>NW_023270504.1:931166-955094 GCF_011800145.1 Mirounga leonina | reverse complement strand
ATAAATAAATAAATAAATAAATAAATAAATAAATAAATAAATAAATAAATAAAATCTTTTTTAAAGAAAGAGGAGAACTACATATTTAGCACAGAGATCTATTGCAAAGTTTCTTTTATGAGGAATAAGGTAGAGGAAATGGGAAGCCTTATGTAAAATCTGCAGCCATAATTAAAGGGGTAATAATAAAATTCTCATTGAATTACATAGGATGAGACTCGGATCCAATAATAATTACATAGTGTGTTTTAATAACACTCTACAGTCACTAATTAGGTAGTCCAAACATCTTCCTTTTGAGGTAGGGTGAGTACTGTCATCCCTGTCTTGCCTATGAGGAAATAAAAATGCAGATTGGTTCCATGACATGTCCAGTCATACAGGTGAGTCATGGTAAAGCTGAGATTAGAACCCACAGCTCTGTTATTCCTAGAACTTGCTATTCTTCTTTCCCAGTTTAATGCTAAAATATTGTTCTTTATGGTTTAGGATTATCATTCCTGAGTAAGTGTTTTCATGAGAGTAATGTCACTTCCCATTGTGTTTATAGCTTTTTGGCTAATTTAAAGAACTCGGTAGAAATTCATTATGCTGTCTGTCATGATCTTATAGCCATGTGTCCATTTTCCAATAGGGATGGAGGGGAATACAGGAGATGATGGGAGAGGTGCAGAGAAAATGAGATTTACACTATAGGATATGTATACATATATGAATGTTTGTGTGGGTATGTCTGTACCTACCCTAAATTCTGCAAACCCATATACACATGTATACACACCCTGGGTAACCCATAATGTGTCTCAGAACGGCCATTTTGAACTGAAATTATTGGGAACTAAAATGGAGGCTCCCAAAACTATTTATAGAAATGAATTAGACAAGAGCTAGCAGCTACCTTAACCTGAACTAGATGCAACGGAAAATCAATTTTGGTCTTGGTTCCATTGTTAGCATAGTCCTTAACCCCAACAAACTTTTCCAATACTGATATCTATCTGAAGAAAGCAACATTGTATACTTCAAGAGCACTGGTTTTGGAGTCCAAAGACTTGGTGTTTAAGGCCCAACTCTACCATGTAACCTTGAGGAAACCACTTACCCACTCATTTTCCTCAGAGGTAAAATGAAAGCAGGTTAGGGCCCCCAACAAGGTGTGTTCAGCTAAAACTCCTCACACAGGATTTATACCAACTGAAACATAACATGGTTGCTCCAGAAGCTCCTGCCAACCCACTGGGCCCAGTCTTTATTCCAACTTCCTTACTCCTTCATTGTCCCTGCAGCTACCCTGCTTACCTCATCGTGTTGTATAAGAATCAAATAGGATAATACACAGGAATTCTTTATAAATTTAAATATGGGAAAGGGTGTTGAGAAGGGGGAATAAAGTAAGTATTTGTTGTTACCAAAGGTGAAATGGTACAAAGTAGATAAAATCTGAAAAGGATGCAAAATCATGCCCATGATGGCTGATTAGAAGCTAGTCAGCAATCACCATAATGCTTGCAACTTCTAAGATGGTGCATGTATTTTAATTAAACTTGAATGTAACTTAGCTGGAATATGTTTAAGCCTCTAGTAGAAATTTGCATCTTCTAGATGCAGGACACATTATTTTCTTTAATTTTTTAAGACCTATGTTATGCTTTCTTTTCTCTCTCTTTTTTTTTTAAGATTTTATTTATTTATTTGACAGAGAGAGAGAGACAGCGAGAGCAGGAACACAAGCAAGGGGAGTGGGAGAGGGAGAAGGAGGCTTCCTGCCAAGCAGGGAGCCCGATGCAGGGCTTGATCCCAGGACCCTGGGATCATGACCTTAGATGAAGGCAGACGCTTAACGACTGAGCCACCCAGGCACCCCTGTTATGCTTTGTTTAAAGTCTCCAGTAATACAGTGCAAAACATGCTCCTGAGCATTTATCAGTTGCCACAGAATTTCCTCTGAGAATTTAACTTCTGTCTTCAATTATCAGAATAAGTGGAGAAAATTTAACTTTTTATGGCATTTCCTCTCCTTTTATTTTTCAAGTTAGAAGAGATTGCAAACTTACAGGAAATTAATAATAATAACAAATATTCCTACCAATTGCTGTGAGCCAGGTTTTGTTTTATGCACTTTACATGGTTTGAGTCATTAGATTCTCACACTAACACCTTGGGGTAAGCATTATCAGTTTTCCCCATTTTACAGGTAAGGAAAGTGAGGCCCAGGGCCACACAACTAAATAAACAGCTGAACTGGGATTTGAATGCAAGTCTTTGGCTCCAGAGACTGGGTCTTGACCAGTTCATGATACCACCTACTTTTATACAAAGAGAACCTAAGCCTCAAAATCTGATCCATGCTAAGATTTTTCCATGTTTTCTCCAGATTACTTTCCTCTCTGGATGGTAGTAAGCAGATGATAAACAACAGTGACCCCTCCCTTGTGCCCCCTACCTTGTGCCCCTTCCCAAACCCGTTGCCCTCCTCAGAGCCAATGTTAGTCAGGAAATTCTTGTGTTCTTCATCAGCGTATCTTTGAAAATTCACACCTGAAAAATGCCATGAATATATTAGAAAATTTGGTTAAAAAAAGTTTTATTACCGATCAGATATTTAAAAAATTGTAAAAGTATTTTGCAATTCTTGGTCAATAATTTATTCTTCATCAGAGATGTTCACTTTCAGTTACAGAAGAAAAAATAGAAAGTACTGTATAGGATTCAGAACCAACTGAGCCACAGTTTGTCATAATAATTTCCTTGATTCAGTTGTCTTCTTTCTAAGGTGTACATTCACTTATAGGCTTTATTGCACTGCTCAATAACAAGAATATTCAGTGTCAGTATTTTTGTATCATTTAGATAGTGGAGTTAAGCGTTAAGTTTTTACATTTCAGTAACATCTCACATTTCTGAGTTAGAGAAAACTCCACATTTTTCTGACTGTCTAGCCCCTCCTTTGGAATAGGATTTTTATGGCGTTGTTGACGTCTTTCAATGTCCATTTTTCTTAGTACTTTTAAAAGTCATGTCAAAGTATTTTTAGCCCTCTCAAAAGTTAAAAGCAAAGTTTTATTGGACTGTTTATAGTATAACATCTACAATTCAGTGACTTCTGAATGTGAGCTAAAGATTTCTTTTTGTAATATATATTTAAGCACCATTTTAAGTATATATATTGTCAACTCTTTCGGCAAATACCGATCAGCTCCATTTCCAAGTGTTCTGTTCTGGGACAAAACTTTGTATTTTATTGGATTTCTCTGTCATCAAAGGAGTGGTCAGCTCTGTGTTAGGTGTCCATGAAAAATGGGGTTACTTTCATACATTAAAATGAAACTACTGACTCTGTTTAGGAGCATGTGCCCATGAAATGGTATTTGAATATAAGGGATGGGCTTGCCTGAGCTGATAGTACTCTCTTTTCTTATCTGTGGTTCTAAATCAGTTTTTCTCTGATGGAAGCTGCTTCATTTAGGGATCCAACCAAAAAGTAATGAGGTTAGATAAATTTATCAGCCATAATTAAAGGTCCAACTTAGATCTTCAATATTTTTTTAAAGATTTATTTATTTTTTAGAGAGAGAGAGTCCACGTGTGTGAGTGGGGGGAGGAGCAGAGGGAGAGAATCTCAGGCAGACTCCCAGCTGAAAGCAGAGTGCAGAGCCCAACACAGGGCTCAATGCAAGGTTCAATGCAGGGCACCACTTGGGGTCTGAGGCAGGGCTCCACTCAGCACTCGATTTCATGACCCGTGAGATCATGACCTGAGCCGAAACCAAGAGTCGGAGGCTTAACCAACTGAGCCACCCAGGTGCCCTAAATCTTTAATATTTTAAAACAGATGTCCTGTTCTCTGAGTTAAGAGAGAAGTCTACTCTGTATATTTTGCTGTAAAATAAGAATAAAACAATAGGACTTCTAATTATGTGTTCCTTGGATGAGGCCTTCAAATAATTAAGATCTTCAATGGAAAGATTGTTGCACAAAGAAACTGTTAAACTGATATATCAAATGTGTAGCTGAAAAAAAAAGGCACCTTCTAAAATGGGTAGTCCAGTCTAGCCATGATACATTTATAACCATGTCTGTAGGTCTGTTTATTTTGTGCTAAATGTTATAGATGGTAATATAAAGAATATTAATATAAGCCAATGATTTGGGGCCCTGCAATGGAGTGAATATTTGTCTCCCTCAATCATAGCCCTCAATGTTATGGCATTATGAAGTGGAACCTCTGGGAGGTGATTAGGTCATCAGGGTAGAACCCTCATGAACGGGATTAGTGCCCCTCTAAGAGACTCCAGAGATACCTCTTCTGCACGTAAGGGCACAAGAAGACAGTTGTCTATGAACCAGAAAGTGGGTTCTCACCAGACACAGAATATGCAGGCACCTTGATCTTAGACTTCCTAGCTTCCAGAACTGTGAGAAATAAATTTGTTATTTATAAACTACCTAGTTTGTGGCATTCTTGTTATAGCAGCCCAAACAGACTAATACAGCATCTATAGTGAAATTAAACATATAAATTGCCTTAAATTATTGTGCTACTGATAGCTTTTATGAGGATATTTATGACCTGACACAGTTATATAAGTCCTTTGTTTATACTGGTGAGGAAATATTTCACAAATTAAATATTGATTTATGTCAAAAGTAATTTTTTAACATGAAGATATTTGAGTAAATATTAATGTGACTATCAGTGAAGAGTAGAGCAATTTTCTGGATAATAAAGACAAAGCCTGTACTAAGGTGAATTAGTTAATTTATTTTTCTCCTGAATCAGTAGAAGTCACAAAATTATTTCTCATCTTTCATACAACTTTTCCTTTGGAGGCCTAACTAATAATTGTTCAGAATAACTAAAATGCTATTTTGAAAGTTACACTATTTGGTACTTCTCAATGTGTATAAATAACATTACATTATGTTATTATTTTCATATTGTAAAGGCTTATATTCTGAAGTACAAGTTAAATCTCTCATAGCTATTTACATAAAGAATATACATGAAAGTTATTATTCCTTAGACTATTTTGAGGTTTATGTTCAGACTTTTCGAAATGTACTATCTTGGGGCACCTGGGTGGCTCAGTTGGTTAAGCATCTGCCTTCTGCGCAGGTCATGATCCCAGGGTCCTGGGATGGAGCCCCACATTGGGCTCCCTGCTCAGCGGGGAGCCTGCTTCTCCTTCTCCCTGCTGCTCCCCCTGCTTGTGCTCTTTCTCCCTCCCTCTCTCTCTATGTCAAATAAACAAATAAATAAAATCTTTAATAATAATAAAAAAGAAATGTACTATCTTATTTTTAGGAATTAGAAGGAAGACTGTAAATCTTTCTGAACATTGAAATCACCACATTTCATTCTTTGGAACTTTTCCTTCTCCTTGGAGAAGCACCTTGAAGAACCCAAAAAACAAGTTAGTAAAATTTTTAAAAAACCACTCCCTATTCATTTCGTTTTTAGTGATTATCATAAGTTGGAATTATTTTCTCTATTTATATATAAACTTACTGTCTGAGTCCTTCACTAGGATGTAAAGTCCATGAGGGATGTGATCATGTCTATCCTATTTATCATTGTTTTTCCAAATGAATTAAGAACGAATCAATAGCTGCTTGCTTTTGCATAAATTCTGCCTCTAGATTGTCAAATCCTTGAAATTATGGACTAATGCACAATTCATCTTTGGATTATTCCCTAATGTATAGTAAATAAATGCTAATTTAAAATCACCTGTAAATTTTGTTTAAAATATCATTTTTGTATTTTTTATCTTTTAAGATTTTATTTATTCATTTGAGACAGAGAGAGAGAGAGCATGAGCAGGGGGGGAGAGGTAGAGAGAGAGAGAGAAGACTCCCCACTGAGCAGAGAGACCAAAGCGGGGCTCAATCCCAGGACCCAGAGATCATGACTTGAGCTGAAGGCAGATACTCAACCATCTGAGACACCCAGGTGCCCTTTAAAATATAATTTTAAAGGAAAAAAGATATAAACAAAAATAGGTCTTAGATAAGAAATATCAACATTGAGGAAGTTTTGAAATAGCTAAATGCTGCCAATCATATTTTTAAATAGTATCTAGTTCATGAAGGAGTTGGGAGTTTTTTGGCCCATAATCAAAACATTATTGAAAAAGTGACAGCAAAATAGGAGATCACTGTTGTCTGCCTCACAAAGTGAAACATAATTACATTATCTTGATAGATTAACTAGAATTACTAAACTGATAAGGCTTTTTGTGGATCATTAGTGTTGCTTTCTTCTAAATGAACACCCTGTGAAGGAAGCATGAGAGCATATTTTACACAAGTCTACTATATGTCTGTTATAGTTTTAATGACAAAAAGTACTTTTTAAGTAAAACATTTAAGTTTTAGGAATATTATATTAATATTCATATAGAGGTTATTTTCCTTTTATACCAGAAATTCACTATAATAAATGTTGCATATTTGAATTTACTCTGATGTGACTATAACTATCACCCCTGTTTCTCAAATGCTATAATGGAGTCTATTTAAGACCATGAGCCTGAACTCAGCAGTTAAAACTTCAATGAAAGCTGTCAGAAAATGCAATCTTAATGTTTAGGAACTACTCTGAATTACTTTCCTAAGAAATCTGTCAGTACATGGGCACAAAGTTCTAAGATCATGGCATGTTATAAAGGTTTCAGAAATCTGATGCAAGAGTTTTTAATCTGAGCTCCATAAGTGGACTTCAGGGGTCAGCAGAACCCTATAAGTCATAAAGAAAATGTATGTACATCTGCATTCCTCTTTTTAATCAGATTATTGAGGGCGTTTGATGTATTTTAACTAGGGCCACTATTGGTATTTTACTTGGGACAATACTTCTTTGTTAGAGACTGTTCCAGATTTTGAAGGACATATAACATCCCTTGGAAGCCTGTTGTTCATCAAATGTCAGGAACGACTCCTTAATCTTTGTGACAACCCAAAACAATCTCCATCCCTTACAACAATCCACCCCCTAGGGCTTCTTGGATTGAAAAATCACTGGATATTATATAATCCCAAGGAAGATCAAGAAGCATTGCTTTCCAAAGCTTTGATTGCCTCATTTTTGGAAAAGTGCTTTCTTGCTTGTGGGATGATGATCTTACAGAGAACAGGAAGATGGGACTGAAAACCTCAGTTAAGTGAATTAACACGTATTGTGAGAATATCTGAGAAAGAGAAGCAAAAGAGTAGAAAGAAGGCAGTAGTCAGAATGAGATGTCTGAATTTAAGTTCAGAAGTTCAAGCAGTTCCAGAGGATGACAAGCTCATCTGTGTCCATGGAAGTGGATGGCTCATGTGGGTGGAGGTGAATATCATTAAAGATGAAGAGGTCAATGTTGGTTCCCAGCCCTTGTGGGAGCTTTCCTGGTATAATCTGAAACTGTGGAGGGCAGGGAGAGACCAAAGAAAGAGTCTGGTAGGTGGTAGTATTAATAATAACAAAGGGAACTAACATACAAGGCTAGTCTTGGGTGGCAGCAAGACAAATGAATCCCTGCACCCACTCTCCAAACTTGAAAGTTTATAAAGAGGTCCTGACAGGCTCAGTAAGGTACATACTGTGTAGGTGTTTTCAACACCACATTGCCATCTCAAGGCTATGTCCTTGGAGCAGTCTCTGGGAGCAGGTAAGGCAAGCAGAACCCACATTCCAAGGACAAGGGGGGAGGTGAGGAGCCTCTGAGTGCCCACGTCCAGTTCACAGGTCAATCAGTGGTCATGTCTTTATGATGACATTCTTCTTAGTCAAGGAACAAAATGGCCATGTTGTTGAATGAGGTATCCACATGTACTTTGAAAAGACTCAGTTAGTGGTAGGACTTACGATGAGGGGTGTTAGGTAATAGAGCTTTAAAACGGAACCTGACATTTGACTTTTGAAAAGATAATTTGACATCTCTAATGGTCAGGAAAAAGCAAGTCAGAAAATTACTGGATACTATTTCTCACCAGTTTGGCAAATATTAAAAGACTGATAATATTCAGCATTGGAAATTGAATAGGTAAAAAGATATTATGTATTCATGAAGGGAATGCTACTATCTTTTTGGTTACAGATTTGGAAATACCTGTTAATTCTTCCATCCTATTCTTGAGAAGCTATTCTGTAGGAACATAACTACCAATACAGAAGGCCAAATGCACAAATCTGTTTATTGTAGTGTTGTTGGCAGTGTTAAAAAAAAACTGGTAACAAAATATCTATCAATAGTGGGATGGTGCATTTATAGTATGGAATGTTTTGCTTCTACTAAAACAGAAACAAGTTAGAAATAAATGTTTTAAGAGAAAATATATGTAGAAACTTTTTCAAGTCACAAAATTATATGTGGAGTAAGCAATAAAAAGAAAACAAATCCTATGTTTGTTAGTATGAAAATAGAGAAAAGTTTGGAAGATTACCCACCAATTTGTTCACGTGGGATATATCGTGGGATAGGAATGGAAGGGAGAAGACAGAGATTACGAGTGCTTTGCTTATACACCTTGAATTTTTTGACTAGCTTAACTAGGATTACTTTTACCATTAAAAACAAAACTACCATGATGAGCAAAATAATCTGTTTACTCAAAAGAAATTACAATCTTAAAAGGGATAAGAGAAGTATATGAATGGCATTAAGAGGCAGAACAATTCATGTACCTTGAAAGATCAGTAAATTACCTAGAGAGAGAAGAGTCTAATAAAGAACTCTAAGAATTTTTCTCATACCTAATAATATTTTTAAGAAAAAGATCAACCTACTCAAATTTTAAATTCAGATAGTCACGTTACTAACCTGAGTCTCTTCAGAGTACATGTGGATACCTCATTCAAAAACACAGCCATTTTTATTGTAATGAGATCTACCTTATAGGAAATTTTCTTCTTTATATGTGCTGGAGGTTCATTGTTTAGAAAGTAGTAATCTCTACTTTTGTAATAACTGACAAATAATATTCAGAATTTAACAGGTAGGTACTCCCTGACACTTGTCTTGTTTCCTTGCCTGAGACACACAATGTCTCTAGACATTGCCTGGAACTAGTGTAGTGTTTTATGAAACACAGCCCATCCCTAGCCTTTGGCTATAGATACAGTATTACATGTCATGAAAATAGATAAAGAAAAATAAGAGGCAGAAGGCATATATGAAAGACGAAGGCTATTATCTCTCTTAACATCATGCTGCATGTGAATACTGTGTTTTGCAGAACTGGGATAAAGAAACTGTTTCTTTAGCTTAAATTGTCATGGTATTGCTGTTTTTCCCCCTCCACCCATTTGAGCTAGTGCATTACGGTTGGAGCTATGAACCTGGGCGTCATCAATGAACTCCACCCCTACTTCCAGTTCCACAAGAACCGTAAGTAGGTGGATAGGTGTGGGTGTGATAGGGTGGTGCCCTTGTCACATCCATCTATCATACTCCTGCTAATCTAGTTGTTGAGCCAACAAGAAGTTGCAACCCTATAAGGAATGAAGGAAAACTTCCATTCAGCTGATCTTCAGTGTTCCCAACTTTACATGATATTTAAGGGCATGGACTTTGGAATAAAATTCCAGCTCTCTAGTTCCTAATTGTATGATTTGGGCATGTTATTTATTTTATCTTCTGAGCCTCAATTTCTTTGCCTGTAAAATGGGGTTGTACCTATAGAGTTTTTGTGAAGATAAAGTGAGAAAATACACAAAAAATTCCTAATACCAAGTATGCTCAGAAAATATTGATTCCTCATCTCCTCATCTACCTATTTCAAAATGTCTAACTTTGACCTCTCATTTAATTTTCCTTTCACTTTCTATCACCTACTTTGTGCCCTTCCTGGTGCTTTTCCTTCTCTAAATGGATGGTCTTCTTTCTGGAATAATTGATTCTTTTTCTTCCTTAATATTTTCCTTTTTAGCCACTAGAGGGCTATGTAACAGGATGCAATTCCACTCACCCTGACCACAGTAGGAAATTAGAGAATAAAATCAAAGAATCAAAAAGGAGTCAAATAATCATAGTGTTGAGGAGACATTAGAAAACATTTAATACAACACATTTTAAAGATGAGGGAACTAGATATTTAAACAAATATGAACAGTTAATTGTTATGGTTTTCAAATCACTACCTCTACAAATCTAGAGTTAATAAATAAATCTCATTTTCTCTTGAAAGTTTTCTAACTTTTAAATCATTTTATGAAAGGAAAGAAGACACATGTGAAGGTGAATAAACCTCCTTTAGCAACAAAGCCATTTTCTTTAAATTGCCTTAATTAAATATATATGTATATATACTATATATATATATATATATTTTTTTTTTTTTTTTTAAAGAGAGAGTGAGAATGTGCCAGCAGGGGAGGGACGGGCAATGGGAGAGGGAGAGAGAGAATCTTAAGCAGGCTCCACACCCAACATGGAGCCTGATGTGGGGCTCGATATTGACGACCCTAACAAAGATCATGACCTGAGCTGAAATCAAGAGTTGGATGTTTAACTGACTAAGCCACCCACGTTCCCCTAAATATTTTCTTTAATTCAATTCAAATAATTTAAAATGCAAAGTAAATCCACACATTTAATTAAAAATGTAAAATATCTATATTTGAAATATCTCAGGTAGGTTTTAACTTTTGCTTTGTTTAACATTCAACAAATTGAAATTAGTCTGTACTTAGATATCCAAATAACTCCAAGCATTAAGGCAATCTCTTAACTTTGAACATCCATTCATTCTAAAATATATAAAAAAGATGTCAAGAAGTACTCATACCTACCTAGAAACTAATAGAAGCTATGATGCTGTCATTGAAAAATAGCCTTCAGCAAATATCCTATACCTAAAAGTATAGGATATTTAAAAGTATCAACTAAAAATACAAACAATTAAAGAAATGAAATATCCCTGTAAACTGTTCAGTCCAGATGGTACCTTTTATATTTATTCATTCACTTCTCACACATACAGCCATAGTCCTTATGTCTGGGAAAGTGCTTTATATTTCTGTTTGTTATTTTTACATTATTCTTTCATTTAGAAAATGTTGCTCTGTACTTTTGAGCACAAGCCAGACCCCAAAGAATTCCACCACACACATGCTGGTAGCAGTGAGAGTTGTCTCTGTGCTCAGAGCTGCACTGAGCAGAGCTAAATAGCCAGAAGCTCCATAATTAACATTCCATCAATATGGAAGTGTTTAAATATATTCTCATGCTTACGTTATATTTTAAGAAAAGGCACTTATAAATCTGTCCATAAAATGCTATCTACAATTGGCAAAATTAAACTAACATTTCTATACATGTGAAACAAGCCAAATCCTGATTTTCAGTGAGGCTAATGAGCATGGTGACAGATTCTTGACATTTGGAAAATGAAGAAGAGAGTTGTGTTGTTGTTTTAATAATCCTCTCACAAAATGATTTAGTGACTCCAACACCAATTCTTTGATACTTGACCTTCATTCTTATAGCCCTTATACACAGCAAGGAGTAGTAATTTGATTGATTCATTCATTTGTTCATTGGACAAATATTTCTTGAGTTCTTACTATAGGCCAGGCAGAAGGCTGGGGAAAAATTTAGAACTGAACCAACCAACCTAACAATCAGAAACAAGTTCCATAGTCCTTGTCCTCTTGAAACTGATATATATATATATAGAGAGAGAGAGAGAGAGAGAGAGAGAGTGTGTGTGTGTGTGTGTGTGGTGGAGGAGGAGCAGATTGGATATAGATATTAATCAAAGAAAGGTAAAATTACAAATGTGACAAATGATAAGGACACATGTGATGTTAAGAAAGTTAACCAGAGAGGAACATCAGAGGAACTTCCCTCTGGGACTGAAGACAGGGTTGAGATCTGAAGAAAAAATAAGCAAGCTAGGTAAAGAGGCAGAAGAGTAGCTCTCTGGGCACGTGGAAAAAACTGTAAAAGACCCCAATATAAGAGGGAATATTTCCTGTCTCAGGAAAGGAAAGAAGGACCTGGAGGAAAAGAAGGCATGGTTTGAGAAAAGGTCTGGAAGGAGAAAATCCTCAACTATGCAGGGTTTTGCAGGCCAAATTGAGGATTTTAGTTTTTCCCAAAAATTATTGAAAATCAACAAAAGAGTAATAGGATTAGATTTGCATTAGGAAAAGGTCACTGTAGCTGTTATGACTAGAATGGATGGGCCCAAGAGAAATGTGTGCACATTTGTAACATGAGACATGTATAACAATGTTCATAGCAGTTTGCTGTTCTTAACAGCCCTAAACTAGAAGCAGTCTCAATGTTCAATAAGAGTGGAATTAATAACTGTGCTGTAAATATACAATAGATTGGTATATAAAAATGGGAATGAGGGGCGCCTGGGTGGCTCAGTCAGTTAAGCGTCCAACTCTTGATCTCAACTCAGGTCTTGATCTCGGGCTTGTGAGTTCAAGCCCCACATTGGGTTCCATGCTGGGTGTGGAGCCTATTTAAAAATAAATAAATATGTTAAGCATCTGCCTTCAACTCAGGTCATGATCCCAGAGTCCTGGGATCGAGCCCCGCATTCAGCTCCCTGCTCTGCTGGAAGCCTGCTTCTCCCTCTCACACTCCCCCTACTTGTGTTCCCTTTCTCGCTGTCTCTCTCTGTCAAAAAACAAATTAAAAAATCTTTTAAAAAA
Organism: Mirounga leonina; assembly: GCF_011800145.1. NCBI lineage: Eukaryota > Metazoa > Chordata > Mammalia > Carnivora > Phocidae > Mirounga > Mirounga leonina. The sequence goes on along the minus strand of NW_023270504.1, from coordinate 942,442 downwards.
ATAAATAAATAAAAATAAATAAAAATGGGAATGAGCAGACTATGATTGTACACTGCAACATGGATAAACTTCATGCATATAATGTTAAATGAAACAGACCAGACATAGAAGGATACATACAGTATGATCCTACTTGCATAAAGTTAAAAGCCCGTAAAACTAATGTGTGGTGTTGAAGTCAGGATAATGCTTATACTAGGAGTGGGGATAGAGGGCTGTTTATTAGAAGGTGGTATTAAGTGGGCTTCCAAGCTGGCAATGCCCTATTTATTAACTTGGATGGTGGTTAAACAGGTGTTCAATTTGTGAAAATGTATTGTGTATACATTGTATATTTATGTTTTGTGCAGTTTTCAGTATGTGATATCACACTTAAAAACATTTTTTAAAGTTTTTGTTTGTTTTTGTTTTTAAGACTAGATTGATTGAGGGGCACCTGGTTGGCTCAGTTGGTGGATCATAGGAGCCTTGGACCTAGTAATTTGATTGTGGTTCAAGCCCCACATTGATTGCAGAGATTACTTAAAAATAAAATCTTTTTTTTAAAAAAAGAGAATAGATAGAGTTATTGAATGGATACAGTAAGATCAGTCAGGAAGCAGTGGCAATAGTCCAAGTGGGAGATTTCTATTTGAATCTTTCTAACATGGTGAAGATGGAAAGGAGACTTATTTGAAAGTGATTATTTAGGAGATAAAATGAACAGGATTTGGTGGTGAATTGGATAGAGAGTATGAGGAATGAGGAGGTAGCAGGGTGATTCCTAGGAGCCACTGATTTAAGAAACAAAAAAAAGCAGGCCTTTGTTTGTCAGCAGGGACAAGGGTAGAAAGGATGAGGATGAAGATAAGTTTTCATCTTTGGTAGTAGAAGGTAAGGGGTCAGCCACGAGACGAGCTCTGAGAAAAAGAGAAGGAGGTTGGACTTGCTCAGAGAGCAGAGAAAGTAGTTGTGGAGAATGAGAAAGTGAGTGACCTAAAGAATATAGTGGGATTGTTGAGTGGTACTGAGACATCTTTTGATCATCACCAGTTTATAGTGAACATTTTACCCTGAACAATGCCTTACACCAGCATCATTCATCCCTTCTTGTCCAGGCATGAAGAGAATTGGCAATCAAGGTCACACACAATTAGAATTATGCCAAATGGGTGTCACCAGGAGTTTTGGGGCATTAAAATAATTCAAAATAGACCAATAAGAGATTGTAATAAATCTCAATTTTCCATCTTCTTCATAAAGGAAGAGGATCTTCAGTGGGCACCTGTTCTAGAGTTCCCTGTGAATATGGAAGTTCTCCCGAGAAGGGAAGAGAGAAGATGAGAGAAGCTGGCGTGATGAGGGTCCTAGGGCTCCAGGATTGCTCTCTTCTTCTCTCTAAGCACACTTCCATTGTCACTGTCACCACAGTCACATATTACCATTTCCTCTCTTTAACTTTCTCTGTGTTGTTCTTTTTCTCCAAGTCCCTTTTGGGGATTATATGGAAGAAATAAGCACGAAATAGACATACTAAAGTTGTGTCTGGACCCTGGCAGATTTGGGACTGGAGATACTCCATTGAAAAGAAGATTAGTGGGATGCCTGGGTGGCTCAGTCGGTTAAGCGTCTGCCTTCAGCTCAGGTCATGATCCCCGGGTCCTGGGATCGAGTCCCACATCGGGCTCCTTGCTGAGCAAGGAGCCTGCTTCTCCCTCTGCCTGCCTCTGTCTCTCTCTCTCTGAAAATAGATAAAATCTTAAAAAAAAAAAAAAGAAAGAAAAGAAGATTAGTATTTCAACTCTTGGACACAGCAGTTTATACATAGTTTCTGGCTACAGTAACCAATGGACCCAAAGATAGCAAGTCCATGCAGTTTCAGTGATATGCCAATTAACATTTGGACATTGGGCAAAATTGGACATTGGGCAAAATTGCAGTTTTATCTTTGGCATTTGCCTATCTCCCTTTCTCTTTCTTCTGCCAATACCTCACTAATTTATTCATTCAGTCATTCAGTCCTTTGTTCCACAAACATATTGAATAACCACCATGCATCATACACTGAAGCTAGCTGTCTTCTAGCAACTAACACTTGGGGTTTCTCACCCCAAAGAATCACCCATCCCCGTTAAATTAACCCTCTATCTTCCATAACCATTCAACCATTTCTGGAAGGGTGCTGATTAGTTTTTTATTTAAATAACTCATATCAATATTATGCATAAATTATAATAGCTATAAACATATGCCAAGCTCTCTCCTAAGCCCTTTATATGTGTTAATACTTTTAATCCTCACAACATACTATAAAGTAAGTACTATTATTATCTCCAGGTTAAAAACTAGAAACCTAAGGCATCGAAAGGTTAAGTAGCATACTCAGTAGGGAGGTGGCAGAGACAGGACTCAACCAAGCAGTCTTTCTTCTCAGTCTATGTTCCTAATCACTGCCCAGCGTAGTCTACACCTAGGCTTGTGGCAAGGTATTGGGGAGGAAGAATTTCTTCTGCCCTTCAAGGTCCTTTAGCTGGGCTAAGAATCAAATTGGCATGAGACAAATTAACAGGAGAAAATAAAAGTTAATGGTATACGTGTGGGGAATCCACACAGACAGGGAAATCCCAAAGATGGTCAGGCAATATGATGTGTGTGTTTTTGTTTTGTTCTTTGTTTGTTTGTTTGTTTGTTTGTTTGTTTGTTTTTAGGCAACGTGATGTTTATGAGCTAAGGAGTGGGGGAGGAGTCTGAGGATACAAAGGGGAGAAAGACCATTAGCAGAAGGGTGAAAGGAGGTGTTTGGAAAACAAAGGTTGCTCTATTATGTAGATAAATTTCTTAAATAAAAAGGAATCTCTGTTAATAGCTTTCTTCCAAGTATAAGCAGGCAGTTGAGGAGGAAGTAAAAAGCTTGTCCTGAGTCTGCTGGGTTTTACTTGCTTTTAATTCAAAATAATGTTCATGCCAAAGCAGTCCATCTTGGGGGCAGCCTGCCCTTGGCCCTTACAGAGGCAATAAGTGGTGGTGTGTTCTTACAGGCTTTGTTATAGGTTGGAATTGAAATTTGCTTTCTGCCTTGAATTGACCTTTTTGTTCTTATCATCAGGAGTCCAGTGGTCATTAGGATAAGGTTGTTCTGTTGGTATTGAATTTTATATAAACATCAAAGAAAGTAAAAGTCTATTCATGACTAATCTGAGGAAAGACTTTTTTATGGTCATTGGGATTGATAGTAATGAGGGTATAGGGTCTTTGAACCTGGGCATGCTCTACTTGACTTGTGGGGTGTTGAGACCTATCCAGGGAAGCAGAAAGAGGAAGGATGTACATTTGTGATCACAGAGATAGGAGACATAGCAGTTAGAGTGGTGGTCCAGCTAGACCAGTTAGTTAATGGGATATCTAATTTCTATTGAATCAGTGAATTAGAAGAAGTATTTGTGAAACTTTTATAATCAGCATGCTGGGGTACCTGAGTGGTTCAGTCGGTTAAGCATCTGACTATTGGTTTTGACTCAGGTCATGATCTCAGGGTCATGGGATCAAGCCCTGCCTTGGGTTCCATGCTCAGCAAGTAGTCTGCTTGAGATTCTCTCTCTCCCTCGCCCTCTGCCCCTCCCCCACCGTGCTCTCTCTCTAAAATAAATAAATAAATCTTAAATAAAAAATTATATAATAAGTATCTTTTTGGGAAGATTAAAACCAGAGTATTACTTCTAAACTTACTCTGGAAAGGAGGAGATAAAGCAGATGAAGCAAATACTATGAAATCCCCAAGATGCTTAATTTTTATTTCAACAGAAAAGAAAAAAACTGCACTTTATAGTTTTACCTAGCAGTGTGGGCTTAATATACAAGAATATGAAGAAAAGAGTGCACTTCTTTTTATATTTTTCCCTCAGTGATTTCGTTAATCCTCATTATCATTTTAATTCTCTCATTCATATATTTGTTATTTTGCTCTATTTTTATTCATTTGTTCACTCTTTCACTAATGCACCTATTAAACAAATACTTTTAAAGTATCTGCCATTTATTATTCTGGGAGCTATGAATATTGCAGTAAATAACATAAGCAAAATTCCTGGTCCACAAAGTTTACAGGCTAAGGAGGGCAGGGGTCATAGGCAGAGAGAATCAACTAGCAAATTAGTGAATAAGATAAATGGATAAATAAGCTATATAAATAATACTGACCAATGTGATCCAGAGGGACTGGTTGAGGGCTACTTTATTTTAACTTTTTAATTTAAGTTGAATTAATTAACATATAGTGTATTACTACTTTTAGAGGTAGAGTTCAGTGATTCATTAGTCTTATATAACACCCAGTGCTCATTACATCACGTGCCCTCCTTAATGCCCATCACCCATTTAGGCCATCCCCCCACCCTCACCCCTCCAGCAACCCTCAGTTTGTTTCCTATGATGAAGAGTCTCTTATGGTTTGTCTCCCTCTCTGATTTTGTCTTGTTTTATTTTTCCCTCCCTTCCCCTAAGTTCCTCTGTTTTGTTTCTTAAGTTGAAAATATGAGTGAAATCATATAATTGTCTTTCTCTGATTGACTTATTTCAGTTAGCATAATACCCTCTAGTTCCATCCATATCATTGTAAATGATAAGATTTCTTTTTCTTTTTTTTTGATGGTTGAGTAATATTCCATTGTGTGTGTGAGTGTGTGTGTGTATACCACTTCTTTATCCATTCATCTGTTGATGGGCATCTGGGCTCTTTCCATAGTTTGGCTATTGTGGACATTGCTGCTATAAACATTGGGGTGCATGTGGCCCTTCAGATCACTGCTTTTGTATCTTTGGGGTAAATACCCAGTAGTGCAATTGCTGGGTCATAGGGTACCTTTATTTTTAACTTTTTGAGGAATCTCCATACTATTTTCCAGAGTGGCTGCACCAGCTTTCGTTTCCATCAGCAGTGTAAAAGGGTTCCTCTTTTTCTGTATCCTTACCAACATTTGTTGTTTCCTGACTCATTGATTTTAGCCATTCTGACAGGTGTGAGGTGGTATCTCATTGTGGTTTTGATTTGTATTTCCCTGATGATGAGTGATGTTGAGCATTTTTTCATGTGTCTGAAGTGCTCTTTTTTAAAGCATAAAAAAGGAAAAAGTTTGGGGGCACATGGCTGGTTTGGTGGGTAGAGCATGTGACTATTGATCTCAAGGTCATGAATTCAAGCCCCACATTGGGTGTGGAGCCTACTTAATTAAAAAAGAAAAAAGAAAAAAGAAAAAGTTTTATATAGCTGGAAAGATTTCAAGACATCCTGAAAGCTTGATTGGGTTTATAGATGAAGATGGTGGAGTAAGGGCATTTATGACTGAGAAAATAAATAAGAGAGAAAGTAAAAGGCAACACCCCCCATGTCCAGCCAAGGTAATGGGGAACACAGGGATGGAGGGGGAATTAGTTAGGGGAGACAGCTTTTTGGAAGCAAAGGAAACAGATTAAGGCCAGATCATGGAGGGCCTTGAACATTGTGAACAAGGTTTAATTAAAAAAAAATTATTCAAGCAAAGGAGTAGTCATACATTTCTCCAAAGAAGATATACAAATGGCCAAGAAATATATGAAAAGATGCTCAACATCACTAATCATCAGAAATGCAAATCAAAACCAAAATGAGATATCACCTCACACCCAATAAAATGGCTACTATTAAAATACATCAAATGTTGGTGAGGATGTGGAGAGATTGGAACCCTTGTGCACTGTTAGCAGGAATGTAAATGGGTATTGCTGCTATGGCAAATAGTATGAAGTTTTCTCAAGAAATTAAAAACAGCACTACCATCAATCCAGCAATACCACTTCTGGGTATATACCCAAAAGAATTAAAAGCAGGGTCTCAAAGAGATATCTGCATATCCATGTTCATAGCAGTATTATTCACAATAGCCAAAAGGCAGACACAACACGCTCTATCAATGGAAGAATGGATAAACATACAATGGCTTTTATTCAGCCTTAAAAAGGAAGAAAATCCTGTCACATGTCACAGTCAGTATGGAAGAACTTTGAGGAAATTATGCTAAATGAAATAAGCCAATCACAAAAGGACAAATTCTGTCCAGTTCCACTTGTGTGAAGCACCTCACACAGTCAAATTCATAGAAACAGAAAGTTGAATGATGGTTACCAGGAACTGGAGAGAGGGAGAAAGAGGAATTATTGTTTCATGGGTATTAAGTTTCCAACTTGTAAGATGATGCTCTTTCACAACAATGTGAATGTTCTTAACACTACTAAACTGTACACTTGAAAATGGTTAAGATGGTAAACTTTATGTTTTTTATCACAATAGAAAATTTTTTTTGTTACTTAAGTCCTCAAAATCATTATGCTGTTTTTGTATTAAACTTTTATTTATTTTTATTTTTTTAATTTGAGAGAGAGAGCAAGCAGGAGCTGGGGAGGTGGAGGGGCAGAAGGACTGAACAGGGAACCCCACTTGGTTCTCCATCCCAGGACCCCGGAGTCAAGACCTCAGCCCAAGGCAGATGCTTAACTGACTGAGCCATCCAGGCACCTTTGTATTAAACTTTTAGAATTTGTGTGTGTGTGCATGTGTGCATGTGTGCGTGTGTGTGTGTGTGTGTTATGTTGCAGGAAAATAAATGTATCTGCTTGGATCTACGTTAACCTCACTTATCTCCACCCCACCTTTGTGGATCTTGGAAAGTTGTTGCATGGAGCAAGAAGCTAGCCTGAACAAGAGGGCTTTGACACTTACTTTATCACTGTTTATCAGTCTTGAGTTATCAATATCTACATGTTGCAAAAGGTCACTTTATAGTGGCTTTTTCTTTTTTTTTTTATAGTAGATTTCCAAAAAAAATGAGGTCTTATTATAGGACCTCTTTTACCCCATCCTTATGTGAGTCCTAAGATACTTTTCTAGCATAAACTTTTGTAGTTTTATACATTTACATGATGTTTAGGCCCAATTCCTTTTTTTTTCCAGATAGAAATTGATTGAACTTTATTGAGCCTATGTGGCCTGATAAGTGGTCAAATGTTGTAAATGTTCCATTTGGGATTTTTAAAAAAGTGTGTATCCTCTTTTTGTATGTGTACAACTTCATGTATACAAATATATTCACATTATTCACATTCATTTTATATATATTCATTAGAATAAGAAGCTTTTACATTTTTCAATTAGTAAGAGACTTGTAGACCCAATAAATTTTAATTACTAAATTTAATATATTCAAAAGATAAAAGATAAATAATATATTTGATATATAAGGTTGCCTCCTACTTTATATGGATTAAACAAACTACAATTAAATGATTTGGCAAGTGATTATTTAGTGTTTAATATTTCATTATTTCACTGTTGCATAATCTATATTATAGGTATTAAATAACATAAGAACACATAAGGTGATTAAATATTTAATCAATTTAATATTTATCTTCTATGTTGGGTGACAAGTACTGAGCTAAAGCATGTAATTTTCAATGTGCTTAACTTTAGAAGCCTTGTGTATTCACTTTTATAATTACTCATTATTTATTTTAAATTTAATCTTATTTTTGCTTTTTAGAACTTTCCTGCTACAGTTATCTATATTCTGTGTAAACACTAGAGAGATACTCTTCATTGTCCAAAACTGGTTCACTTTACATGACCTGAACTTGAGAAGCTAATGTTTCTCAGGTTTCAAGGCAACATACTAAACGTATGGGAGCACCTACTGGTGAAGGGTGATACAGTCCTACAGACTGGTTTCTACTGGACCTTGTCATTTAGACCAAGTTGGAGGGCATGAGAATTATGAAGTCTTTAAATGTGTAATCAAGGCAATCCTGCTGCGAGAAAATGCTTATTGCTTAAATGTTGCAACAGAGTGGTCGTAGGCAGGAAATACAAGAGTTGAGAAGATATTACAAAACAAATATGCCATGTAGATGGGACACAACATCCAAGGGGCATACAGTTGTTTAACATTGGGGTACTAAAATGTTTCGTGAGGACTGAGACCAGGTCTGTGCTGTTCACTTAGAATCCCTAGCACAATAAATGGTACCTTGAATGTGTCAATAAATATTTACTGGTTAACCAGTTTGGACATTTGTTCCTCAAAACATGTGAAAATTTGCCTTTTGTTCTCCTTCTCCCATATGATTGCATTCAACATTTATAATACAAACAATGAAAATGTAACTTATGTGACAAGTTTCCTTTTTAGATGAAAAAAAAGTATGTTTGGTTAACCAGAAACCTTGAGCCAGTGAAAAATATACTTATAACTGTAGAGTTTAAAACAGTTATAATGAAAATTGACCTAAACTAATTAAAAGGAAAGTGATGGGGAGTTGCATAGACTTCGTAATCAAATATTGCTAGGTTCAAATTTCAGCTTTATAGCTTAGTAGCTGTATGAGGTTGGATGATTACTTAACCTTTCTGTCCTCACTTTCCTCTTTTATTAAATTACAGTTTTGTGAAGATGTAATGAGTCAAATATATGCAATGCTTTGTGCCTTCTTGGTAAATAAATAGTAGATATCGACTTTTTCTTCTCAGGGTACTCATTTTCCTGATTTTCAGTGGACAGTAAACTTCTTTGGACAAGGACCATATTTTATTTATTCCTAGAACCTATCACAATGCCTAGCATAGGCTGGTTCTTAATAAGTAAGTGTGTGTTGAATTAATAAAGAAAATAAATACTTAAGCAACTATTTGGGGACTATTATTCATAGTACTACATAAGGTTGCACATCATACAACTTGTAAATGAAGTGTATGTAGACACATACCCAATAGTCATTTAAAATATAGAAATAGGGCATTTTCTACCCCTGGAAAAATTTGTAATTCCTTTGATTAATCAAATGTTTTTGATGATGATTAAGGAATTCGCAAGAAATGTTGAGTTCAAGTAACTGCTCATTGGACAGAGACTATACTATAGAGTATTCACCCATAGCCACATTCTAGCTTAGCTACATAGTGATTTTTACCCTGAAGGACATTTTTCTCACTTGCTTTCATTAACACAAGCCCTGTGTATAAGTGTAGATAACTGGTTTTGGAAATTTCACGATAAAAACTGTAAAGCAGTTTAGTACTTGGTAATCAGGAAAGGCACCAACAATGGAAGAAGGGATTTGCTTTTAATAAAAATATTTTATACATCCATCTGAAAGTTCTCATGTGGCAAACATGACAAGTACAACTCTAAAACATATTTGACATACCTAAAGGTATATCGGCAGAAATGTCAATACCCTGGGTTATATGAAAGTACTGTACATTTCTAAATGAGAATACTATTTGCCCATAAAGTAATTCTATCAAAGTCATCTCTTTTAATCAATGATTTAATAATCATTACCATTTTCTGTGCATCTCAGAAGTGTGTAACATTCTCCAATCTAGGTTCCAGTGTGTAACAAATTTTTCTAGGCTTATGGAATCAAAAAATTATTCCAAACAGATTTTAATAGGCTAAGCCTATTGCCAAATATGAAATTATACTTGGGGCCAATGTCTCAAATAAAAAACTAACATATTCATTTATACCTTTACTGGCAGAGCAAAGTTTGACACAAAACCCAAATTACTGTCAAGGGAAAACCATTCCTATTATAAACAAATGTAAACTTGAGTTGAATATCAGGATATATCATTTTCCTTGAGATTCGTGGAGAGGGATTTTTTAAACATTATTGTGTTTACCAGAACACACACTATTTTAGACTCATGCTTGGCCTAACACTACATGATGGAGAAATAAAATGCAACATTTTCATGGAATGCAACTTATTTTCCAAGTTCAAAAGTTAGCCAAAAATGCCCATTTACAAATCTAAGCTCCATTAAACTTACAGCTTTCTTTGACAAAACACCCAAATCCCAGAAGTCAAAAATTTGCGCAAATAGATGGTAAATACATGGTAAAAGTACTTTGAAAATTGAAATATTTTCTTTTTCCTTTCCACATCCACCCTCTTTAATTTCTCAATCTTGTTCACATTTTTTTGTAAAATATAAGAATTGTAAAATATGGTATACTCATTGGACCATTTTGGAATTAGTTAAATGGTACATCAAAACAAATTCAAATCACAGATTTTTTTCCCCTCCAAGTAAAAGGATATTGGTCCGTGATGAAAATTCAGAAAATAAATAGGCACAAAAAAGCTCATGTAAAACATGTTTTTCTTAGAACTGTAACATTTAAATTACAGTGTGTGAAGTTTTAGTACAGAATTTTAAACATCCTCGAATCCTGTACATTATAAATAATGAATCCTATTTACTTCAGCTCACTGGTAGAATGTATCAAATAAGGGATAATTACAAATCTAATATTTGTTTTGGCATTCATTTCTAGGTTTCAAAACACAATATATCATGTCCTAAATGCTTTATTTTTCAAATTGTGAATTAAGGCATGGAAATTATGCACGTTTCAAACGAGGACTTTTCATTTTCTTCTTGTACCTTGAAAAGTTAAAACACTTGCCTCAGACTGTTCCCTACAGCAGTAGAAACTGAATAACTGCTAATACAGAAGTTAAGATTAATGGATGATTGTTATCAAATTTAAGTTTTGGCTCTGTGAATTTTTTTAAACCTTTGATACCTGCCTCACTTTTCTAATAGGAAGTAGCAGTACCTGACAAAAGGATATGAATACCTAAAGATACTAACAGAAAAACCTAGACAGTTGTACTGATTATGATTTTATACTGCATTCCTTCATATGAGATGGTTACATTTATCCATAACTAACAATGTCTTAATTAGCATGGCAGAATTGAGAATGTGAAAATGTCATGCTGTTCAACTACAGTCATCATGAATGACTTCCAGGTACTCTACCACCTGAGAAAGTCTGGGAATCACTGACATAGCATTGATTACGGTTGTGTCTAAATATGTAAATAAATCCCCAAACCACTAACAACCGATCATTCTCATTTTTCCTGGCCTATCAACATGATGGCATTGGCAGTAGGAGATTAAAATGCCAGGTCTGGCTTGTGCACTTCCAATGTCAGGGCACACGAATAGGTAAGATTTATTTTGTATGGACTATTCCATGCAGATTCTTTCTCATTATGTTCACTAAATATTAAATTTACCTATAACACAATGAATTTCCCCTCTGATTGCTGGCTGTAGAGATACGTTAATATTGAGTATGAGTGCATAGTTGCTGAAAAATTTGATAACTTTCTTGGCTCATTTTATTTTTTTAATTTTTTAATTTTATTTATTTATTTATTTATTTATTTATTTATTTATTTATTTATTT
>NW_023270504.1:563803-931156 GCF_011800145.1 Mirounga leonina | reverse complement strand
TTTATTTATTTATTTATTTATTTATTTATTTATTTATTTATTTATTTATTTATTTATTTATTTTTCTTGGCTCATTTTAAACCACAGCCCAGTGACCTTTCTTTCCACTTTGTATTTAATTTCCACATCTTGTAAACAATAACCAAATAATAATACCACTAACATTACCAAATCTATTTTCTTTTCAACATCTCATCTAACTTATATTGAAGTTATAGCCCAGTTAGATTTCGAGGATGATAGTGGAAAGTAGAAATAGCACTGGATCAAGGAATCAGGAGAACTTCATTTGATCCTTGGATCTGTCCCTAAATAAATTGCATAATTAAGGCAAGTCTGAGTGTCAATTTTCTCAAAAGCGAGTGAGGTAAATAATAGTTCCCTCAAAAGATTGCCATAAGAATTAAAATGAAATTATATAAATGAGGATTGTAAATTATAAAGTGCTTTTTCATTGTACGTTATTACTACTGTGATTTTGAGAATCCCTATATTCTATTATAGCACTGCTATTTAAAAATGTGGTGGACTCCTCCTTTGAGCACAAAAACAAGCTGAGTATTTCTGGACAGAAGTTGCAGTAAATAATGCTGCCAAGCAAAGTAACAGGCTGAGACATACATTGTTTGGATACTCCTTTTCTGTATTGGCAATTCGCTTCTTAAAATGAATGAGTTTATTAACAAATATGTAAGATTCTCATTAAAACTAATTTGTTATGTGCTCATAGTAAGATGTTCAAGATCTAAAATTTAAAAATATGGCATTTTATACATCTTTAGCCATGCTTCTTTCTTTCAACCACTGCCATTAAAATAATTTTTTTCATATTGAAATTATTTATTAAGCTGTCAGCTATTTTGTATACAGGGTTTCGTTGATCACGAGTAATGATGAACATGAATTCTACCTATTAAACCGAATAACCATAAGTGGACTGAAATGTTACTCAAACTTCTAATTTTATGCACCTGGTTTCAAACCATATACTGTTCTTAAGTTGTTCCATCCTCAAGATATCTTCCATGTTTGTTAAGAACTTCAGGCACATCACATACACATGGTAAATCTGGTATTCTTCATAAATTCACCTAGAAAATCCTGTTTGACAGGTGAATTATGCCTTCACTAAGAATTAGTATAAGCCAAAATGACTAATCTCACATAACGCATCTGTTTATTTTCTTCTGAAAAGTCAGATCATATATTTCCTTGATGCTAAAATTTTATAAAACACTTCTTACTTCCTTATTTTCTTTGTGCTTAGCTTAAACACAATGCATGCACTGTAACAGACTGTCTTTGAGTCTTTACCTAAAAAGTAACTTTTAAAACATGTCAAAACAAATTAGGATGTCTCATCTTCATTTGTTATTGTTTTCAGCACTGAGTCTTCTCCCAAAATTTTACATAGTTCATTGAGTCTCTGTTGCATTTTGGGAATTCCAGCTAGCTGAGCTTCTAGCTTTTGTTTTTCTTCACTCAGTGTTAAACGGATAGCAGTATCCAATTGTTCAAAGCGCCAACCTCCTTCGCCATCAAACTGTAATAAATGAGTGTGGTATTTCCTGCATAATTAAAATGAAATAATATTATTAGCAATAATTGTGAAAAGCCATTTTAGGTTTATCATTCCAGTTGATATTCAAAGGCAAATTTTAAGTAAGGTGCCTATTTTACATTTGATTTTCAAGAATCCCTCAAGAGGTTGAATATTGTGATTTTTTTTAACTCCAGAAGTCATTGATCTCTTGGAAATTCTATTGCTTATATTAAACTTCTTTTATATTCTGAATGTACATGAAGTACTAAGGAAGACATGCTGTTTCTATCTATTTAATTTATCTTCAAACCCACTATGACTCCTGAATAAATATCAAAGCTTAGTTAGAATGGGAATAAGGAAAGGAAGCTGAGGAAAGAAAGTAAAAACTTTAGAGGTTATACAGGAAAAAACAATCTAAGAAAAATAAAGGAAATACAAAGGGTGACTGGGTGGCTCAGTCAGTTGAGCGTCAGACTCTTGATCTAAGTTTGGGTCTTGATCTCGGGGTTGTGAGTACCATGCAGAGTGTGGAGCATATTTAAAAAAAAAAGTTTTAAAACACTTTTTAAAAATAAACTCTTTGATAAAAATCTTTTAAAGATACTTCCATGCCTTCATATAATTTAATCTACTTTCTCATGGCTCTGGTTCATAATTAGAAATTTCAGACAGGCATAGAGATTATTTTGTTGATGAGACAAGAGACAATCCATCTAGTCCTGAAGAGAGGCTAAAGTCACTCTGGTTTCTGGGATTTGTGGGGAATGTGTGGAGAGAGTAATGCTAGCAGAGTTGGCCTTGCATGGTTGAGCCCCTCCATTTTGTCACTATGCTGAAGTGGCCCATGTTCCTATGTGTCCCCAGTTTTCCTGTCTTTTCCTTATAGTTTTTCTTGCTTCTTTTTTTTTTTTTTAAGATTTTATTTATTTATTTGAGAGAGAGAGAATGAGAGAGAGAGCACATGAGAGGGGGGAGGGTCAGAGGGCAAAGCAGACTCCCTGCCAAGCAGGGAGCCCAATGCGAGACTCGATCCTGGGACTCCAGGATCATGACCTGAGCCGAAGGCAGTTGCTTAACCAACTGAGCCACCCAGGCATCCAGTTTTTCTTGCTTCTTGATCCCTTTTAAGCTCTCATCTGTCATTATTTACTATGATCAGTGGGGTTATTTCAAGTAGATTTACTTCCTTTTTTAAACAAGATATAATTCACATGCCATAAACTTATTCTTTTAAGTGTAAAATTCAGTGATTCTTATTTGATTCACAAGCTCATGTAACCATCACTATTATCCAATTCCAGAATATTTTCTTTATCCCCAAAAGAAACCCCATACCTATTAGCAGTCCCTACCCTCCCCCCACCACCACCACCACTCAGCCCCTGCCAATCATCAGTTTCCTTTCTGTCTCTCTGGATTTGTCTATTCTGGGCATTTCATATACTGTAATCATATAATATGTGGCTTTTTGTGACTAACTTCTTTCACTTAAAATGATTTCAAAGTTCATCTAGTTGTAGCATGTATTAGTATTTCCTTCATTTTTATGGCTGAATAATATTCCACTGCATGATTTTACATACTTTGTTTATCTATTCATCAACTGAAAAACCTCTGGTTTCATCTCATTTTGATTGGATGGATCATGCTGTAAGATGGGGAAACTAACCTGTGTTAAACTGTGTCTAAAAGAGTAAAAATCACTCTCAAGCTGAAGGTTGAAAGTTCATGTTTTTGATAACATATGATAGAGATGAATGATCTTGTTTTTAATATTCTTGGGCTTTCCTAATGTTGGATTACAACTGGGAGCAATTTTAGAATGCAGTAGTTCTGATCTTGGGCAACTCCTGTCTTCAATGTATAATGAAGGTTTGGCTCGTCGCTCCAGTCCCACAACATTATTTGATTTCTACATGGGAGGAAGAAAATGTATGGGTGCTTCATGACCTGAGATTCAGAGGTATGTTATATATAATGGACTAAAATAATATTTCAGGGTTTGCCTTAGAGGATTTTAAAGGAAACTATTAACTGAGGCTCGTTGGAAATAATCTGTAGACTTCCTGCACTAATAGGATCAAGCTTAGGAAAGTGGTAGGTATAAAGCTATAATTCTATCCAGGAATCAAATAATTTAATAAGGTTCTATAATTGTTGAGCTCTTTGTATACTGATATTGATTTTAATCTTTACAATCAACAATTACCCCTTTGCTGTCATGGGGAAAATATAATACATTTTTTTCTCTCTTCTGAAATCTTTTCAGGGAAAATAAGAATTTCATCTAGGAAGAAAGGCTAATCAGAAACGATGGGTCTCTTCAACCTACAACGTCTAAATTAATTCATAATGCAGAAGTAACATGACTTTTAGTTTTATGGGAAAATATACTATGAATAGCTGCAATTAAAAACATTTTTCTTGTTAAAAGGCATAAAATTACAGATTTTGTTATTTGCTTTAAAATTCATTTGTCCTGTATACACCTATTAAAATGGCCAAACATCCAGTACACTGATAACACCAAATGCCCACAAGGCCGTGGAGCAGCAGAAACTCTCATTCATTGTTGGTGGGATTGCAAAATGGTACAGCCACTTGGGTAGACAATTTTGCAGTTTATTAAAAAACTAAACATACTCTTACCATATGATCCAGCAAATTGCACTCCTTGATATTTACCCAAAGGAGTTGAGAAAACTTGTGTCTACCCAAAAACCTTTATATGAATGTTTCTAGCAGATTTATTTATAATTGCCCAAACTGGAAGCGACCAAGATGTCCTTTAGTAGGTGAATGGATAAATAAACTGTTTACATCTAAACAATGGAATATTATTCAGTGCTAAAAAGAAATGAGCTATTGAGCCATGAAAAGACATGGAGAAAATTTAAATGAATATTACTAAGTGAAGAAGCCAAACTGAAAAGGCTACATACTATATGATTCCAGCTATATGACATTCTGAAAAATTATGGAGACCTTAAAGATAGTGGTTTCTATGGCTTGAGGGAAGGGAGGAATGAATAGGAAGAGCACAGAGAATTTTTAGAACAGTAAAAATACTCTGTACAATACTGTAAGGATGGATATATGCAACTATAAATTTGTCCAAACACATAGATTGTACACCACCAAGAGTGAACCCTAATGTAAATTATGGACTTTGGGTCATAATGATGGGTCAGTGTAGGTTCATCGTTGTAACAAATGTATCACTCTAGTGGAGAATGTTGATAATACGGCTATGCATGTATGGGGGCAGAGTATATGGGATATTTCTGTTCCTTCCTCTCAATATTTCTGTGACCATAACATTGCTCTAAATAAAATCTTTAAAAACACAACAACAATAAAAACCCATTTGTTCCTTCAATTGAGAAAAAAAATGGCTGAACATGCTTCCAATGACTCTTTAGGCTACTTGAATAAGGAACTGAATGACATAATAGGATAATAAATCCATTGATAAAGTCAGAAAAAGCACCAGAACTAAGACATAACTCCATGTTATCCCAACATGTGATCAATTAGGAAGGATGTCTGGAAATGACAAGTCCATACCAGAAAGGGCTCAAGAGTTCTGGCGTGGTTCTATGTCATCACTGATTCAGGGATTTATAGACAAATGTCATGTGTCGTGAAAGTCCAGTTCCTGTTGGTTTTTATCAAGGGAAAAGTCAGAGGAATCACACTTATTGCCATGTACTCATCCTGGACTAGATCCAGACTGCTTCTGGAGAGATTAGTAAGTCAGGCTCTTATCACTCCAGATGCCAGTTAGTGCTTAATGACAAAGAGACAAACCACAAAGTTCTAAAGAAAAGGTCACTTCATGAAATGTTCTATTTTCAGGTCACCTGAGGGAAAAAATTTTGAAAAATTTGAATGTTTAAATGAAGAGTGAAAATAGATTATTATCGTCTCAATAGAAGTAGAACACAGAATCAAAGAATGTTGAACAATGAGAGCCTGATCTGAACTGCACACTCAGTTAACTCATAATTTTAAAGTAAACATTATCAATACAGTGAAAAGTCTAGAAGGGCTTCCAGGATTAATTCCAATAAAGCTTGTTACTCAGCCTAGGTTGGAAGTCACGTACATGACGACAGCTTTGGCATAGAATGTGATTAGCCACCTGCTACAGAGAGGGGAGCAGTCCTTTCTGTCCCTTGGAAAATAGGAGGCTAATGCGTATAGAGTCCACTGTAGTTACTAATATACCAAAAGAAAAGATTTTGATTGATGAAACAGAAATATCCAAGTAGTGGAGTATACTATGAATGAACAAGTGTTTTTATGGCTTACATATACGGTGCATTTTGAGTTCCTTATAATAAGAAGAGCAGCATACTATAGTATAGAGAGTGTAATCATGGAAGTTACTTTCCTCATTTTTCTAGTTCTCAGTTTCTTCATCTGTAAAATGGGAATAATTAGACTACCTATACTCAATATAGTGTTGTTATGCGACTTAAAATAAAATGAACCTGGAACAGAATAGGTGCTGAATCTGCAACAGCAACTATTATTATGGCGATGAATCAGTACAAAAGTAGGGGAATGGTAAAAATAGTGTTATCATTTTTTTTTAAAGATTTTATTTATTTATTTTGACAGAGAGAGAGACAGCGAGAGAGGGAACACAAGCAGGGGTAGTGGGAGAGGAAGAAGCAGGCTTCCCGCTGAGCAGGGAGCCCGATGTGGGACTCGATCCCAGGACCCTGTGATCATGACCTGAGCCGAAGGCAGACGCTTAACGACTGAGCCACCCAGGCGCCCCTCATTTTTTTTAAAATAGGGGAAATCCCATTGAGTTTAATGAGCTGTTATTTAGAAAATATTTTCATTCATTTTTCCTTAAAACAAAACCCTTCCCCCAAAAAGCTTTGTCCTCCCCCTGTGTTTTCTCCATTTGGGAGAATATTAAATTGTGGAATTCTTTTTCCTGGATTTTGTAAAAGGGGCTAAAAAGATGATATAAAATTACATAAATATATTTTTCCCTGTACGTGATATGCATTATGAATATTTTCAGTTAAAAAAAAATCACTGGATTTTTCTATTTCTTTTCAGAATTATTGGAATGTGATAACCATTTTCTTTTTTTTTTCTTTTTTTTTTTAAAGATTTTATTTATTTATTTGACAGAGAGAGAGATAGCAAGAGCAGTAACACAAGCAGGGGGAATGGGAGAGGGAGAAGCAGGCTTCTTGCCGAGCAGGGAGCCCGATGTGGGACTCGATCCCAGGACCCTGGGATCATGACCTGAACTGAAGGCAGACGCTTAACGACTGAGCCACCCAGGCGCCCGATAACCATTTTCAAATAGCACATTAATCTTACAATGTTAGGTTTAGGGTATCTACACTACCAGTGTTCAATTTAACAGAAATATGGGTAGAAAATAAGTGAAATATCCTATGCTCTATAGTGAAAGTTTAGGCAAAGTTATCCTCTGAGAATTGTAAAGAAAAACCGTCTATCGCAAATTAACATTGGGAACACTCACCACAGAGAAGGCCTGTGTGTTATAGATAGTAAGGAAATTCCAGCTCCTTTTGCAGCCTGAAATATCTTTCCTTCAACATCAATGCTGACAGCACTGGTACATTCATCCAGCAATGCGTATTTTGGTCTTGAAAAAAATAAACACAAATAAATGAAAGATTTTCCCATTCGAATTATAAATCTTTACATGGACAATATGAGTTGCAACGTTAACTTCATTAATTTATTTTTTTAAGTACGCTCTACACCCAACGTGAGAGCTTGAACTCACAACCCCAAGATCAGGAGTCACATGCTCTACCGACTGAGCCAGCCAGGTGCCCCACAATGTTAACTTAAAAGGAGCAAAAGAGTATATCACATTATTAAAGGTCATAAATGATAAAGCAAAAGAGCAGTCATCCTCCCTCTTTGGATTAGAATATTATATTCTTCTGCAATTTTAAATAGATTTCCTGATGCCCGCTCGCTATACAATAAGCTTTATTGTTATGCAGATGGGTGAATCATGGGTATGAGACATAGGAAAGATGAGGCAGGTCACTGAGTGCATTTTCCCACAGAAGGCAAGTTCATTCCTGGTGACAGGTTCTGACTAATTACATGAAAAATACATTACAGTAGCTACTTATCAAACAGGCCAAAAGCCCTGTTAGCAAAGATTTATTGAGAAGATAACTTTATCAACAATGTAAGTACCAAAGCATGATTAACGGAATTTCGTTGCTGCAAGATTCTGCAAAAGGTAGTGTGCCTAATCTGACAAATTTAGAGTGGGCATTTAACCTGGTAACATTGAGACCATGCTTTGCAATCAAATTCTTAAGGGGAAAAAATCGGTATATATTTTTTCTGATTATACTAAGTTATTTTTCTAGTTCGATTTTTACTTTGGAAATGACTTTCCACTACTGTCAGAGGCATCTAACGTTTGCTACCATTTCCTTCTGTTTATTCTCTTCCTTTCTTCTAAGCCCCCCTGCTCTTATCTTTCTTTTTTCCTTTCCCTCTCTTCGTTCAAGCCTATCTGGACTTTAGGTACGTATTCGGTACTCAGCAACATGACTTAGCTTTGTTAATAGGACGAAAGGTCAACACATGCAGTGTCATCTATTATTTATTTCAGAGCTGAAAATCAGTATCAAGTATTTACCAAGACAATTTCCTCCATGAAGATACTCTGATCTTTAAAAATAAATGACAATGAAAAGGTAAACATTAAAGCCAGTAATAACTTCTCCTTCACCATACTTATTTAGCACTTTAAATTGTTTTTATAAGGTGGATTTATTTACTGGTAGGATCCTGTTACCTATTCCAGGGAGGATAGTCAAGGCTAATAGATGCAGGAGTCAAGATATCTTTAACACCCCGTTTGACTTTAATAACTGCTCTCCACGCAAAGAAATGAAAGATCACTGGAGATTCCCCATAACATCAACAGAAATAGTGCTGGTTGGCTTTTGGTTACTGTTCTGATTAACTATTAAGCACTACTTCTTTGTCTCAGAGTTGGTTACTATTTTGTGTATAATTTTTTTTAAGTAGAAAAAAGGGAGAAGAAAAGGAAGAATAAAAGAGAGCAATCTGAGATAAATTTTTCTTTTTCTGTGTAAATCTCTTTCTAGTAATTTAGTTATTTATTATACTGTATCATTTTTCAGAGTGCTTTGAGCTAAACAGAGAAGAGATGCCATCTTAGAATTAGAAATAAAGTATATATCTTACACTCAGTTGTCATGGTAATCCTTAAGCTAGCAGATGCAAGATAGATTCCATACTTTTGTTCCTTTGTTTTCTTGGCGGAACTGGGGTGTGTGTGTGTGTGTGTGTGTGTGTGTGTGTGTGTGTTGCTCATCTTCACGGATCTCTCTATAGGTCACTAAATTTTCTTTCTATTGGTATGCTTGTAACTTGATATTTATTTAATCTCACATTGTATCCAAAATATTTTAGATACCAAGTATCAACTATTTATTTCAAGTTACAAGTACTTAAAAATCTCTTTGGGTTGAGATTAATGCCTCTTGCTCTTTGTTACAGGGTTTATTTTATTAACACACCAACACAGTGAGAAATTTATCATCGCATTTTACATTCCATCATATTATATTTCACCCACTATGCTGGTGATCATATTACTGAATATTTATGGACAAGGCTCAAACAGATTCAGGGGATAGTGGGTTAACAGCTGGTCATAAATGTCAAACAGTAAAGTTTACTCTTGAATCTCACCACATCATCTGAGAAAGGGGCATTCTAAAATACACTGCACTAAAAATTCTGAGTTAGCAAATTTTGGTTTGTAATTTTTTAGCTTGCCATATTCATTTTTAAAAGTTTTTATTTAAATTCTAGTTAGTTAACATACAGTGTGATATTAGTTTCAGGTGTACAATGTAGTGATTCAACACTTACATACATCACCTGGTGCTCATCACAATAAATGTCCTCCTTAATCCCCTTCACCTATTTCACCCATCCCCCCACCTACCTCCCCTCTGGTAACCATCACTTTGTTCTCTATAGTTAAGAATCTCTTTCTTGATTTGCCTCTTTTTCTCTCTTTTTTTCCCTTTGCTCATCTGTTTTGTTTCTTTTTTTATTATTATTATTTAAATTTAATTAACCAATATATAGTACATCATTAGTTTCAGGTATAGAGTTCAGTTATTGATTAGTTGCATATAACACCCAGTGCTCATCACATCACATGCCCTCCTTAATGCCCATCACCCAGTGTTTTGTTTCTTAAATTCCACATGAGTGAAATCAATATGATACTTGTCTTTCTTGGACTGACTTATTTTGCTTAGCATAATACTCTCTAGCTCCATCCATGTCAATGCAAATTAGCTTGCCATATTCTTGAGCTAACCATGCACATTATTATAAATACCATGTTATTTTTTTCTTTTTCTTTTAATTTTTTTATTTAAATGTAACTTAGTTAACATATAGTGTATTATTAGATTCAGGGGTAGAATTTAGTGCTTCATCAGTTGCACATCACACCCAGTGCTCATTCCATCAAGTGCCCTCCCAAATGCCCATCACCCAGTTACCCCATCCCCCCACCCACATCCCCTCTAGCAACTCTGTTTGTTCCCTGTAGTTGAGAGTCTTTTATGGTTTGCCTCCCTCTCTGTTTTATCTTATTTTATTTTTCCTTCCCTTCCCCTAGGTTCATCTGTTTTGTTTCTTAATTTCCAAATACCATGTTATTAATACAATATTTTTTCTTATTAAAAAACTCTAGCTAGATACTACATACAGGCCCAAAATAGAGTCACTTGTGCTAGGTCCATGTCACCAAACTGGGGCTTAATATCCAACCTAATTGCAGGTTCAACCTTCTCCAGGAATGTAATCTGAACTGGTCAGTCTAGAATTTCCTGGTCAGCATTGGTGAGGTAATCCACCTAATTAAGACCCTTTAGACTCCCTGTAAGAGGTGAGTTTGTTCATGACTTCCTTGTCCTACTTTTAAAAACTATTCCCTTTCTGTAGCCCTCTGGAGCTCCTCTCTACTTGCTAGATGGGATGCTGTCTTATTCATGAATTGTTCAATAAAGCCAATTGTTTCTTTAAAATTTACCTGAATTTTTGTTATTTAACATAGGTAATGAGAAAATAGATTTTTTTTTACTTATCTAAATTTTCTACTTTCATGAAATGTACATATAATTATATTTTAATAAAATTATTTAAATATGTTCCTTTTTCAATGATAAATATATGTTATATTCTTATTAAAAAGGCTAAACTAAAATATAATTAAGCTTTTAGCTCTAATTTCTAGTTTATAAGAAAAATAGGAGATTAAAGAAAGAGGTAAAAGATTCCATGAGGAAGTAATCAGATCTAGAATGAGGAATATTCTTATGGGACAACTAACCCTATTTCTTTTTTTTTTTCTTATATCTTCTTTTATTTTTTTATTTAAATTCTAGTTAGTTAACATACAGCTCAATATTGGTTTTGGGAGTAGAATTCAGTGATTCATCATTTACATACAACATTCAGCTCATCACAAGTGATGATACCCATCACCCATCTAGCTCCTCTCCCATCACTTCCCTCCATCAACCCTCAGTTTGTTCTCTATCTCTAATCCTATTTCTTTAGCAAATCAATGACATACAAGATTGGAGGGTGAGTGGTGGTGGGACACGGAGTAGCAGAGACCTTAGTTTAAAAATGATTAAAAGATATAACAATAAAATTCAATATGTTTGAACAAATCAACTATAAAAAATATTTTTGAGACAATTAGTGAAACTTTGAATATGAGCCTGGTATTAGACGACTTTAATTTTTATCAATTTTATTAGTTATGATTATAAGGTAGTTATTATGTAAGAAAATATTCTTATATTTTCTTGATGCCACAGTTTTTAGGAAAAAATGCCATGATATTTGGGATTTGCTTTAAAACACTTCAGAATTAAAAATAAAAATAGATAAATTAAGTGTGGTAAAATGTTGCACTTGGTGAATCAGTGTGGTGGGAATGTGGGATTCAACTTACAATTTTCTCTTTGATGGAGTTTTGATGTTTTTTCCATAATAAAAGGTTTTTTAATTTTTTAATTTTTTTAAAGATTTTTTATTTATTTATTTGACACAGAGAGAGAGATAGTGTGAAAGAGAGCACAAGCAGGGGGAGTGGCAGGCAGACAGAGGGAGGGGGAGAAGCAGGCTCCCCGCTGAGCAAGGAGCCTGCTTCCTGAGCAAGGAGCCCAACACAGGCCTCCATGCGGGACTCCATCCCAAGACCCTGGGGTCATGACCTGAGCCAAAGGCAACCACTTAACTGACTGAGCCACAAAGCGCCCCAATAAAAGTTTTTTTAAAAAATTGATAGCCAACTGATCGCTAAGTGTGGGCTAACTGGTTGCTAAGTATTTAATGAGGCTTCCATGATATATATATATATTTTTTGCTCCTTTTATCAGTTTTTTAAAGTTCCCTACAAAAGTATTACTGCTTCTACTGCAACTCCTTCAGAATGTCACATCTGCCCCAGTTTACAACAATAAACTGTGCCATTTAGGCATTCATGTACATAACTCTTGGTCCTTTTCTCCCTAAGATGGTTATTAACACTGAGTCACATAATTCCTGATTTCCTCCTGCTTTGCATACAACTCTGATTCTCATTGCCAGAGGCCTAAGATTAAGAGAAAGAGACAGAGGCAGAGAGAGATCTTTTTCAGAAAAGAATAGGACAGATAAGAAGAATATTTCAGAATAGGTTTAATATTTCTTTCCAGCCTCTTGTGCTTGGTATCCTTGAACCTCAAAAGGCTATGAAACTGGGGCGCCTGAGTGGCTCAGATGGTTAAGCGTCTGCCTTTGGCTCAGGTCATGATCCCAGGGTCCTGGGATCGAGTCCCGCATCGGGCTCTTTGCTCCTTGGGAGCCTGCTTCTCCCTCTGCCTCTCTCTCTCTCTCTCTCTCTGTCTCTCATGAATAAATAAATAAAAATCTTTAAAAAAAAAAAAAGGCTATGAAGCTGATTGCAGAGAGAAAAGTTTTATCAAGAGAAATTATTTGCTGTATCTCTCTTTTTCTGAGTCTATTAAGACCTATGCTGGTTGGTTCCTTTTTGCATTAGATAAGTGTCTGATTTTTAAGGAGGAGAGCACTACTGAGCTTAAAAGACTACTGAGTGCTTGAAAAGTTAATTTAGTTTGAATTTAATAATTTAATTCAGAAGTAGTATTGAATGCCTACCTACTGTGTTCACAATATAATAGTAGTTATGTATTCATCACATTTTAAAATTAGTAATAATCTTTTCAAACTTAGGATATGTGAAAATTTAATTTTGTCATCTAACATTACTCAACCTAAGAAATAGAAAAAAAGACTGGGAGATTTCCAACACATGAAAAAAAATAACAAGAAAATTAAACCTGTAAATTCTAAGCATTTGTTTTTCCTTTTTTCTTTCTTTTTTATTTGAGTATAGTTGACACACAGTGTTACATTAGTTTCAGGTATACAACAGTGATTGGACAAGTTTATACATTAGGCTATGTTCACCGCAAATGTAGCTGCGTCTGTCACCAGACAACACTATTACAATGTCACTGACTATATTCCTTATGCTGTGCCTTTTTTCTGTAATTTATTCATTCCATAACTGGAAGCCTGTATCTCCCACTCTCTTTCACCCATTTTGCCCACCCCTCCATTCCCCAGGAAGATATTTTTAAACTAAAGATGAGGACATAGAATCCTGTCCAAAGATTTTTTTTAGTTACAACGATGGCATACTTACCTGTGATAAAACATGCGAGCCATGCCCATTCTTTGCTTTTCCCCTCCTGACAGAACATCTTTCCAGTCCATAACAGCATCCCATCCTTAAAAACATATAACAATATATATTTTTATAAGGCATTTGTTTAATCGTTACTGTTTTTACCCTGGCAAGTTTAAATTATTGACACAAAGGACCTCGTATTTTACAGAACATATGCTTGGATAAACTAGAGGGCCTCATTTATAAGCATTTTGTTTTAGATTTCATATTTTTTTTTATTTTTTTAAAGATTTTATTCATTCATTTGACAGAGAGAGAGACAGTGAGAGAGGGAACACATGCAGGGGGAGTGGGAAAGAGAGAAGCAGGCTTCCGGCTGAGCAGAGAGCCCAATGCGGGGCTCGATCCTAGGACTCTGGGATCATGACCTGAGCCAAAGGCAGACACTTAACAACTGAGCTACCCAGGCACCCTGGATTTCATATTTTTTAATGGTAATAATTTCTTATACTGATAAAACATGTTCTAAGAATTCCAAATACGGACACTTTTAAAATTTGTTTCTGAATATCTCTAAAAAGTTGGTATACTTATGCTTATTTTGGAGGATGATAGGAGAAAAGACCAACAATTTGCACAGGCCTATTGCAAAGTCTACGAAGAGTAAGACAGAAACTAACTTAAATGGCTTCCATGTGCCTGGTACTTTATATGAGTTTTCTCATCATCTATTCCACAACCTTTTGAACTAGATCTTACTGGTTGCATTTTATAAGTGGGTAAATTGAAATCCACAGAGTAGTTGACAAGTCTAAGTTTGCACAGCTAGAGATCAGAGCTAAGATTTATATGTAGGTCTACCTTCACACCATCTCTCACAACATCTTAACTACTGACTTTCTGTTGGTATTTATATAAAAAGTAAGGCTTCTATTTTTAAAATCGGTTACATATATGCATACTGATGTAGAAATGTACTGGAATATTTTTTTATATGAAAAACCAAGCTGCAGAATTTTGTGTGTGTGTAGATATATACATGCATATACATTTATATAAATTATGATTGCATTTCTATAAACACACACACACCACAAACCCCTCCAGGAATGGAATGATGAGACTTTTACTTTCTCAATTATGCATTTTTATATTTGAAAATTTGATGATTTTTATTATTTTTATGGCTGTATTTTGTAACAAGAAAAGCTTACGCAAAAACAAAACCATGAGGCCTATGAGAGATAGGGCCATATCAAATATTTATCTGTGGGAATATCAGAAAATAGATCAGAGTAGGCAAAGTCTGATTTTCAAAGAGCAAAATGACTGCCAAAACTTGACACATACACTCAGGACAACAATTCCAAATCCCAAGTATTCAAGGCTTAATTCTCCCATTTGGAAAAAATTCAGGCTCTTTGCCCTATTCCTTATCCCTCAACTAAATTTTCACCTTTATTAAACTTTCTAAATAAACTTGGACAAAGGGAAAGAAAATAGGAAGTAGAGTCTTTGTTGTTTTTTATGCACTAGGTTGAAAAGATTTTCCCTATTTCTTAATAATATTCCCCAGTGGGTACCACTGTTCATTTTCTTGAGTGAAATTCCAGGAATTTTCTGTTCATTTAAAAACATATCCTTACAATTTTATATTAGGAAAAAAATCTCAAAATGTCATCTGGTTTAAAGTTCTTGCTTCTAGTGAAAACTGTTGAAATACAATTTTTCTCTATAACTGAATTTTATAGCATTTATGAAACATAAGCAAGGATTTGAAAAATAAGTTCAGATTGCTACACAATGGAGAAATAGTCTGGGCTTAATTTTTTTTTCCCCCTGCCAACTGAGAAAGCACAAGAGAAAAGTATTTGGGTCAAAGGAAACTTTAGCTTTACATATTTAAATAAAATCATGTCCTCTGTTCCACTAAACCCAAAAGTTTTAGTAGGCAATATTGCTTGATCATAGAACATATAAATCAAAACTCTGAGTTATAATTTCACCTCTGATGATGATTTAGTGAGCCGAGGCCAGCAAAGAAAATATTTTTCCTGCTTCCTTGAGATGTACATAATGCTCTAGTTCATGTTAACATTTGTTAACACTTTTACTCCTGTCTATTTTGTAACCTCTTTCATAGAATGAAACATACTTTTTATTTTTTTAATTTTCTTTAAATTTTATTTTATTATGTTATGTTAATCACCATACATCACATCATTAGTTTTTGATGTAGTGTTCCATGATTCATTGTTTGTGTATAACACCCAGTGCTCCATGCAGTATGTGCCCTCCTTAATACCCATCACTGGGCTAACCCATCCCCCACCCCCCTCCCCTCTAGAACCCTCAGTTTGTTTCTCAGACTCCATAGTCTTTCATGGTTGGTCTCCCCCTCTGATTTCCTCCCCTTCATTTTTCCCTTCCTACTATCTTCTTTTTTTTAACATATAATGTATTATTTGTTTCAGAGGTACAGGTCTGTGATTCAACAGTCTTACACAATTCACAGCGCTCACCACAGCACATACCCTTCTAATACTGTGTTGAATAGCAGTGGTGATAGTGGACATCCCTGCCGTGTTCCTGACCTTAGGGGGAAAGCTTTTCCCCATTGAGAATGATATTCTCTTTGGGTTTTTCATAGATGGTTTTTATGATATTGAGGTATGTACCCTCTATGCCTACACTCGGAAGAGTTTTGATCAAGAAAGGATGCTGTACTTTGTCAAATGCTTTTTCTGCATCTATTGAGAGGATTATATGGTTCTTGTTCTTTCTTTTATGAATGTATTGTATCACATTGATTGATTTGCGGGTGTTGAACCAACCTTGCAGCCCAGGATAAATCCCACTTGGTCATGGTGAATAATCCTTTTAATGTACTGTGGGATCATATTGGCTAGTATTTTGGTGAGAATTTTTGCATCTGTGTTCATCAAGGCTATTGGTCTGTAATTCTCCTTTTTGATGTGGAATTTGTCTGGTTTTGGGATCAAGGTAATGGTGGCCTCATAAAACGAGTTTGGAAGTTTTCCTTCCATTTCTATTTTTTGGAACAGTTTCAGAAGAATAGGTATTAATTCTTCTTTAAGTGTTTAGTAGAACTCCCCTGGGAAGCCGTCTGGTCCTGGGCTTTTGTTTGTTGGGAGATTTCTGATGACTGCTTCAATTTCCTTAGTGGTGATAGGTCTGTTCAGGTTTTCTATTTCTTCCTGGTTCAGTTTTGGTAGTTGATACATCTCTAGGCATGCATCCATTTCTTCCAGATTATCTAATTTGCTGGCATAGAGTTGCTCATAATATGTTCTTATAATTGTTTGTATTTCTTTGGTGTTGGTTGTGATCTCTCCTCTTTCATTCATGATTTTGTTTATTTGGGTCATTTCTCTTTTCTTTTTGATAAGGCTGGCCAGGGGTTTATCAATCTTGTTAATTCTTTCAAAGAACCAGCTCCTAGTTTCGTTGATCTGTTCTACTATTCTTTTGGTTTCTATTTCATTGATTTCTGCTCTGATCTTTATTATTTCTCTTCTCCTGTTGAGTTTAGGCTTTCTTTGCTGTTCTTTATCCAGCTCCTTTAGGTGTAGGGTTAGGCTGTGTATTTGAGACCTTTCCTGTTTCTTGAGAAAGGCTTGTATTGCTATATACTTTCCTCTTAGGACTGCTTTTGTTATATCCCAAAGATTTTGAACAGTTGTGTTTTCATTTTCATTTGTTTCCATGAATTTTTTTTAACTCTTCTTTAATTTCCTGGTTGACCCATTCATTCTTTAGTAGGATGCTCTTTGGCCTCCATGTATTTGAGTTCTTTCCGACTTTCCTCTTGTGATTGAGTTCTAGTTTCAAAGCACTGTGGCCTGAAAATATGCAGGGAATGATCCCAATCTTTTGGTACCGGTTGAGACCTGATTTGTGACCCAGGATGTGATCTATTCTGGAGAATGTTCCATGGGCCCTAGAGAAGAATGTGTATTCTGTTGCTTTGGGATGGAATGTTCTGAATATATCTGTGAAGTCCATCTGGTCCAGTGTGTCATTTAAAGTCTTTATTTCCTTGTTGATCTTTTGCTTAGATGATCTGTCCATTTCAGTGAGGGGGGTGTTAAAGTCCCCTACTATTATTGTATTGTTGATGTGTTTCTTTGCTTTTGTTATTAATTGGCTTACATAATTGGCTGCTCCCATGTTAGGGGCATAGATATTTACAATTGCTAGATCTTCTTATTGGATAGACCCTTTAAGTAGAATATAATGTCCTTCCTCATCTCTTATTATAGTCCTGGTTTAAAATCTAATTTGTCTGATATAAGGATTGCCACCCCAGCTTTCTTTTGGTGTCCATTAGCATGGTAAATGGTTTTCCACCCCCTCACTTTCAATCTGGGGGTGTCTTTGGGTCTAAAATGATTCTCTTGCAGACAGCATATTGATGGGGGTCTTGTTTTTTATATCCAATCTGATAGCCTGTGTCTTTGGATTGGGGCATTTAGCCTATTTACATTCAGGGTAACTATTGAAAGATATGAATTTATTGCCACTGTATTGCCTGTAAGGTGACTGTTACTGTATATTGTCTCTGTTCCTTTCTGGTCTATGTTATTTTTAGGCTCTCTCTTTGCTTAGAGGACCCCTTTCAATGTTTCATGTAGGGCTGGTTTCGTGTTTGCAAATTCCTTTAGTTTTTGTTTGTCCTGGAAGCTTTTTATCTCTCCTTCTATTTTCAATGACAGCCTAGCTGGATATAGTATTCTTGGCTGCATATTTCATTTAGTGCTCTGAATATATCATGCCAGTCCTTTCTTTCTGGCAGGCCAGAAAGAAAAACTTTCTGGCCTGCTAGGTCTCTGTGGATAGGTCTGTTGCCGATCTAATATTTCTATCATTGTAGGTTACAGATCTCTTCTCACAAGCTGCTTTCAGGATTTTCTCTTTGTCTCTGAGACTTGTCAGTTCTACTATTAGATGTTGGAGTGTTGACCTATTTTTATTGATTTTGAGGGGGGTTCTCTGTGCCTCCTGGATTTTGATGCCTGTTTCCTTCCCCAAATTAGGGAAGTTCTCTGCTATAATTTGCTCTAATATACCTTCTGCCCCTCTCTCTCTTTCTTCTTCTTCTGGGATCCCAATTATTCTAATATTGTTTCATCTTATGCTATCACTTATCTCTCGAATTCTGCCCTCGTGATCCAGTAGTTGTTTATCTCTCTTTTTCTCAGCTTCTTTATTTTCCATCATTTGGTCTTCTATATCACTAATTCTCTCTTCTGCCTAATTGATTCTAGCAGTTAGAGCCTCCATTTTTTATTGCACCTCATTAATAGCCTTTTTGATTTTGACTTGGTTAGATTTTAGTTCTTTTATTTCTCCAGAAAGAGTTTCTCTAATATCTTCCATGCTTTTTTTAAGCCCAGCTAGTATCTTTAAAATCGTCATTCTGAACTCTGGTTCTGACATATTACTGATTTCCATATTGATTAGGTCCCTGGCAGTTGGTACTGCCTCTTGTTCTTTTTTTTGAGGTGATTTTTTCCATCTTGTCATTTTGTCCAGAGGAGAATAGACGAATGAGAGAACAAAATGCTAACAGGGTAAAACAACCCCAGAAAAATATACACTAAACAAATCAGAAGAGACCTGAAATCAGAGGAAAAGAAAGGTAAAGGAAGAAAAAAGAAAAGAAAAAGATAAAAAACAAACAAACAAAAAACAGAATATGAGCAAATATGATCAGGCTGCTCCATAGATCAGTGCCATGCACTAGATTTTGGGTGTATTTTGGTCGGTTAGAAGAAAGTGCCTCCCAAAATTTTAAAGAAAGAAAGACTTACACATGTACAAAAATAAGAGTTAATACGATGAAGGGATGGAATATGACTGTAAAGATGAAAATTATAAAAGATTTTATAAAAGGAATTGATAAGGAGTTGGTTGAAAAAAGAAAGAAGAGGATTTAAAAAAAAATAAAAAGGGAGAGAATGTGATCAGGCAGGAGACTAGAACAAAGCCATACACTAGATATTTAGGGTATATTTTGGTCTGTTAGAAGAAACTGTTTCCCAAAATTTTAAAGAGATAACAACTTATATATACCCAAAATAAGGTTAACTACTATGAAGGGATAGAATATGACTCTAAAAATGAAAAATAAAAAAGAATTTTTAAAAAAGGGATTGATAAGATGTTGGTTGAAAAAGGGAAAAAGAAAAATTCAAAAAAAATAGAAAAAGAAAATTTATAAAATTAACTTTGAAAGACTAAAGAATCATGGGAAAAAAGCCATGAATTCTATGTGCAGTATTCCCCTAGTGCTGGAGTTCTGCCGTTCTCATTGATTGGTAAACTTGGTCTTGGCCAGCTGTGCTTGCTGATCTTCTGGGGGAGGGGCCTGTTGCCCTGGTTCTCAAATGTCTTTGCTGGAGACGGAATTGCCTGCCCTTGCCAGTCTGGGTTAAGTAATCTGCTTGGGTTTGCTCTCGGGAGCTTTTGTTCCTGCAAGCTGTCCGTACAGCTTTGGAGGACAAGAGTGAAAATGGCGGCCTCCCAATCTCTGCCCTGGAGGAGCCAAAAACTTGGGGCCCCACTCCTCAGTGAGCCCCCAGAGAAAAGCAGTCAATCTCTCCCGTCTCACCAGTCTCCGGCTGCACTCCATGCTCACCCGGCCTGTGACTGAGCGTTTCTATCTCTGGCTCACGACCCCGTTTGGAGTCTCCAAACCCAGCAGATCCCGGCGGTGCACTCCCGTGCTGCTCCTGGGGTGGGGGGAAGGGGAATCTCCCCAGATCTGCCTCTTGCTGGGTCCCTGCTGGAAGAGTGGTGGCCTGACTGTGCCACAGATCATGGTATATGGCAACCCCAAGCTGAGTACCCGTGCCTCGGCTCCGTCTCTGCAGCCAGCTTCCCCGCTCTGATACCTGGGAGCTCTGCCACACTCAGGCACCCCTGGTCTTTGTGTGACCCCGAGGGTCCTGAGACCACACTGTCCCAGCGAGGGTTCCATCCCCCACTTAGCCACTGGAGCGACGTCCCTCAGCGGAACCAACTTCTAAAAGTCCGATTTTGTGCTCTGCTGCTCTATCACTTGCCAGTAGCGGCTGATGGAGGCCCCCTCCCCCGCCGTCTATCTTCCTGAATATGGCCTCAGATTCACTTCTCCGCATATCCTACCTTCCAGAAAGTGGTCGCTTTTCTGTTCAGAGAGTTGCTGCTATTCTTTTCTTCGATCTCCTGTTGAGTTTGTAGGTGTTCAGAATGGTTTGATCCCTATCTAGCTGAATTCCTGGGTCTAGACAAAATTTAGGTCTCCTACTCCTCCACCATCTTGCTCCTCCCCCCGGAAACATAGTTTTTAATTCCATCTTTAACTAAAGCAAAGCATTTCTCTAAGCAAAGTATTAGCTAGTCTAAATAGAACTTCAATAGGCTTCTTCTAAAGTATGTGATGTCCTTGCAAATTTAGGTGCTTTCCAGCTTTGCTTAAAAACATGAAACATGTTTCATGTTTTAAGGATTAAGTGAGTAGAGAGTAGGCTTCCTTGGAATTTTCTTTTTTATGTGTAAGGATATAATTATTCTCATTCATGTCTAAGAAGCTAGTAGATAGCATAGCACAGTGGCATAGCCTAGTACAGAACATTGACTTTCAAGTGAGATCTGTATTTGAATCCCTGTCATAACACTTGTGGTAGGCCCCTGGGGAAGTTTCTAAACTTCTGAATTTCACCTGTGAAAGGGGGTTATTAAAACCCACATCATGAGACAGTTATAAATATTAAATAAGATGACAATGTACATTGCTTAATGTATTCTGCAAGGTAAGCACTCAGTAAATCATAACAATTACTGTTACATTATTAAGGTTGAAACATTCTTTAAAGAAGTTCTTAAACTTTTTGATGACTTTGAAAGAATAGAATGGCCCATGTTTATTGTAAATTTCTATTTAGATGATTGGATTTCAAATTTACCCAAAATAATTTCCCCAAGATTAACATGCAGCATTTATTCTGCCCTGGTGTTTTAAAACTGGGAAGGAGCTGACTATATGGAAAAAAAAATGATGATCTGCTTTCCATATTTTTAGTATTTATGACTCGTGATTATAAATATCATAAAAATAAACAGAATAATGCATCTCTTGTCTGCATCATTTGCTGATTATAAGAATCAAATGAAATAATATATATGAAATTTCCATACAAAATATCAAGTACTAATCATCACAAAAAGATAAAATATCATAGTATCAATATTATGAGTAGTAATATTGCCATTAGCTACTAATTCTTATGCATTTACTATGTGCCATTGTTCTAAATACTCTACAGAGAGTCTTTTTTAAAAAGTTTTTAATTCCAGTTAGTTCACATACAGTGTAATATTAGTTTCAGTTGTACATTATAGTGATTCAAGACTTCCATGCAACACCTGGTGCTCATCACAAGTGCACTCCTTACTGCCTGTCACCTATTAAATCCAACCTACCGCTCCCCTCCCCTCTGGGAATCATCAGTTTGTTCTCTGTAATAAAGAGTCAATTTCTTGGTTTGTCTCTCTCCTTTTTCTCTTTGCTCATTGGTTTTGTTTCTTAAATTCCACATATGAGTGAAATCATATGGTATTTGTCTTTCTCTGACTGACTTATTTTGCTTAGCATAATACTCTCTAGCTCCATCCATGTCATTGCAATTGGCAAGATTTCATTCTTTTTTATGGCTGAGTAATATTCCACTGTATATTGATATACCACCTCTTCTGTATCTATTCATCAGTAGATGCACACTTGGGCTGCTGGCATATCTTGGCTATTATAAATAATGCTGCTATAAACACAGGGGTGCATCTATCCTTTCATATTAGTGCTTTTGTATTCTTTGGGTAAACTACTCTGTGACTGCTGGATCACAGGGTAGTTCTATTTTTAACTTTTTGAGGAAACTCCATACTGTTTCCCAGAGTGGCTTCACTGGTTTGGATTCCCACCAACAGTGCAAGAGGGTTTCTTTTTCTCCACATCCTCACCAATGATTGTTTTTTGTGTTGATTTTAGCCATTCTGGAAGGTGTGAGTTGATACCTCCTGGTGGTTCTGATTTGCATTTCCTTGATGGTAAGTGATGATGAACATGTTTTCATATGTCTCTTGGTCATCTGGATATCTTATTTGAAGAAATATCTGTTCATGTCTTCTGTCTGCAAAAGCTTTTTATTTTGATGTAGTCCCAACAGTTTATTTTTGCTTTTATTTCCCTTGCCTCAGGAGACATATCTGGAAAAAATGTTGCTATGGTCGATGTCAAAGAAGTTACTGCCTATGTTATCTTCTAGGATTTTTATGGTTTCAGGTCTCACATTAGGTCTTTAATCCATTTTGAATTTATGTTTGTGTATGGTGTAAGAAAGTGGTCCAGTTTCATTCTTTTGCATATTGCCGTCCAGTTCTCCCAACACCGTTTGTTGAAGAGACTGTCTTTTTCCTATTGGATATTCTTTCTTGCTTTGTCAAAGATTAATTGACCACATAGTTGTGGGACTCTACAGAGAGTCTTATTTAATATTCACAGAATCCTTATTAGGTAGATAGTTATCCCCATTTTACAGTTGAAGATACAGACAACAGTGCTAATTAAGATTCTAGAACTCTGACTTCAAAGTTCATATTCTTAATCACTGTACTTCTGATAGGTAAATGGGCTAGGAAATGAAGCATAAAACCTATGCAAAATTAAACCTAGAATTCTAGCTTGTTATTTCAATAGTTTTTCAAGGCTATCAAATTATGTGTAATCAAGTTATTTGAAAGTATGACTATTAGAAAGAAGACATACAAATGGCCAACAGACACATGAAAAAATGTTCAACATCACTCGGCATCAGTGAAATACAAATCAAAACCACAGTGAGACACCACCTCACACCAGTCAGAATGGCTAAAATTAACAAGTCAGGAAACAACAGATGTTGGTGAGGATGTAGAGAAAGGGGAAACCTCCTACACTGTTGGTGGGAATGCTAGCTGGTGAAGCCACTCTGGAAAACAGCATGGAGGTTCCTCGAAAAGTTGAAAATAGAGCTACCGTATGACCCAGCAATTGCACTATTGGGTACTTACCCCAAAGATACAAATGTAGTGATCCGAAGGGGTATGTGCACCCCAATGTTTATAGCAGCAATTTTCACAATAGCCAAACTATGGAAAGAGCCCAGACATCCATCGACAGATGAATAGATAATGAAGATGTGGTATATATATACAATGGACCACTACTCAGCCATCAGAAAAAAAAAAATGAAGTCTTGCCATTTGCAATGAATTGGATGAACCTAGAGGGTATTATGCTAAGTGAAATAAGTCAATCAGAGAAAGATAATTATCATATGATCTCATTCATATGTGGAATTTAAGAAACAAAACAGAAGATCATAGGGGAAGAGAGGAAAAAATAAAACAAGATGAAATCAAAGAGGGAAAAAAACCATAAAAGACTCTCTCTTTTTTTTTTATTATGTTTAATTAGCCAACATATAGTACACATCATTAGTTTTTGGTGTAGTATTCAATGATTAATTAGTTGCTTAATCATAGGAAACAAACTGAGGGTTGCTGGAGGGAAGGGGTGCAGGGGGGGATGGGGTAACTGGGTGATGGACATTAAGGAGGGCACTGATGTAATGAGCACTGGGTATTATATAAGACTGATGAATCACTGGCCTCTACTTCTGAAACCAATAATACATTATATGTTAGTTAATTGAATTTAAATAAAAAATTAATTTAAAAAGGTTTGACTATTAGTAGTAATTCTTTTTTAAGCTCATATGTATAACTGTTAATTCTACTCTTTCAAAAATGTCTTATGAATAAAACACATACTATAGAAGTTTCTGTATTTTATCTAATTCTCTATGTGCTACTTGAAAGAGGAAAAAATGTATTGGTAAGACTGTGGGTCTGAAAACAAAAAAGTAATTCTTTGATACCTACTTCTCAAATTATTTAGTTTAATGTAAGCTGAGAACTCGACAGGATAATATTTCTGTCACAGACTTTACATACATCTAGATTGATGATGGCTTCAGGGACAATTGTATATTCAAATATGAAGGAAAAATTATTTTCAAATGCTAGCAGCAGACAATAAAAAGCATAGTGTGCTGCAGGAAATATAACCCAAGCAGAAAAGAGGATGTCAATAATGGAAAAGCAATAAATGCTATAAAGTCTGTCTTCTGTGCTTATGTTCCAATAATAGCATACGTTCAAATTAAACCATGGACTATTTACCCAAGTTTGTTTTTTTGAAACAAAGTTAAATGCATTTTAAAAGTGATAGACTTTACCTCCTTCTCTTTGAACTATGTGATAGAGGTGGACATTGTGTAGAATACATTCCAGATCGTGGTCTGTATAGCCTTTATCATGCATGTCATCCACTGAATCAGGATAGATGACTTGATCACGAAGACTTCCAAGAGACATGTATGGCCTATAAAACACCAAGCACACACGAATCCTAGTACAGGGGCGCCTGGGTGGCTCAGTCGGTTAAGCGTCTGCCTTTGGCTCAGGTCATGATCTCCGGGTCCTGGGATCAAGCCCCACATCAGGCTTCCTGCTCAGAGGGGAGTCTGCTTCTCTCTCACTCTCTCTCTTTCCCTCCCTCTGCCCCTCCCCACCGCTTATTCTCTCTCCTTCTCTGTCAAATAAATAAATAAAATTAAAAAAAAAGAAGAATCCTAGTACAAAGGCATTTTAGTTTACTCAGTGTGACATTCCCGTGGTCTGAAAACTCCAGAGCAGACTTTAAATACCATATGTCTAGGATTACATTTATTACCTGGTGATGAGTATTTCTCTCTCAGGCATGACAGGATCATACTCTGTTATGTTTATGTAAAAATTTATTGAGACATAGCCACAAAAAAAAGTTGGGTATTTTCAGTGCAGAAATACATACCCTGTTTCACTGTATTTTATAAACATTGCTCCTGCATTTCATCTAAAATTATTTGGTTTAAATATTATAAAATTTGAGGTTTTGACCCAGCGATGTGAACAAGCAAAACTTTTTAAAAATGCTATTCATGAGGCACCTGGGTGGATCAGTAGGTTGAGCATGGACTCTTGCTTTCAGCTCAGGTTATGATCTCATGGGTGGTGGGATCCACCCGCGCCAGGCTCTGGGCTCGGGGAGTGGGGGGGGGGGTAGTCTGCTTGTCCTTCTCCCTCCCCGCCCTTCCCCCCAACTTGTGTGTGGGAGCATGCTTGCGCTTGCTCTCTGTCTCTCTCTAGGATAAACAAATAAATAAAATCTTTAAAATATATATATATATATATATATAACTTCCAAAAATAACAACAATAGGAGTGTGTAAGATCCATTGCAGCATTATCTGTAATTGCAAAATATTGAAAACAATCTAAATGTCCATCAAAAGGAGACTGAATAAACTATAGC
Organism: Mirounga leonina; assembly: GCF_011800145.1. Classification (NCBI taxonomy): domain Eukaryota; kingdom Metazoa; phylum Chordata; class Mammalia; order Carnivora; family Phocidae; genus Mirounga; species Mirounga leonina. The sequence continues at coordinate 905,356 of NW_023270504.1, read as the reverse complement.
ACCTACACTATGGAGCTGTAAAACAGGATGTGGACGTTCTCTATAGAGTGATTTTCCATAATATACTTTTAAGTTGAAAAGCAAAGTGCAGAAGTAGATGTCTAGCAGGGCTTCTCAGCAGCAGCATTGTGGATATATGGAACTAGTCCTTCTTTGTAGTTGAGGGCTATCTTACTTATTGTAGATGTTTAGCAGCATACCTGGTCTCCACCCACAAGATGCTCCTACAGTAGTGACTCCTCCCCCCAAAAAAAGTCTCCAGATATTGCCCCCTGCAGGACAAAACCATCCCCATTTGAGAACCACTAATATACAGTATACTACCTTTATACGAAATGAAAGCAAAATAAGTAAGTATACATTTATCTGCTTACATTTATAAAAGGAAACACCGTAAACCAGAAATTAATAAAACCGGCTACATACTGGAGATTGGAAAAACAAGGCAGAATGGATAGGGGAGGGAGTGAGCTCTCTAAGTGTCCTTTCTGTATAGTTTTTACTTTTAGAATAATGTTAAATGTTATCATTCAAAAAAATAACATGACACCAATAACCAGCGAAGGTAGAAACCTTAAAATTAAATACAAACAGAAACAAATGAACTGAATGGTATATCCAATGAATAACAACCACCTAAAAGGGGAGGAGGTGCTGGTCCAAGTAACTTGAAACTGGTCACCCAATTTCAGTTGAAGACCAAGAGAACCACAAAGAAATCTTGAACCTTATTTGGCAAGTTTCTTGTTGGTAATGATATAGGTGTAGCAATTCTGAAACTATTTTACCTATCTTGCAGGACTGACCAAAGAAGTAAACATTTTACTCTTAGGAGCCAGGGTGCTCCCTCTGAAGAAAGAAGATACAAACATGGCAGGTGAGAAGGCAAGAAAAACTATAATACTTCATTTGAATTCGAGTGTCAGTATGAATTCATGCTTTAAAAAAAAATCTATTTCCTATTCTGTCTACACTCAGTATATCCTGACATTATCCTCTGAGAAGGACCCAACATCATTTAGGTAGTGTAGTAGGTTGAACTGTGGACCCAAGAAGATATGCCCAAGTCCTAAACCCCGCGTACATGTGAATTTGACCTTATTTGGAGGGGAAAAAAAAGGTCTTTGCAGATGTAACTAAGTTAAGGATCTCCAGATGAGATCATCCTGGATTAACCAGATGGGCCCTAAATCCAGTAAGTGCCCTTATAAGAAGAGGAGAAAGGAAGGGAAGGAAGTTATATGATGACAGAGACAGAGATTGGAGTTATGCTGTCCCAGGCCAAGGAATGCCTGCCACCATCGGAAGCTGGAAGAGGCAAGAAAAGATTCTATCCTAGAGCTTTCTTAGGGAGGATAGGCCTGTCAACAACTTGATTTTGAACTCCTGACTTCCAGAACTACGAGAGAATACATTTCTGTTGTTTTAAACCACCAAGTTTTTGGTTACCCAGCAGATTTTGGAAATAGGTAGTATTCTTGCACCAAAAAAAAAAAAAAAAGCATATCCTGAATCATAGCATCAGGAAACTACCAGACTACCTTAAAGAACTTTCTTTCTTTTTTTTTTTTTTTTAAGATTTTATTTATTTATTTGAGAGAGAGAGAGCAGGAGCAGAGGGAGAGGGAGAAGCAGGCTTGCCGCGGAGCAGAGAGCCTGATGCGGGACTCGATCCCAGGACCCTGAGATCATGACCTGAGCCGAAGGCAGACGCTTAACCATCTGAGCCACCCAGGCGCCCCTTAAAGAACTTTCTTAAAATAACAACAGTTCAGGGCTCCTGGGTGGCTCAGTTGGTTAAGCGACTGCCTTTGGCTCAGGTCATGATCTCAGGGTCCTGGGATCGAGCCCCACTTTGGGCTCCTTGCTCAGCGGGAAGCATGCTTCTCCCTCTCCCACTCCCCCTGCTTGTGTTCCCTCTCTCACTGTCTCTCTCTCTGTCAAATAAATAAATAAAATCTTTAAAAAAAAATAACAGTTTTGCACTCTATTTATATCAATGTCATTAAAAAAAGAGAAGCTGAGGAGGTGAGATTAAAAGAAACTAGAGCAACATGACAACTAAAATGCAAATGAACTGAGAAAAACAAGTTATTATAAAGGATAGTATTATGATAATTGGCAATATTTAAATATGAAAAGTTGTTGGGGTGCCTGGGTGGCTCAGTGGGTTGAGCGTCTGACTCTTGGTTTCGACTCAGGTCATGATCTCATAGGTCATGGGATCAAATCCCGAGTGGGGCTCCATGCTCAGTGGGAAATCTGCTTCAGAATTCCCTCCCCCTACCACTCCCCCACCTATCATGCATGGACTCTCTCTCCCTCTCTCTAAAATAAATAAATCTTAAAAACATATATTTATAAAAAAATATGGAGAATTGTTGGGGGCCATTGAGAGGACATGACTGCCAGTTGACCATGAGCTGGCCTGGGACAATCAGAGGCTCCTCACCCCCTCACATGTGGTTGGAATGTATGCTCTGACCACCACTCCCATCACTGCAACTTTTTCCAAGGAAGCAGCCTTGAGAGAGCAATGTGTTGTTGGGACCATCTGGATGCTATATGTGATTTAACCCAGTTAAGGCCTCTATACAAACTTAAGATTCTGGTGGGCAAGTGCAGAGATCCACTCACCTTGTAGCTGACCATGACAAACCTCATGTTAATTCCCCTGCTTCTTAAACCTGCCATCTACCAATCTGGAGTAGTCTCTTCCATCTCCTTTTGCCCTCCATGTACAGAGGCCAGTTTGTGAACCAACAAAAGTATGTTTAAATTTTTTTTTTAAGATTTTATTTTATTTATTTAACAGAGAGAGAGACAGCTAGATAGGGAACATAAGCAGAGGGAGTGGGAGAGGGAGAAGCAGGCTTCCCGCAGAGCAGGGAGCCCGATGTAGGGCTCGATCCCAGGACCCTGGGATCATGACCTGAGCCGAAGGCAGACGCTTAACGACTGAGCCACCTGGGCACCCCAAAAGTATGTTTAGGTAATAACATTATACCAGTGTTAATATTCATGAATTTGATTATTATACTATGGTTATGCTAGAAAATATCTTTGCTCTTTGGAAATACATCCTAAAGTAGTTAGGGATGAAGATTTATGATTGCTGCAACTTACTTTTAAAAGGGGAGGGGGGTGGGAGAAAGAGAGAAAGTTGAAGGTTTAAAATACAAATGTTTTTGTAGATCAATTGTCTACCTATTTTCCCATAATATGAAAATGATTCAGTTGAAGAACAGATAACACAAGGTTATTTTACAACAGACTTAACTAATATTTGAAAATAAAAATATTTATATTTTAATGATACATATATATACTCATATAAAGATTTTCAATGGGATCTTTACAAATATGGGAATCCCTGGTCATATTTTAAAAATTAAGATATAGGGGTGCCTGGGTGGCTCAGTTGGTTAAATATTCAACTCTTGCTTTAATCTGGGGTCCTGATCTCAGGGTCATAGGATCGAGCTCCAAGTCGGGCTCCGTACTCAGCGGGGAGTCTGCTTGAGATTCTCTTCCTCTGCCCTTCCCCTGCTCACTCTCTCTCTCTCCCTCAAATAAATAAATCTTTTTAAAAAATCGAGATATAATTCACATATCATAAAATCCACCCTTTTAAAGTACACAATTCAGTGATTTTTAGTATATTCACAAGCTCATGTAACCATCACCACTAATTCCAGAATATTTTCTTCACACCAAAAAGAAACTCTATACCCAATAGTAGACAGTCCACATTCTTCTCTCCTCCCAACCCCTGGCAACCACTAATCTACTTTCTGTCTCCATGGATTTGCCTATTCTGGCCATTTAATATACATGAAATCATACAATATGTGGTCTTTTGTGATGACCTTCTTTCTGTTAGCATACTGCTTTCAGGTTCATTCATGTTGTAGCATATAATAGTATTTTATTCCTTTTGATGGCTGAATAATAGTCCACTGTATGAATATGCCACATTTTGTTAATCCATTCAACAGTTGATGGATATTCCAGTTGTTTTCACTATTTGGCTATTATGAACAGTGGGCATACACCTAGGAGTGGAATTGCTGGGGCATATAACTCTTTGTTTACTTTTTGAGGAACTGCCCAGCTGTTTTCTGAAGTGTCTATATCATTTCTGGTCACGTTTCTTTACTATATCCCTATATCTTCCTCTCCTGCCTTTTTCTTTCCCTTTCCCTCTCTGGTCTAACCATATATTTTTTTTTTTTTAAATAGAGTTAGGACACACAGTTATTTGTCTATATTATATTAAACATTCATATAATGTGACAATATCTTAAATTAATATCTGGTAATAATAATAGCATAAAATAGAAATTGGCTATCAGAGCCAATGAGTAGTTTTTCAACTGGTACTCTGAGACTACTTAAAAAAGAAATACAAGGAAATCATAGTGGGCGGTACTTTTGCTAACTTCCGAAGTGATACCTGCTCCAATTTAATGTAAATTAAAAGCACAAATGTATCCTATACCTTAGTATAAACCCCAGATATAATTCAAGCTATAGAACAGCCATGACACAATATATAATGGAGACTACAATGATTAAAATACATCTGAACATTCATTTCACTAATGTTCCTTCAGGATTCTACCATAAGACTAAATTAACTGGCAATATTTAATGAAATCAGATTTTTATATCTACATTTCAAGGAAGACAGTAAAGAGTCATGGTTGTGATAATAGGCTTTGGAGAGATGGTTCTGGGCTGGAATTCCAATTTCACTATTTACTAACAATGTGACCCAAATTCTGAACTACAGCTACCTAATTTGTAAAATAACTTACTTTATTCCATTTGCTATGAAACCTAAATGAAGCAGTGTGTTTTTATAAAGTATAAATGAAGCAATGTAGTCAGAGCACCTCATAAGTATACGTACAAAGTAGGCACTCAATTATCCGTTACAGAAACAAAAGTTCATGTCTACTTAGGCTTAAGTTTGCTACTTATGTGAAAAGGCAACATCTTAAAAAAGAACAGATGCAAAAGAATTTCTATTTAACCAGCTAAGAGACTTGTGGTTTTATACCACATAGTAAATTTTTATTATTTTCATGAGATTAATAAATAACAAGTACCTAATTATATAAATTTTAGAAATTATATTCTGTTAAATGCCCAAGAAAGCATGTCAGGTTTACCTAGAAGTACTTCTTTTAGTAACTGGAGCACCACTTAGTTCACTGGAGCAATTTATAGGACCTGAAAGGTCAGTGCACATAAGGCTGCTCTATGCTTTCTTTGTAAGAACTTGGAAGAGCAAAACTTTGAAACTTCTTTAAAAGGCTAATTTATGTTATTTATAATTTCTTTATGATTTTTGAAATCTGTCGATTCTCTTTAATGAATAGATAAGGAAACATTTCATAAGGGCTCTTAAGGCAAAGTAAAATAGTTATGTTTTTGCAATGCTAAAGTTTTTATTGAGTTTATAAGTCTCATAATATTTTGAATATGCACTCTTGAAATAAAAGTCAAAACAAAACAGGGGTGCCTGGGTGGCTCAGTCGTTAAGCATCTGGCTTCGGCTCAGGTCATGATCCCAGGGTTCTGGGATCAAGCCCCACATCGGGCTCCCTGCTCCACGGGAAGCCTGCTTCTCCTTCTCCCACTCCCCCTGCTTGTGTTCCCTCTCTTCGCTGGGTCTCTGTCAAATAAATAAAATCTTAAAAAAAAAAAGTCGAAACAAAACAAACATGGTGTTTAGCTACAAACTTTTTAAATTCAATCAGCATGAAATTTAAATAAAATGCCAAACCATAAACATTTTATGATGCAAAATGAAGAACTGCAAATGTGTCCACATAACTTATATGAGCTATTGTTACTCAAAATGATTAATAATAGAGTATGAAAATTGCTGCTTTGAAAATTTATGTGAAGGGAATGCAGATGGAATTATACAAGAAATATTTATAAAATTACAAATTTATAAGGACTCAACAAATACTGCTTTATTAGAGTCCCTTTTCCTCTCAATTGTTTTACCATCATATAAAATGATAAAAATAACACATTCTATATTTAATGTGGTACATAGCAACTAAGGGTACTTTTTTTTTAAGGGGGGAGGGGCAGCTGGAGAGGGGTAGAGAGAGAACCTTAAGCAGGCTCCACACCCAGCACAGAGCCCAATGCAGGGCTCCTTTTTACAACCCTGAGATCATGACCTGAGCTGAATGTAGGAGTCGGCTACTTAACCGACTGAACCACCCAGGCGCCCCCAACTAAGGATACTTTGATAGATTTTATTACTATAATTATTTAAAAATATTATAAAGTTAAGGTCACCACCAAATTCTTTTGAAAAGCTATATCAAGAAAAGTAGGGATGATGCTGAATTTATTTGAAAGCACAGGAAACAGAGGACCCTATATCCAATGCTTATATGATTAGTTTGCTTGTGATCCTTTTCCAGCTCAAAGGCCTGGAATTTAACAGTTTAAGCTAGCTCAAGTTGCTCTAGTCTTACTAAAGTTATACATAATGGATAAGAACTTAAAGTACCCTTTACTAAGCTTTCCTTTCTAGATATATAGACCTATTCAGATTATCTTCTAAATATTTCAGGTACATAAGTTACCATGTCAGAAAGTTATTAGCTTACTTGCTCTGGCCCATCAGAGGGAATCACGCAACATACCTACTACAAGCAATGAAAGAAATATATTGCTTATAATGAGCAACTATCAGAAAGAAACACTAACTAGTTTTAATTTACTTCTCTAAGTAAAACCCAGAATCACCTCTATTTGTTGTGGAAAAGATACGGGAATAAACTCACAGGTATCACATTACAATTTAAGTAATTATTATTTAAACAATTATCATAATTGTTTTTCTTTGTAATCTGGGGTTACTTCAAATGCATCTACATTTAAAACTGTTAATAATAAGAGTAGAATTAAAGTTAGTTCAGATCAAATCTATTCCCAGTGATTATGGCTTTTTATTTTATATTACCAATGTCTCAAGGTACTTCTATAATTTGTATTCTACTCCGTACTTTTCTGTGTTAACATTTAAAAATCTGACAATTTATGATTGTTTTGGTAAAATGTACTAACATATATTATATTGTTATATTCTTCTGTACTTTTCTCTTTTTTATATTGTTCTGTATTTTTCTCTTTAATAGAGACAAAAGTAGAAAAAAGGAGAAGGCATTGAGAAATATCGGCTGTTTTTGTGCTTGTCATCTTTGGAATGATCATCCAAAATGCTAAATGTTTCATAGTCATCTAGAATTTAATTGTCAAAATGTTGGCAAAAATTTCACAGCAATATTAACTATATTTAAGCCTGAGATGTGTTAAGTTTAAGGTACAGCTAAGTACTGCTGTGTTACCATAGTGATAAGAAGTTAGCAATCAGAAAGCCATAAAATCTAACTATTAATAATTCATATAAATGTACACACTGGGACCAATCATGTCATCAGATCCTTTCATGAATACCAAGAATTAAATTTGAGTCCTCAATGCATAAGTCATTCCTAATATTCTTAAAAAAATATGTAGCAAACAAGAAGAAGTACTCAACTGAAAAGAGATATTAACTATTACTGCAATCACATTTTTAGGATGTTATTTCTAGGTGCCAAAACAGAGATGTGCACAGCCTCTGAAGAGCAGGGACTATATTTATTTCCAAGTAATAAGAATAATGTTAGTGGAATAATCAAAGTACTGCTAACCTGATGAGAATCCAAACTTCTTAAAAATCAACTTTGGTTAAGAGTATTTGTCATTAGATTGCTGTATGAAATCCCTGTTATTTGACTTTTTTGACCTACAAAAATTCTAATTCCATATGGTTCAACTTAATAACTGAGTCATAAAATAAGGAAAACTTTTAGACCCAAAAGAAGATTTTTCACCATTATTATTTTTATAAATTAACTGATAGAAGAGTTAAATATGAAAAAAAAATGTATCCGAAACATTTTTCCAAGCAACAGGAAACTATAGGAAATTGTTTACATTTATAGATTCCTTTAAGAGAGTTTTAAAAAACTGAATGTACCAATTACTACACAGGAGATACCAAAATGTATAATTTACAAGTTTGTCAGTCAATTGCTCAAAGATACTTATGCAGTTTACTTGCTTTGAGTCTAATAGTCAGAAAGCAAAGGAATATAGGTAAATTAGCTACAGCATATTACTGAGCCTTCTTCATGGCTAAAATAATTTCTTTTACAAGGGACATATTAAATGACAAATACTTATACCCATCATAAAGAGGATTATATGACATATCTAGTGCAAGAAGCAAAATAGTTTGCTTCCTAATTAGTGTATGGAGTCAGACTGATTTGGCAGTAGAAACCAAATCTGGGGCGCCTGGGTGGCTCAGTTGGTTAAGCGACTGCCTTCGGCTCAGGTCATGATCCTGGAGTCCCGGGATCGAGTCCCGCATCGGGCTCCCTGCTCAGCAGGGAGTCTGCTTCTCCCTCTCCCGCTCCCCCCTCTTGTGCTCTCTCTCTCTCTCAAATAAATAAATAAAATCTTAAAAAAAAAAAAAAGAAAGAAACCAAATCTGTGGAGATGTTCATTCATTCATTCATTCATTCATTCAATCATTCATCGTATGTTCATTGCACTGTTGTAATATGCCATTCTATAGATTCTATAGATTCAGTAGGATACCACCAGTGTGGTACAGATGTGCAGATGCACTTTCTGGCTTATATTCTATGAAAATTTGTTCAACAGCGAGTCAACATGGGCAAAGTCTGTTCTAGTAACAACTCCCACTCCCTAAGATTCGTCTAATTTGGGGGCAGCAAGACCAGTGTATGTATAACTGACTGTGTATGGGGCTCCATGAGTACGCCTGAATTAAGCCATATCACATTCTTCCTTTATTCCAGTGGCCCCTTCAGAGCAACATTCCTCTCAGGCAATGGCCCTGGGAAGCCTGCATCTTACTTAAATAAACACACTCTTTGTCTTTCAGAGGCTCTCCCTATTGGTGTTTTTGCACCTAGAGATCCATTAAGATTCAAAAAGTCCAAAAACTAGAGACCAAGAGGAAAACAGTAATCAAGATATTTAAACTAGCATTCCCCCATATTCTTACTTAGGTCCCTTTCCAGGCCACATCCTCATTTTTTTTTTTTTAAGATTTTATTTATTCATTTGAGACACAGAGATACAGAGAGAGAGAGAGCATGAGCAGTGGGAGAGGCAGAGGGAGAGGGAGAAGCAGACTCCCTGCTGAGCCAGGAGCCCGATGTGGGACTCGATCCCAGGACCCTGGGATCATGACCTGAGCTGAAGGCAGACGCTTAACCATCTGAGCCACCCAGGCGCCCCACATCCTCATTTTTTAATCTGCGATCTGAGGCAAAAAAAAAGAAAAGCAAGGATCTCACTAACAATACTTTATTGACTATGAGGGCACCCTCTCAGCCATGGAAAAAGGAGGCAAACTAGGTCTTCTAACCTCCCTTTTGATCTCATGTGCTCCTGGTTCTTTAATAGTCGTTATTTGGTTTTATATGTATGGGTTAAATGATGTCCTTCAGTAACATTGTTCTCCTATCCCTCCAAACAGGAAATCTTGGATTTGAAAGGTATTTATATAGAAACAATTCAAAGGGATGTTCATATTTTTAAGTATCTACAAAGCTCATTAGACACATGCATATCTTAGCTTGCAGTGGTGTCAATGTTGGTGTTATTGGTGTTACGTGTTTTGTTTATTCTGATGAACTTCTTAAATGAAAAATCTTTACTCTGTTGCAAAAGACGGTCTCTTCTTTTGACAAGATAAAGGTTAAATAATGACTTTTAATGTCATAATGCATAATGAAAATTAAGATTTGTTTTATATCTCTGCAGGAACTGTGATTTAATTTTTTAATTTTTTAATTTTCCTTAAAGATTTTATTTATTTATTTGAGAGAGAGTGAGCAAGAGAGAGAGCACAAGCTGGGGGATGGGGGGAGGCAGAAGGAGAAGCAGACTCCCCTCTGAACAGGGAGCCCGACATGGGGCTGGACTCCAGGACCCTGGGATCATGACCTGAGCTGACGGCAGACGCTTACCCGAGTGAGTCAAACAGGTCCCCCGGCCCCCATTATGCTAAAATTGTCTTGGATTATCCTCCACCTCCAGCATTACAAGGACCTCTGCTTCCAAACAATAGCTTAATATAAGTACAGATTTAGCATACCAAGCAAACAACCTTAGCTGGTGATACTTGCAAGATCAGGCAAAAGAGTAGTAAGTTTTCATAGAAATGTGCCCTGCTGCCAACAACAACCAAGACAAAATAACTTTAGAGTCAGACTTGCCTAAGTTCAAATATTAGCTCCACTCAGCTGGATGACTTCAACCTAAGTTTTCTCATCTAAAGACAGGGATACTAACACCAACTTTATGGGTTTTCATACAGAAAAATTAGAAACATATGTGTAGGATAGTGAGTAATGCACAGCAATCACTTGTCACCTTGTAAAATAACAAAACAGAACAAAACAAACAAAGTAATAAGGCCAGAGATGTCTAGCTCTTGCTAAAGATGCTCCAGGATTCATCAATTATTTAAGAGGTCATAATATTCTCAAAATAAAAATCAATATTAATTCACTTTATGTTAAAAATACATAGGCTGACTCTGGAAAACAGTATGGAGGTTCCTCAAAAAGTTGAAAATAGAGCTACCATATGACCCAGCAATTGCACTGCTGGGTATTTACACCAAAGATACAAATGTAGGGATCTGAAGGGGTACATGCACCCCAATGTTTATGGCAGCAATGTCCACAATAGCCAAACTATGGAAAGAGCCAAGAGGTCCATCAACAGATGAATGGATAAAGAAGATGTGGTACATATATACAATGGAATATTATGCAGCCATCAAAAAAAAATGAAATCTTGCCATTTGCAACGATGTGGATGGAACAGAGGGTATTATGCTAAGCAAAATAAGTCAATCAGAGAAAGACATGTATCATATGACCTCACTGATATGAGGAATTCTTAATCTCAGGAAACAAACTGAGGGTTGCTGGAGTGGTGAGGGGTGGGAGGGATGGGGTGGCTGGGTGATAGACATTGGGGAGGGTATGTGCTATGGTGAGTGCTGTGAATTGTGTAAGACTGATGAATCAGAGATCTGTACCCCTGAAACAAATAATACATTATATGTTAAAAAAAAAAAAAGAAGATAGTAGGAAGGGAAAAATGAAGGGGTGGAAATCAGAGGGGGAGATGAAATCATGAGACACTATGGACTCTGAGAAACAAACTGAGGGTTGCTGGAGTGGTGGGGGGTGGGAGGGATGGGCTGGCTGGGTGATAGACATTGGGGAGGATATGTGCTATGGTGAGTGCTGTGAATTGTGTAAGACTGATGAATCACAGACCTGTACCTCTGAAACAATTAATACATTATATGTTAAAAAAAAAACAAAAAAGAAGATAGTAGAAGATAGTAGGAAGGGAAAAATGAAGGGGGGGAAATCGGAGGGGGAGATGAACCATGAAAGACTATGGACTCTGAGAAACAAACTGAGGGTTCTAGAGGGGAGGAGTGTGGGAGGATGGGTTAGCCTGGTGATGGGTATTAAAGAGGGCACATATTGCATGGAGCACTGGGTGTTATATGCAAACAATGAATCATGGAACACTACATCAAATAAACAAACAAATAAATAAATAAATAAATAAATAGGAAAAACTAATTAAAAAAACTAACGATGTAATGTATGGTGACTAACATAACATAATAAAATAAAATTTAAAAATAAAATAAAATAAAATACATAGGCTGGTCAACTATACTTCAATTTAAAAAAATGCATAGGCTGTATCATTAAAGACAGGAGTAGAAATGCCAACAAAGAAAGCATGGATTAAATGCTGGCACTGCTACAAGCTGAGATTTCATGTCATAAGCTCTTCTGACTAAGAAAAACAATTGATGAAAACAGAAATTTTTGAAAGTGAATGCAAACTATAAAAGAATCATAGTTTGTTATCTCCCATAAATTTGGGACAGTGCTGGAGAGGCTTTAATTACTATGATTGTCTGAGAAAACATTTAAGGTCAAACACTGGTTTGTTTTTTTTTTCTTTTCAATCACAGGTAGATGTTTTTAATATGATTATTTTATTAATCTGAAAATAAGAGGCAGTGAATGCAGAGATCCAGAGATTTGATGAATTCCAGCCCTGGCTCTGAAATGCTGTGTAAATCAAAGTATTAAAGTCTCTAATCTCTTTGAACTCCAATTTAATTATTTAAAACATTCTATTTAGCATGACTTATGCAGAGCATAATCAATATGTACTGTTGATACATTGAAAGATAGAAGTAACATTATCTATATTTAATTTTCCTTACAACCTATTTAGTCATGCTATCATTCCTGCATACAATCTAATTTAGGATTTTCATGTTTCATTTAATTTAAAAATGTGATTCATAACTACTTTATTTATTAAGCATTTAGTCTAGAAGATTAAACTACGTGGTACTTGAATATACTATCCTGTGAATGAAGTAGTAAAAAAATACTGAGTTGATAAATGAAATGTTATTTATAATTTCAGAATATCTTCTGGCAAAAGAGAATGAGATGTAAGAGAAGTTATTGTCATCTTTTGTTATGTTTCTTGAGGAGCAGTAACAGACTAAAATTTAACATATACGATTATATATATATATGATGTATATATAATAATATGCATATGAATATAAGAAAAATCTGTCATTTACTTATAGAGAGGAGATAAATTCCTTAGGTGGAAACTGGGCAAATGGCAGACCTACAAAGCACCAGATAACTTGAAAAAGTAATTCAGAGAACTTCAGCATAAAGACCACTTCAGCAATGCTTAACAACCTAGGGAATGGGTGCTATGATTTCCAGTACGTACCAATGGCATAATATTAATGGAGTTGAATTAATAAATATTTACCTTTCTCAGCTTGGTGTACTAGAGGGAGGGTGGATAGGACAAACTTGCCTAGAAGTGTCCAAAAGCAAGAACAAAAATTGCGTGCCTGCTTGGCTCTGACACATTTCTGATCTATTTAGTCACTGGAGAAACATCCAATTCATGACAACTATTAAAATCCTAACTTTCAAAACCTAGATCAAAGGACACACTGTTATATTGTAGTTTTTCTCATTTTGAACATCTGCAGCATTTCTTGCCTTTCTTGAGGCACTTATTCTGACTTGTATTGAAGTTGGTTGCATGTTTTTGTTTATAACCAAATTTAACATAAGCTCCACATTGAGAGTGACTGTGTCTTACTCATTGTCTATCCTCCATAGTATCTAATAGCAGGGCTTTAATAAATACTTAAAATTTAGAAAAAAGAGTAGAGTATCGACAAAGACTAAAGTACATTAACATTCCCAAGATATAAAGTATGATATCCTAGCCATTTCACCCCCCCCTTTTCTTGTTTTTTTCTTTTCTTTTTTCTCCTTTTAAAAAATATTTAGTTAAACTTAATTTGACCCTTATAATACAATCCTTCTCCCACTTTCCTAACCTTTTATTTCTTAAATTCCAAAGTAAAGGATGGACAGAAATTTGCACAAGTTACCTTTTCATATAAAATTATGGGAAGTCTGAATCTATTTCAGATCTGTTGAATGTAAGTATTAAGGCATAAGGATGGAGTAGTAAGAAGATCATGGTAAAAATTTCTGTCCCAAGATACTTCTACCAAGGAAGGGTAGTGAGAGCAAGAGCTCTGGGAACAGAATTACATAGTGGGTTGGTGCCCAACTGGAGACTGTTGCTGAGGAGAAATATGTACACAAATGGTCCTCTGGATGATTAAGAAAAAAAACAGTAATATAAAGGAACACAAGGGGGCGCCTGGGTGTCTCAGTCGTTAAGCGTCTGCCTTCTGCTCAGGTCATGATCCCAGGGTCCTGGAATCGAGCCCTGCGTCGGGCTCCGTGCTCCGCAGGAAGCCTTCTTCTCCCTCTCTCACTCCCCCTGCTTGTGTTCCCTCTCTCACTGTGTCTCTCTCTGTCAAATAAATAAAATCTTTAAAAAAAAGAAAAAGAAAGGAACATAAGATTTTGCTACCTTTTGTCAATAAACAACTATTTCTTACGTCTTTCTTCCCTCCTTCCTTCCCTCTATGTTCCTCCCCACTTTCTTCTTTCCTCTCCTCACTCTCTTTGCCCCAACCCCTATCAAGATGTTTCAAATCCTATTTTGGTGAATGTTAGTATATAATAATGTTTTGTTAGCAGGTGAGCTAAACAAATAAAAGATTGGGCTTTTGAGGCTTTAACGGCTGAAGATAGAGACATACTACCAAATTACTACGTGACTAATGGGTCATAAATTAGTGGATTAGTGAATGCAAAAGCAGGAAATCACAAATCTACCCTTAGGTAGTTGGGAAGACAGGAAAAACTGCACCAAGAATTGACAAAAGAAATTCAGGATCTGTATCCAACTGGAAGACTTTTCTGGAGGGTCAAGATGGCTAATAGTAGGAAACAATGAGTTTCCATCATCAGTTTGAAGGTTACATTACAGTCGCATTGCTCAGGACATTCAGTCTTGAACAGTCTAAAATTGCCCAAATATTTTTTAAAGTCACACTTGAGCAATACTAAGCATTTACCATATATTATTCCATAGATTTAGAGTAGCTAAATCTACATTAGAGATGAAATTTTTCTTTGCTAAAACTTATCAAATGTTCTAGTAGTTATCATACCCAATCATTAATGAAATAGGATAAAAGAAAGCTGTTTTGAAACTAATTTATCTAACACAACTTTTTATTTGTATTCTTGAACTAAGGCCTAGATTTTTGTTTATCTGGTTCTCATTATTAACATTGTTAAAGTATTAGAAGACATTAACTGGAATAATATTGAGGAGATTTCTCAATTTCTTAGGAATTCAGATTTTCCAGCTTGCACACTGAGCCATAGCAACATTCTCTGAAGATGTGGTTTAAAATATGTGTCCTAATTTGCTTAATGACAAATTTTTTCTCTCAGTAGTTCTTTTTTCTTTTGTATATAAATGACATTACTAGAAACCCACTTTAACAAAATCCACTCCTTTTTTCCCCATGAAAATAACAATTAATATACATTTGATCACTGCGTGGAGATCCATCCTCTATCAAGAAGTCTTTCAGTCAGAAAAAGTGAAAACAGGGAGATTATTGTAAGGTCTGTTTATAACTTAAGAAGTTTATTCTGTAGGTACATAAGACTCAATTCTGTATTCACTTTACAGGTTTTTTTTTTCCTGCCAAACTAGTACTTAACCAATATTCTGTTGCTATAAAGTAATGCAATAAACAGATATCTCATTAATGAGAATATTCAAAGAAGAAATATTTAAGAATGCCTACTGATAAATACTTTGAAAGAGGTTGTAGCACCTTTCTTTGAAATCATAAATACTTATAAGATTATTTTCAAGTTTTCTTGAAGAAAATAGCAGCATTTAGAATATAAGAAATAAATACATTTAGACTCTCTTGGTTTACATATACATTTCAATATATTTTATGCTTTTTTGCAAGATCGGTCTTATAAAATTTTAAACATAAAAACAAATTTTCACGTTTCTAGAAGTTATATAGTCAAGATAAAATTACTTTTAACAGTAATTATTTTAAAACACTTTAGCCTTAAAAAAAATAGAGTTTGCACTTTCATTTCTCCTTAACTAAGTTACAGTTGACCTTTTGCTTAGGCAACAGTAAATTTTAAAATGAAGAAAAAGTTTCCCAGTGATTTATGTTTGTTGCAAAATAACACAGGTCTCTCTGAGGGCAAACACTGGAATTTATGTACTTTGTGTTTTCCCCCACTTTTAAAAAATTTGGTAAAATACACATAACATAAAATTTGCTCTACCATTTTTTATATGTACAGCTTAGTGGTATTTTTTTCGTTTTTTTTTTTCAGCTTTATTGAGATAAAATTAACATATAACATTGTGTAAGTTTAAGGTATACAACATGTTGATTTGATATACTTTATATAGCAAAATGATTATCACTGAAGTGTTACCTGATGACTCTATAACCTCACACAATTACCATGACTTTATTGTGATGAGAACATTTTAGACTCTCTCAACAACTTCCAAGTATATAATATGTTACTGCTAACTGTAACCACAATGTTGTGCATTAGATTACCAGAATTTACTCATCTTCTAACTAGAATTTTGTATTCCTGACCAACATCTCCCCATTTCCTCTACTCTCCAGCTTCTGGTAACCATCATTCTATTCTCTGTTTCTCTAAGTATGGCTTTTTTAGATTCCATCTATAGGTGCTATCATATATTGTCTTTCTTTGTCAGAATTATTTCACTTAGTATAATTGCCTCAAGGTCTGTTTCACGTTGTCACATGTTCTCTTGGCTGAAGAAGTTTCCATTGTACCATATCTTCTCTTTCCATTCAACTGTCAGTGGACACTGAGGTTGTTTCCACATTTTGGCTATTGTAAACAATGCTGCAATGAATATGGGAAGTACAGGTATCCCTTCAAGATCCTGTTTCCATTTCCTTTAGACATATACAACCAGAAATGGTATTGCTGGATCCTATGATAGTTCTATTTTTTAATTTTTTGAGGAGCCTCCATACTGTTTGCCATAGTGGCTGAACCAACTTACATTCCCACCAATAGTGCAAAGAGGTCCTCTTTTCTTCACATCCTTGCCAACACTCGTTATCTCTTGTCTTTTTGATAATAGTCATTCTAACAGGTGTTAGGTGATATCTCATTGTGGGTTTGGTTTGCATTTCTCTAAGGGTAGTGATGTTAGCACCTTTTCATGTACCTGTTGGCCATTTGTCTTTGAAAAAAATGTCTATTCAATTCCTCTGCCCATTTTCAAATCAGACTGTTTGATTTTTTGCTAATGAGTTGTATGTATTCTTTATATTTTTTGGATATTAAGCCCTTATTAGATACAAGATTTGCAAATATTTTCTCCCCTTCTATATGTTGATGTAGGGCCAACCTATTGATTTTTGCTTTTGTTACTTGTACTTTCAGTGTTATATCCAAAAAAATCATTCCCCAGACCAATGCCAAGGAGCTTTTCCCCTATTTTTTTCTAGGAATTTTAGTTTCAGGTCTCACATTCAAGTTTTCAAAATCTTTTTTTTTTTTAAGGATTTTATTTATTTTACTTGACAGAGAGAGACACACAGAGAGAGAGGGAACACAAGCAGGTTTCAATCTTTCACTGTTGAGTGTTATGTTAGCTGTGGGTTTGTCATATACGACCTTTTATAATTTATATATATGATTTTATTTGAATTAAGAGAGTAGAATTCTGTGATAGAATATTTTCCTCGTGATTTTATGCCTTATAACCTAAATTAAAAAAATAAAATCAGTCTACTTAACACATTAATGTCTGAAACTTAAGCTTTGGCAGGATAATTTAGTTGTCAGATTCAGAAGGTTTCCCCAAAGACTTTAAAGCATACAGAGGAAGAGACAATGATTCTGGTGCTGCAAAATGTTATCTATTTTATGGTAAACATAAGAATTCATGACACTGCTCACATCCCACATTTTCTTATTGCCAGTGCAGTTCATTCTCCCATACTTCAAGTAGCATCTTACTACTAACATAAATCATACTTTAAAGCAAAGAGCCCCGGGCGCCTGGGTGGCTCAGTTGGTTAAGCGACTGCCTTCGGCTCAGGTCATGATCCTGGAGTCCCGGGATCGAGTCCCGCATCGGGCTCCCTGCTCCGCGGGGAGTCTGCTTCTCCCTCTGACCCTCCTCCCTCTCATGCTCTCTGTCTCTCATTCTCTCTCTCAAATAAATAAATAAAATCTTAAAAATAAATAAATAAATAAAATAAAGCAAAGAGCCCCACAAACCCTCATGTGCCTAACTACAACATGTGGTCTAAAAATTAGACCAGTGGCAGGATGGTACAAGCACTTTTTAACAAGAGAAAAGGGGCAAGAGAGACATGTGATAGTACCATACTTGATGTAACTTTTATATTTGTTCTGGTTCTGTACTTCCAGCCTAAGTGCTCTATTAGGTTCCACAGCATAGTCTTCTAATACATTAGGAGTGCTCTGTGATTTCTACCTAACCCCGGGTGATGACAGATGGAAAAGATGAGCATGAGTGTGTCTCTTCTTCAAATTTCATTTTCTCTCATCCACAATAAATATTCCAAATCCTCACGTATAACTTTGTATTTAGATGTTTCTAAATTGTTATGAGGAAAGATGGCTAAAGACTTCAGAAGAAACTGTATTCTTTTAAAATATTTCTATGCTTTACACTCATTCGTAATTTTTTAAATTAAGGTAGTTTCAAATCATTAATTAATAATATAGCATGACTGTAATAAAGACTATTTTATGGAGGCTCTTAAAACATAGTGAACAATTTTAGAACCTATGAACGTATGCAGCTTGATAAAGAGATTAGTATACTATCTAAGTACAATTTTGTCTGTGAGAAGAGATCATCTGAAACCTCAGGCAATCAAATTACTCCTTTGACTAGCCTGCTCTTCCTTGAGATTAACATCTATAGTCTTTGAGGGCTCATTATATCTAGATAGATGTGAAAATAAAAAGAAGGGGTCTTGTCCTGGAAACTCTTATAATCAAAGCAATAATAAAACTTTTTTGGATAACTGAATTTGTATTTCCTTAATAGTTTCTCTCAATGAAAACATGCTTAAAGATTATAAACTGAGGATCCTAAGGAATCAAGATAATTCAAAAGCAAACTGAAATTTTCTTGTGATATAAAATATGTACCTACCTTTGTGGAATATAGAACATATGTTGGGGAGGTGGTTTATAGAGGACTCCTTCATAAACAGGCCAGAGCCCACTTAAAATTCTGAAGAGAGAACTTTTCCCACAACCATTAGGACCAGTTATCAAAAGATGCATTCCTTCTTGTACCTAAAGTAAGAAATAAAATTACAAACTGCAATATTTTAAAATGATTTCATTTGGCAGCATTTAAAAGTGATTTGTTTTTTAAAAACTTTCAAACACATGATAACCCAGGGTACGCAAGGAGTAAAAAAAAAATATATCAGGATGGAGAACATCAAATTTGGCTTTTGACTATGCTCTGAAGCTAAAAGCATGATAAAATAATCCAACTTCAAAGGAAATGGATTTTCTTGGAATGAGTACTGCCTTTCTAAAATTTTAATTGCGGTCTCATCATCAGATACTACATACATATGTAGAAACACAGCCACATGGGAAATAAGAAAGTATAAAATTTTTAATTAAAACACATTACATTTTACTTTATTTATATTAATATTTGGTTAAATTTATATTGAATTCAAATAAAACTTTGTTGTATTTGTCAGTTGGAGTTCTTAGCTACAAAGCTATTCTAAGATCCAGCTGGGTAGCTTAATTTTATACTTCAGCAGTCTGAAATGTTACACAATCACAAAAGCCCATAATCAGACAGATGAAATGATTCTAATTCTGTTTTATTCACAGATGGAGAAAATACATTTACCAAACCAAGACAGAGGAAAGCAAGAGGATTATAATTTAGTCTTATGTCTAGGAATGAATTTAAAACCTATATATAGGGGCGCCTGGGTGGCTCAGTCGTTAAGCGTCTGCCTTCGCTCGGGTCATGATCCCAGGGTCCTGGGATCGAGGCCCGCATCGGGCTCCCTGCTCAGCGGGAAACCTACTTCTCCCTCTCCCACTCCCCCTGCTTGTGTTCCCTCTCTCGCTGTGTCTCTCTCTGTCAAATAAATAAATCTTTAAAAAATAAATAAATAAAACCTATATATATATGTACATATATATATATATATATATATATATATCTTAGAAGTTATTTATCCATTATCAACTGGATGCTTCTTTTTAGAATCTTCCATCTTATTTGTCATTTAAATTTAAGCAGTTAAATTTCATGAGTTCCCATTCCACCCAATAGGATCAGGAAGTTGTCTTAGTATGGTATTTAAAGAGTATTGGAAAGAACAAGGGAAAGGAACAGCAGTTAAAAATGTGCTCTAAGAACAATGATAACATTTCTAAGAACAAACAATATTTTATAATAGTGATTAAAAAGTGAATACAACATCAAAATATGAGAGGCAGAAATCTACAGTATGCTTGTAGATAAAGCTTTGTATAATATGGATACAAATATCTAAGTATTAATGATACAGAATATATCATATTGAAAATTCAAAGATGAAAAACATTATATTACTTGGATTATGCCAGTATAAGGGGTTAGTTCCATGTCTACACATTGTGAATAACATAAGCTGAAATCTTTTTGTTGAAAGAAGGTGGTGGAGAGAGGGAGGAAGGGAAGGAAAAGAGAAGGGTTGGGATGGAGTTAAGATAAAGGAACTAGGAATGTATATAATAAGTACATGTAAAGCAAAAATAGTTCAGTTATATAGTCTGTCTAAATAATTAGACATTTCCTTGGTAAACATTGATTATTTACCACGTGCCAGACATTCTTCTAGGCACAAGGGATACCCAGGGCTACCCAAGACAAACTCTCCTGTTCTCATGGTTTACATTCCAATGGGAAAGATGGCAGAAAAGACGTGAACAAAAATTAGGTAGTGATAAATACTATTATAATAGCAAAATAAGAAAGATGCATTTGGGAAAGATGATGGCATTATGAGGTTGGAGGCGGTGGCGGGGGGTGAGGAGCGCTTCTTTTGATTGGGTGGTCAGAAAATCCTCTCTTGAGGAGGAAATATTTCGCCTGAGCCTGGGCAATAAGAGAAAACCAGTCAGAGCTGGAGGAGGAGCATTTCAGGCACTGGAGGCAGCTACCACAAGGACTTAAGACAGGAGTGAGCTTGAGTCTAAACATTTTACTATAGACATTTTTTCCCCCCAATTGTAGCCAAACTGAAAAGCTATTTTGATAGACTAAAGTTCAAAGAAAATCCCGGGAAGAGCCCAAAAAGAATTAATTTTGTGATTTGCTGTGCTCTTTCACTAGAGAGAGGGTTAAGGAAGTTTAATTTTGTAGAAGCATGAATACTTACTTCCCAAATGATTTTTTTAAAGGTATGTGCCATGGCAAAAGGCATATTCACAAAATATTTTAATAGCATCATTCTCAGGAATTCTCAGATTTTTAACACATTTGGAGTCATAATAGAAGCCTTTTCTACATTCAAATTATTTTATTGGCATAAGTGTTCTTATGTTTAGTAAACAGCAAGTGTGAAGCAAAAATAATTCCCACATCCATTGAATTTTCTTCTCCAGTTTTTTAATTCCACAATGTCTATAAAAGGATGAGAACCTTTTCCTCTAGAAACCTGTTTATTTGTCAATGCATACAGGAAACAGAACTTTTATTATATTTTAGGGAACTGACACTTTAAATAAAACCCCCTGAGTCAGAAAAATACCAATTATCATAAAGTGTACTATATTAACATATATCTTTGTAGAAGTTCAAAATTCATGACATTTTCATTAGATTAAGTATTTTAAAATTCATTTTTTATAAAAAAATATACTGAGCCCTGAATTTTTTTCACAGAGCATGATGTGTCCACAATAATGTAGTTAGTAGGTGCCAGAATTCAAGACTTAATTCTATTTAATAAATGGAGCAATAAGAATTGATATTACAAAACCTAACCTGACAAATTCTATATAAAAAGTCATAAATTATAAATTGCTAAACTATTAATAAGTAATTAAACCTTCCATGTATGCCTCTTCAAGTAGTTTTATTTCAAATCTACTTAAGATTATGGTACATCATTAAAACCTAATCGGTACTCATGATCAGATCCAAGTAAGTAAATCACTCTGTAGGTCTATAAATGGAAAAATAAAACCTAATCAAACTGTAGTTAGAACACAATTTCTCTTATATTTATTAACACA
This sequence comes from Mirounga leonina, assembly GCF_011800145.1. Classification (NCBI taxonomy): domain Eukaryota; kingdom Metazoa; phylum Chordata; class Mammalia; order Carnivora; family Phocidae; genus Mirounga; species Mirounga leonina. The sequence goes on along the minus strand of NW_023270504.1, from coordinate 883,415 downwards.
GAATTTCCCTATGTTCAGTACATATCACCTTCCAGCACACTTACTCATTTGCAGACCCATCTTTAAAAATAATCCTAGACTGAGGTCCATACTAAAATCATTAGTACATGTATTATCATGCTTGCAGTTCTGTTACCAAGTCCAATCATGTCTTTGTTTGAACTACACTTAGAAGCCTTCATTAAATCATTTATGCTTATCTGCAAATTATTGTGTACTTAAATTCCAAAATGTATGTTCAAATTTTATAGTGTTTTAAATTAGGGCCTCAGGTTTGTTAAAGAAATTTTTACATCTTGGTTTCTGTAATCAAGACATAGAACAATAAATAACAAATATCTCTTATTCTCAACAAAATTAAAAACTAATCCACGAATCTTCTATTTTTTTCCAAATGGAAAATGAGATTATTGGAAATATAAATTAAATTTAGAAAATATTCAATAATGGAGGTAAACTTGCTAAGGACCTCTTTCCTCATATTTTAGTAAATATATTACAATATAGGCTTATATATTTTGAATAATCCCTATAAGGAAAAAATTAAAATTTATTTCCAGATATTAATTTCTGATGAATTTTTCTATTGTTCCCAAAAGTTACCTTGTATAGGCCCTCAGTGCACTGAGAAATTTTGATTTTCAACCTGGCAAAAAAGCAGTAGAAATCAAATTTCTCTTTCTCTTTGTTTTCTGAAGAAGTAACTGCTTCTGTAATTGAGCCACTGTGCATACCTTTCTTGATTTCCCCTCCTTTCCATATGCTCCTCCAAGTATTTAACATAAGGTACATGAATTCTGAGTTGTTTTGTATTAGTGTGATGGCAACACTCAGAAGATTCTTGAATATCATCTTACTTTGAAGTTTAGCCTGGAAGCCACCACTTCTCCCGTTGGTGTTATTATGGGAACATTCTCACAAATAATTCCATGATCCACATCAATAACTCTTCCTAAAAGTTAAGGAATAGTTTAAGTTATAAAAGCTACTACATGTTGCATCTACATCTAAAGCAAATTTTAATGTAAATGTGGATTCTGACACATATATTTGGAAAATCTTTCTTTCTCAGTAACATGATTTTACAATAATCTAATGTCAATGTCATAATGAGAGCATGATGGGATAAACTCGATCTGATAGAACCCAGCCATATTCTTTACAATTACTTATTTCACTAAATTAACCTTTCCCACAGGAAAAAAAAAATGCAGCACTGCAAAAAGGGAATTAAGACAAGGAAGAGTACAATTTTTAAAAATGTGATAACCAAACTTAAGTTTAAAAACTTCATAGAATCACAGACCTGTACCTCTGAAACAAATAATACATTATATGTTAAAAAAAGAAGAAGAAGAAGAAGATAGTAGGAAGGGAAAAATGAAGGGGGGGGAATCGGAGGGGGAGACGAACCATGAGAGACTATGGATTCTGAGAAACAAACTGAGGGTTCTAGAGGGGAGGGGGTGGGGGGGATGGGTTAGCCTGGTGATGGGTATTAAAGAGGGCACATTCTGCATGGAGCACTGGGTGTTATACGCAAACAATGAATCATGGAACACTACATCAAAAACTAATGATGTAATGTATGGTGATTAACATAACAAAATAAAATTTAAAAAACTTCATAGAAGGATGAAGAACAATAAGATGTTAGCTCTAATTCTGTGTTTGAATTTTAAAAGCAAACAATTTGGGCAGTTTCCAAAACATATGGGCAGTTTCCAAAAATAATTCTAGAAATTTGTCCTAAATACAAGTAGCATAATTTTTTTATGGTAATGTTAGTCACCACTCCTCAAATTGCGACACTAATTTTAGGAAGAACTGTTTAAATAAGCAAGTATTAGTTCTTTGTAACTGTTAAACGCTATCTTCTAGAAATGTTTGGTTCTGTTGCTAAAGTAAACATTTAAAGGGGCTCCTGGGTGGCTCAGTAGTTAAGCGTCTGACTTCAGCTCAGGTCATGATCCCAGGGTCTTGGGATCGAGCCCAGCATCGGGCTCCCTGCTCCAGAGCCTGCTTCTCCCTTTTCCCCTGCTCATGCTCTTTCTCTCTCTCTCTTTCAAATAAATAAATAAAATCTTTTTTTTTTTAAGTAAACGTTTAAATTTAGGAAAATATAAAACATTTGATTCAATACCTTTGATCTCCAGTGCGTCACTGAGGGGTAATTCTACGTCAGCTCCATTCTTGCTGTGGCTTTCAGACTCTTGCATGAGAGTAGCTCTCTTATAAATGCCTCTTTTCACTTCATCAAAGACCCAAAACATATTGTACACTCGAGCAGTATAGCCCGCTAATTCTGTGATCTAAAACCAACACGGAGGGGTAAAATAGAGTTAATATAACCAAGATGGACTTTTTGAAAAAGATATGCAATACTATTAGCGTCCTGATTTAATGTTAAAGATCTTATTTTACTATGCATGAAAAAAAATACACCTGATAGCTATCACAAGTAACAGTAAAAGGCTTACCCAGAGAGCAACATAGCAAGGTGTCAACATCAGGAATTACAAAACCTGTAAAACATTATTCGTTCAAGCCAGGGTTCAAAATAAATGTAAAGATTTCTGAATGTTAGTGAGGCCTAAAGATCCTTCAGTCAAATTTCTGATTTGGCTCCATTTACATGACAAATTTCATTTCCAGAAAATTAGAAATTTTGTGAAAAACTTAAGGTCATAATGATCTTTTGTTTCAATATCTTTCTGCAATTTAAAATAGAAGATTTTGAATATAAGAAAAACATTTTTTCTTGTTATGAAATGAATGTTTCTGAGTCAAATTGATTGTCAACATTCCTAAGCTTTACCAAAGAAAATACCTGTCAGAAGATATCAATATTGGGAGTGAGCTCAGTGAAAAGCTACAAATCCTTTTCAGTCCAAATCCCACGATTCAGCTTCTTTTCAAGACAAACATGATGTACATGCCCAAAGAAAAACATTAAATATGACTTTTATTCTAGGGGAGATTATAAAATGAGATCAAGCTCTGCTTTTTGTCCATAAGGCTCAATAGAATAGGGTCTTGCTCTTATTCTGCCAGTTATTAATTTAGGTGGAATCTCCTGCTGTTTTTCTTTTAAAAGAACACCTTGTTATCAGGGTAATGTGAAAGGTGATTCATCTCCTGTCAAGACCATCTTTCTCAGTGAAAAGGAAAGCACAAAAACCATTCCCTTTTAGGAATATTTACTAGGAAATTGGCACCAATAAGCAAGGCATGTCACTAATAAACTGTGGAATAATACAACAATGCTGAGATTTGTGTAAGATTTATGCATGTGTAAAACCTAAGCCATAAATGAGTAGGTGTTTTCATCAAAAGCCTTCCACCACATGTCTCCACCGTGTGAGAGGTCTGTCATTAGCATTGTATTTCAGTATATTAATGTTGTAACTATTTAAGGGGTAATTTCTTTTTTTTTTTTTTAAGATTTTTATTTATTTATTTGACAGAGAGAGAGAGACAGCGAGAGAGGGAACACAAGCAGGGGGAGTGGGAGAGGGAGAAGCAGGCTTCCTGCTGAGCAGGGAGCCTGATGTGGGGCTCGATCCCAGGACCCTGGGATCATGACCTGAGCCGAAGGCAGACGCTTAACGACTGAGCCACCCAGGCACCCCTAAGGGTTAATTTCTAAAATGTTATCTTGAAGAATCTCTTGAGGTCCCCAGTGGAGGAAAACAGCTAAGAATTAACAAAATACAGATTCAAAAGAAACCTGGGTAAATATATTTGCATTGAGAAAAATATCCAAAACTAAATGCATGGGTCAGTTAAAGAAAGGCAGGAGGCAATGAGTTAACACACTAGGATGCATGATGGAGTGGGCAGAGTGTCTGAAAAAAACTGAGAATGCGACTGTGGGCAAATTACTTTGGGATACATGGCAGGGAGTTTGCCCTAGGACTCTTAACACTGAAAAGGAATCTTGTTCCCTGTAGAACTAGCAGAGAGAAGGTTTGGTGCTTTCATTTGCTGTCACAGTGGTAGTAAGATTCTTTAGAAGTGAGCATTCTATGATCCCAAGCACATTCAGGGAAAATAAAGCAAAATGAAATTATTTCTTGTATTGGATACAATGTAGAAAAACTAGTCCATATTCTTTCTGTGACTTAGATAGCAAAGTATTTTAATATGAGATGGATAAAATTTTGATGTCATTTAATTTTAATAAGGGATTTATTACATCAAAAAACCTATCCCCAAAACTGTATCTACAGATTATCAAAATTACTATTTGAAGTTTTTTTTAAAGATTGATTTATTTATTTTAGAGAGAGCAAAAGAGCACGAGCAGGGGCAGAGGGAGAGAGAGAATCCACAAGCTAACTCCCAGGTTGAGCATGGAGCCCGACACGGGGGCTCAATCTCAGGACCCTGAGATCATGACCTGAGCTGAAACCAAGAATCAGCTGCTTAACTGACTAAGCCATCCAGGTGACCCCGAAAAAATTTTAAAAAACTAAGTTGTTTTGCTATGTGACCCTAAACAATTGGTTTTACTTTTTTAAAGAAACCCAATTCAATAAATCAATTGTTGAATGACACTGGAAGCTTTGTGAGCAAATCACAAATTTTGTTACTCTTTTACATGGTCTATTCAAGGATGATTTAATTGGCAGATGAATTTATAATGATGCTCTGGTGATTCATATTGATACAAAAGCCACAAGAGAAATTAATAGTGAAAATGACTGACCATGGGAATATCCTATAATATCTGAAATAAATAATTTCTAATTTTAACCCTCTGATATCTGCCAAGTCTTACTACCATTCTTTCAGCAAATATTTCTTGACCACATGCAATTTTCCAAGCTTTAAAATGAATATTAGGAATGCAAAGATGAGTAAACTGTTGTTGCTTTCCACTCAGAGTCTGGCGAGGAGATGGGCCATTATAATGTGGTATTTCACCAGAACCCAGAGAAGGAAGACCCAGACTTTGCAGGGAAGGTGAGAAGAGAGTAGAATCACAAGAGGGTTTTATATGTGGTCTGTGAAGCTTGACTTGTCATGAAGGATGAGTAATAAAAGTTTGCAAGGTATATAAGTATCATTGGCTAACAGTTACTGAGTTCCTAAATATGTGTTGTTTTAAATATTCTACATATATGAACTCACAACAACCCTACCAAGTAATGCTATCATTATCTCCACTTCACAGATAAGGAAACAAACACAGACAGGTTAAGGAATTTGAGCAAATTCACATAATTTGTAAACCCTGGAGCAAGATTTTAAATTTAAGTGCTCTGGTTCCAGAATCCATACCTAACAGACTTTTCTTTTCTTTCTTTCTTTCTTTCTTTTTTTTTTTTTAGTTTAAAAACAAATATGTCACACTACAGACAGAAAAAGAGGAGTTACAATTAAGAACAATTAAGAGTGTAAAAACTAGAGTATTAGCACAATACACTTGGGAGTTGCTGCCCTTTATCTTGATTATACTCTTAGGAATTTTTAGTAGAGAAAAGATATGTTTCCAAAATGCTAAGTCCATCTGATGATTTACATTTTTCTTGATTTTCATATGTATTATTTTAATCAAACTGACAAGAAATGCCAGTACCTCTTTGTAGGAAGACATGATCCGTTCAATAGCATCGGCTCCAGAGGCCAATAAATTTCGAGCGGTGGTAAAGGCTTCTGTCCGTTCACTAACCATAGCTTGCTTTTGGCCATCTTCTAGATCTGAAAGCAAATTATAAAACTATTGAGTTTTTTTCAGGTAACTATTGTCTTTTTACAAATGGAATTGCAGCTAAAAAAAAACCACATGTAAATATTTCATTAGTACCAGCAATTTCCTAGAAATGTAATGAAGTACTGAAAATATAGTATTTGTACCGGATTTTATTTAAAGCTTCCTTTTGTTTTATTATTTTTCTGGGAGGAGAGTTAAAACACTTAATTAACAATTAAGACTGTTTTCATTTAGCATTCTTTTAACCCTTTCCAAATTCAATTCTCTGTCCCTCTTACGGCTAGGCAATAAAATACTACTGATTTGGTCAAGAAAATACTAATAACTGGAGTATAAGCAAATATTTCTAGTGTGGTTCCTTTAGTAGAACTGCAAATTAGCTGGCCTTCATAATCTAGACTCAGTTTATCTGTTTCACCTAAACTGCACCTACATTCCACGGCACCTCAAACATGCAATACTCTGTTTATCCTTTGGTATTTGCATATACCATTTCTTCTGACATTAAAATACTTCCCTTCCTTTTTTGCCTAGTTCTTTCTTCAAGAAAGTTAACTCTTTAATGTAGGTTTCCCTGGAAAACCTTGCCTGGTTTTTCCAATGGACTATAAATTCCTTAAAGGTCAAGACTATGTTTTGTATTCTTTATTCCCTGTACAAAGCAGAGTGTCTAGCACATAGTACTCCTCAATATATACTGGATGAATGCATGGATGAGTAAATGGATAGGTGGGTAAACATCCTAAATTACTGTTAATGCAGAATTATGGTCAAGAGTAGGAGTTAGACTAGGTTTGAATCCAGGCTCTACCACTATTGACAAATGGTAAGATAAGTAGAACAAGCCAATTATCTTCTCCATGCCTATTTTCTCATGTGTAAGTGAGGGAATTCATACTACTATCTGAAACAATTCTATCTCAAAGGATTGTTGTGGGGCTTAAAGGTGAAACACAAATGAAGTATTAGCATAATCCATGGCCTATAAGTGCTCCAGATGTTAGCTAGTTATTATTATTGTGTATGTACTCAATTTAGTCTTAGTCTTCTAAATTATTCTCCCCAGTCATTATTTTAAACTTCCCATCAATATGATTCTCTATTTGGTTCTTCTATAAATTATCTCCAAAGTTCTAAATTATATACTGTAAATAAATGAAAGTATTAGAATGATATAGATAGCCATAGGCCCATTTTGATGTATATTTCTCTCTGGTTTATCTCAGTGTAAAGGTTTTGTTTTGTTTGTTTTGTTTTTTCTATAACAATGCAGATATTTAACTTGTGCCCTCCTAGGAATACCAGATACTTTTACCTTTACTTGCTCATAGACAGCTCAGCTGAGTTTGAAAGGGATCCATACATAATAAAAGGTAAAATTCACTCAGTAGGTATTTACTGAACAATTAGATGTGCAAGAAGTTACGCAGGTGTTATAAGACATACAAGGATAAATGTAATTTTCAGACTCTTTCCTTGGGGGCCTCACAGTTTGGTAGCAGAGAGAAGACAAGTTCCTAAATAACTGCAGAGCAGCCTATGATGAGAGTTAATGTGAAGTATTTGCCGAAAGCAAAAATCATTTCTTGCTGCAAGAGACAGGAAATGCTTCAGGGAGGAGCATACTGTGAGGGATGCCTTGAAGACTATGTACAATTTTAATAGACCACAAGTACGGCAGAAGCAATGGCACAGAGAAAGGACATTTCAAGCAATGCCAATTGAATGATCAACAGCCTGTCGTGTTACAGTATGGGCGAAGTCGGGCACAGATTTCACTTGAGTATCGGAATTACCACGTGTTCATGGGGACCTTTTATGATAGTCTGATATGGTCCCTCCTAGCCCTGTTGTCAGTCACGGCCCTGAGAATTACCCTTAGTTCCCTTGAAGTTAGCTAGTTTCCCTCATAATGGGGGGGAAAAAAAGGCTTCGAGTGCTGGTAGAAGTGAGGACTGAAAGATGTGACTGGATAAATAGACTGGGAACAGAATGTAGATATTCTTAAAATACATTTAAATGTGTGATAAAATTTAGATAGCCACAAAAAAATTACCAAAGGATTCTCAGCAAGCTACCCAAATAATGAATTGCTGTATCAGTTAAAGTTCTCAGAATAGTTTTGGCTCATAGAGAATCTGGCTGATGATCTAAAATAATTATGGAATTTTATGAATTTGGGTTAAAAGGGGTTTGGGTAGCAGCTCGCATCAACAGCCTCTGTTAAGAAGGAAAAACATGAGCACAGATGGACTCGTATTTAATATGGCATGGTACTTTCCATGTTGCTTTGGCAGATTAATGCCTACTGGGTTTTCTTCATGCTTTTAGCAACAAAATTACAAATAGCTGTGAACAGATTTCATCTGATTTTTATTCTACTGGTTGTTTTTTGGCAGGCACTATGAGAACAGTGCCCATAGTATTTTGTCATGCACACAACGGCCGACTGCATAACCTCTATGAAAAAGCCGGATTCCTTAGTTTCAGAATATAAATGCATGACCTCAGGCACTCATTTGTTTTGTGTCATAGGTCAACACATTTTATTTTTCTCACCAAATATTTGAAATATTGTGTCAAATGTTTCTCATTTGAGGATGTAATACTTAACATTGTATCTGCTCATTTTACTGCTACTTTTCAACCCCGCTAATAAAAAGTAATTATATTGAAAATGGTGACATCTGCTGTTATTCACGGAAAAGGTGAGAAAGCATTTAGAAACTAAGGTTAGGTCTTTATACACTTGTCAAAACCCATGCAAGTGTACAATGCAAAGAAATAAACCCTAATGTAAACTATGCACTTCAGTTAATAATGCATGCATATTGATTCATCAGTTGTAACAAATATACCACACAAATACAAGATGTAAATAATGGGAGAAACGGGGGCGGGGGGAGAGGAGATATTTGGAACTCTTTGTACTTTCTGATCATTTTTTCTGTAAACCTAAAACTGCTCTAAGAAATCTAAGTCTATTAATTTTTTTAAAATGAAAAAAAGTAGGTTATTCCTCTGTGCTTTTTCTTTGGACTTATAACCTGAGTTTATTTCTTTTCATTTGCATTTTACCCTTATCACCTTGACAAGTCTCAAGCTTTGTGCAATGGCAGTATCCGAGGAGCGATTATTGCTAATTGAAAACTATCACCTACACAAATCTCAGCAAGAACTGATGGTCTTCTCCTACCTCATACCATAAAGAAATATCCAATCTAATTGGATTGAAGATCCCCATGTGAAATGAAAAACCAGTACATTTCTAGAGGATAAAATAGGAGGGTATCTTCATTGTCTTGGATTAGGCAAGTATTTCTTTTTCTTTTTTTTTTTTTTTAAAGTTTACATTTTTTTTTTTAAAGATTTTATTTATTTATTTGAGACAGAGAGAATGAGAGACAGAGAGCATGAGAGGGAGGAGGGTCAGAGGGAGAAGCAGACTCCCTGCAGAGCAGGGAGCCCGACGCGGGACTCGATCCCGGGACTCCAGGATCATGACCTGAGCCGAAGGCAGTCGCTTAACCATCTGAGCCACCCAGGCGCCCCTAGGCAAGTATTTCTTAAACAGGACATAAAACCACTAACCACACACACACAAAAAATGACTGATAAACTGAACTATGTTAAAATTATGAACTCCTCTCATACACTGTTAAGAGACTGAAAAAGTAAGAATAGAGTGGGAAAACTGGTATTTGAGATTGTGTGTGTGTATGTCTGACGAAAGTCACATTACAGAGTACATAAGAGCTTTTAAATCAATAAGAAAAAAACAGATAGGTCAATTTAAAAGTGAACAAAAAACTCATTGGTACTTCATAAGAAAAGCTATCCAAATGGTGAATAAACAAGTAAAAAGTACTTAATTTCATCAGTCATCAGAGAAATGCAAATTAAAACCACAATAATGTACCACTATGCACTCATGAGAACGCTAAAATGAAAAAGACTGACATCAAATATTGACAAATGTTTGTGGGGCAACTAGAACTCTCATACATACTGTATGATGTATTTATACGAGTTTCAAACCCAGCAAACACTATTGAATGGTTAGTAAAATAATTACCTTTACTGTAGCATGTTGGGAGCAGGAATAAGTGGGGATGGGATAGTGGGCTGAGGATGGGGATAAAACTGGAAGGTCATGGGGTTCTGGGATGAAGGTATGTTTCTATTTTTTGTGAGTGGTGATTATATGTATGTGTTAACTTTGTGGCAGTTCATTGAGTGGTGCACTAATGACTGGGTCCTTTATGGCCTGGATGTTATACTTTAAAAATTATAGCTACCTAGTATAGCTATGTAATAGGGATAGCTAATTACAGCTAAAAAGTATGTCCTTCATATGTTTTGCTAATTACTGTTACAATAATTGGTCAACAGGAGAGGAAGCATATCCAAATTGATCCATAATATAAAATTATATTCCAATAATTTGACGTTAGAATATGAGACACTAATACAACAGGAGTTATGGATATAGTCTTGTTGGAGGTACATTTTAGGAATAAAAAACATCACCCATGTAACTAGGTGAGTTTAGTTCCATTCTTAAGAGCAGTATCTCTCAGTTGCTGCTTTTGATGTGCCACCTTATACTAACAGACCACCAACAGACAGACACCACTGGCAGGGCTCGTGGCTTAGATGCTTTCTTCCCTGTTACGTGTCTGTGATAAGGTCTGGCAGGAGGGACTTATAAGCAGCTTTCTTTGGCCTTGCCCATAACTGTTCTTGATACGAAGAGAAGAAAAGTGGCCTATAACATTAAAAAATTGAGGTGATACTAGATGGCCGACAGACACAGAAAAGATGCTCAAGATCACTCATTATCAGGGAAATGCAAATCAAAATTACAGTGAGGTATCACCTCATACCTCACAGAATGGCTAAAACCCAAAAGAAACAACAAGTGTTGGCAAGGACGTGGAGAAAAAGAAACCCTCTTGCACTGTTGATGGGAATGCAAACTGGTGCAGCTACTATGGAAAACAGTGTGGAGGTTCCTCAAAAAATTAAAAATAGAACTACCATATGATCTAGTAATCTCACTACTGGGTATTTACCTAAAGAGTACAAAAACACTAATTCAAAGGGACACATGCACCCTTATGTTTATAGCAGCATTACTTACTATAGCCAAAGTATGGAAGCGGCTCAAGTGTCCATCAATTAATTGATGAATGGATAAAAAAGATGTGGTATACATACACAATGGAATATATCCAGCCATAAAAAAGAATGAAGTCTTGCCATTTGCAACAACATGGATAGAGGTAGAGATTACAATGCTAAGCGAGTCAGTATATGATTTCACTCACGTGGCACTTAAGAAACAAAACAAATGAGCAAAGGAAAAAAGAGAAAGAGAGAGAGAGAGAAACCAAGAAACAAACTCTTAACTGTAATGGTTATCAGAGGGGAGGTGGATGGAGGGGATGTGTGAGGTAGGCAATGAGGATTAAGGAGTGCACTTGCCTTGATGAGCACCAGGTGATGTATGGAAGTGTTGAATCACAATACTGTACACCTGAAGCTAATATAAGACTATGTTAACTAGACTGGAACTTAAAAAAAAAATTGAGATGATAGCTCCCAGGTAACTATTTTCTTCATATAATTTCAATCTCTCTCTTAATATAAAATAAAGGGGGTAATATCCTCTAAAAAAAACAGAAAATATACATAATTAACTATTTCAGTGCCTCTTTTTCAATCATTTGGTCACAGGATCACTTAGTGTCAAACTAAGTTAAATCCCTTCTAGAGCAAGTTCCAATATAGCTAATATGGAGGCAGCATGGTGAAGGGGAAAAAGGCAGTGCACTAGGAATTATATAGTGTCTTCTATCCTAAGCGCTTCCACTAACCATCTGTGTGACCGTGGGCAATTCTGGGGCTCCAGACTAGATGACTTGGAAGCTCCTCTTCTGATGTGAAAATGGCATGATTCCACATGAAATTTCATAATGTGAACTTAAATATAGACATAATCTCGTCCTTACCATAAGATTTCACTTGAAGTTGTAGGTAAATAGTATAACAAAACTATTATAGACCTATTTTTCTTTTTTCCTCCAAAAAAAAAAAGAAAAGAAAAATTATGCACGCTCTTCCTCCTATTGGTGTTTTTACCTCTGATTTGCTAATCATTTCCAAATGCCTTGCTCCTTTAACTACAGTAACCATACCAGCAAACATCTATCGAGCATTTCTTATAAGGCAGGCAGTATTCTAAGTTTTACATATGTCATCTTCTTTAATCCTTATAACTACCCTGCTATAATTTCCCCCACTTTGGAAATGAGAAAATTGAAGCACAAAAAGGTTAAATGATTTGCTCATAGTTGCAGCCTTACATAGTAAGTAAAAGAGCCAGCATTTGAACCCAGAAAATCTGACTCCAGTGCTAACATGGTAGGAATATAGTAAATATTAACAATTGCTGCCACGTAAGTTTTTACTATTTGCCAAGGACTGTTTCAAAGCACATTAAATGCTTTATATATAATTTCATAAGAATTCTGTGACATATATGTTCTTATCCCTATAGTTAAGATGGGAAAACTGGGACATAAAAAGCTTATGTAACTTTCTCAAGGATGGATAAGTATTAAAAAGCAGACTCAAAATCTGAACAGTGGCCTGCTTCTTTCTCTATTCATTTCATTCTTTTCTCTATCCTACTTTTTCTCCTTTTCTCTTTGCCATACCTCTTTTATTCACCCATTTTTTTCCACGTATTTTTGTCTTAAAATACACAGTATCATGTACTTGATTCATCTCTAACATAAAGGACAATGCAGGGCATTGAAGACAAGATTAGAATATAGGGTATATAATTCCAAGACCTAAAACCTCAAAGACATATCATTATCTAAAAAAATAAATAATTTTATCTGAGTAGAATGGTAACTTAAAATTTTCATGTGTTAAATTATTATAGGTAAAATATATTTAGTAAAAATATGCATATAAACATTATAAGCATACATGTAACTTTAGAAATTACAGAAGATATTGAAGTGTACTCTCATAGTATTGACATATGAATTCACTTTTTGTCTATGTAATTGTCATATTGCTTCTCTTTATATAAAATTTTCTTCTGAAAGGAAGCTTTAAGAATTACCTTGTTTATTTGCATAAATAAAATGATTATCATAATTTCTATTTAAAATTTTAATGTTATTTCTTCAGTTTAATAAGATATTTTCAGGATTTGTAAGAATTATTTTTAAACATCTTATTACATAACCTACAGAAGATCGTTAGATTCTTTGTATACACTGTTTACTTCTAACTGTTCTCTGTGGGGTTAATTTGTCACCATTAATAGCTGCATTTTCTCTGTTCTATGTTCACTACTTCAGGGTTTTCTAATAAGACCAGTGCTTCCAAGGACTAACATAATGACACCATAATCTTTTCATTGGGGTTATCTCTAATATACATCATATATGAAACTTTTATCCATAAATTTAAAGAGACTCACTATGAATATCTGATAATTTTGTCAAGTTTCTTAGTAAAACTAATCTTAAGACCATAGGTTTTTAAGTGTCTTTTCTCTAATACTCTTGAAAAAGTAATTATTTCATTATGGAAGGATTAAGTCTAAAAGTATTATTACTAACTGTGCCCTTTTCAATATAAACTTATTAAAATTATTTTTATTTATTTTTATTTTTTTTTAAGATTTTATTTATTTATTTGAGACAGAGAGAATGAGAGAGAGAGAGCACATGAGAGGGGGGAGGGTCAGAGGGAGAAGCAGGCTCCCTGCTGAGCAGGGAGCCCGATGCGGGACTCAATCCAGGGACTCCAGGATCATGACCTGAGCCGAAAGCAGTCGCTTAACCAACTGAGCCACCCAGGCGCCCAACTTATTAAAATTTTTTTAAAAATAAAATATGAAAACATAAAATTTAGTTTTTCTAGCAGTCTAAATACACTGACGATTAGAGAGTTAAGTTGTAGAATGTATTTGGTATATGTATAGTACTCTTCACAAAGGATTGACAAATCTTAATTTACTAAAGTGAACAATTTTAGGTTAAGAATGACTCAAGGGCGCCTGGGTGGCTCAGTTGGTTAAGCGACTGCCTTCGGCTCAGGTCATCATCCTGGAGTCCCGGGATCGAGTCCCGCATCGGGCTCCCTGCTTGGCAGGGAGTCTGCTTCTCCCTCTGACCCTCCCCCCTCTCATGTGCTCTCTCTCATTCTCTCTCTCTCAAATAAATAAATTAAAAAAAAAAAAGAATGACTCAAATTTGACAAATATTTTTGTAAGAATTGGTTAAAGCATTGAAGCACTGTTTGAATATATTAAATAAAAGGTAATTTTGTACTTGTTTTTATTAGATGACTTCAAACAAATAACTACTGATTCTCAACTCTATACCCAAAATAACTAATATAGTGTGAATTCTGTTACAGTATTATTAGTGTTGCCTTTTGTTTTCTAGATAATAATTGTCACCATATATCAAGAACATCAAGAATATGCTCTATACTTTATAAACATTCTTTTACTAAATCCTCACAATGACTCTCTGAAGTAGCCTTTTTGATTTTCATTTTATAGATGAGGAAACTGACTTTTAGAAAGTTTAATTACTCTGACTAAGAGGATACAGGCAGGAAGAGGGAAAGCCAAGAGTTGAGCAAAGCTCTGTCTAATTACAAAGCCCATGCTTTTCTCTAGCGCCTTCAACACCAAGGCCAATTTTGGTCAAGTGGTTTTTAAGAGGAGGGAGAATATTTTATTTTGGAGAAAGAGGAGAAAATGATGCTTCTTTAATTAATTCCTCCCTGCCCTTGCCAATTACAACCCAAACTCCCATCTTAGGTTTTATACAACATCGTAGTGTTATCCTTCTTGCCCTTATCTTTTTTAGTTATTCCAAAGGATTAAAATGTTGGTAAAAGCCACTGAGACAGTGATAGAATAGAATTAGATGCCTGCAACTTGCTAACCCCTACCTCCACAATGCTACTAAATCATGCTATATAGGATGTTATCTGTATTACCTATAAGAAGAGGAGACCTTGTTCCATGGCAGGAAGCATTCCCTGAAATAACATTCCTGGTTCCTTCATGTAGTCAACCAGTTCTTCAAATCACAAATCAGGGCCAATCCAGTTATAGAATATTTATAGACTAAAAGCATAGGATGTGCAGAACTGAAGTTTACAACACATGGGGAGAACTTGTATAATACTCTCTTTGAAGGTATTAATTTGTTTTGGATTTTAGTGCAAACTAGAGAATCATTGTGTGTTAGACAGAATAATTAAAATTGCTCAAGGTCAACTCCTAGCAACACTGCATCAGAGATCTCTGAAATATCTCAGAACTAGAAAGGTATTTTGAGCCACGTGTCTTTTTTTTTTTTATATTGCTGATCTTATTATTGGATGTTGCAAGGTCTGCCATTGTTTCTGACCAATAATGACCATAGAATAATGACTGCAGACACAGTTTCACTCACACAAAACCAGCAGTGACACCTTCAAGAGAACTAATCTTAAACGTATACTTGAGATTGAGCATAAATTTCATTACCACCATCTGCAAAGCCAGTTGCAGTGATAATAGGCACAGCCACCATAATTAGTCCACTGCTGCTCCAAACATACTTCATCAAGAATTGCTCTATCATGATGTACCACAAGCGTTTGGATAAAATGAGGTTCATCTGATCTGCTAAAGCTTTGTAACTTTTCTGGAGTTGCTTCATTTCTACCTATGGAGGGAAAAAGAGATAAGAATTAACCTAGCATGAGCTATAAAATCAAATATTGTACGTTTGAGGACTTTCTTAAGAGACAAGTACATATTATTTTGTTTTACTTGGTATAGTATTATCTATGATTCCAAGAACCAACAAATATAGATCAATATCAGGAGTAACTATTATTATCTGGTTTTGGTCACACCTGTATTATTTTTAAAAAACATAATACTCAGTCAATATAATGTTAAGTATAAAATACATATAAGTGATTTATAACTACAATTTCAAAATTATATGTATAAGATGTTAAAAATAAATAATATCCTATAGGACAGGAATAAAGAATGTTAGAACCTTATCTTTTTTGATCAAACCAAAATATCTAAAAATAAAGACAAGACACGTGTGTAATTAGACTCCACTTTTGAACTAACTCAATTTGCTGGATTTTGTCTTAAATGCAAGAAGCCCACGGCATGCTATAATTTACATCACTGAGTTCAATGATCCAAGAGGAATGACCAATCAGTATGATTAATATAACACATGAGACCAATTTTCAAGAGGGAGTAGAAGTCCTAAATTTGCTTTAAATTTTCTTCTTCAGGTTGCTACTACTTTAACATTTTTTTGATAATTGATGATGCTTCCAAAATTAAATAATTCTATTTGGTAATTAAAATACCATTTTCAGCTTTAGAGTTCCTTAATATTTCATTGGCAAATTCACTTGTATTAAGATTTCAGATGCATCACCTTAAAAATTTCCATCATAGTTAATATTCTGAAGTTACTTTAATGCACTGCAAGCTTATGTAATTAGGCTAACTATTTTAGGGACCTACTTGATGTTGAAAATCTTTAATATTTAAAAATAACATTGTGGAACTCCTTTTCTCATCCTCATTTCTTCTCTAATCTTAGCTTTTCCCTCAAAGCTAGGCAAAATTTCATTTCACTGCCTCATTTTATCTGTCTCAAAATATGCTGCTGAACATTAACTAAGAGTAATGCAAATGCTATTTGTGAGACACATTCTCCTGCAATTCTGAGGACTGAGGTCATTCCATTGACCAGACAGGCAAAATTGTCAAACTTGTCTTTCACGTAAAAGCATGGGTTTTTTCCCTTCTTGAAAAACAAAGGAACAACAACAAGAATACCATCCTAAATTTTCCATCTCAGTGGAAATGTGTTTACTGAGTTTCCAAACAAAAATTTTTTTCTAATGCTCTAGGACCAACCAGTTAGAATTTAAGTTTTAGGAAAATGCTTTGGAGAGAATTCTGAGCATATTTGGATAGTTACTGAGGCTAAGTAGACTGTTTTTCAGATTGCTGAAAACCTTATCCCCATGAAACTTCAGAAAAGTTTGCACTCCACAGTTCTTTAACAGCTTGTAACTAGAAAGGTAAGGAAGCATATATTTCAATAGAGGTTTAGATGTCACAGAAATCTAAAACGCTAAAGAAGTGGGTCCGTCAACAGGACAACAGACGGTATCTAGCACTGCAGGGGCAGCTGGAAGACTCTCACATTTCACTCATCACCTTAATTTCTATCTTACCTTATGTCCTCTGTAAAAGGCAATTTCTTCGACATTGGCTATAATTCTGGAGTGCACATACCGCAAATAGCCTTTTCTGTGAGCTTCTTCAGCCACCAATTTACCAAATTTGGGAGAGCAGGCTTTCAAAACTTTAGCGGTGGCATATACCACAAGTCCTGCTAATAAGGTGGGCCCAATTGGGCTCGCTCCTCGGGAAGTAGCAGTCTGGATCAGCGTATAGGAGGTCAGGATTACATCTAAAATAGGTTTGGTCAGATTGGAATATAAGTGAGCCACAGACTGGGAGAACATCATAATATCCTCAGTAAGAGACTGGTCAGGGTTTGCCAGCCTCCCATCCATATTGATCACCTTATAATAAGTCTGATTTGTAAAATAGGTTTCATAGGCATGGTCCACCAGGCGAGTTCTGAAGGCCAACGCCAATTTGCACTCCAGGTACCTGATTGCACTGTTAACAAAGGTGGCAGGGATGGCAATCATAAGCCACTTAGTTAATTTGATGATGAAAGTCCGAGGCTTCTTTTCCACAATGCTTTTCACGATTTTTCCATCCAGACCAGCCACATAGATAGACAGAAAGGTTCTTGAGATTAGAGCCACCGAGTGGAGGCAGAGCCAGCCTGTTTCAGTGGTCACAAGTTTTGGAAAGAGAATTTTCCGAAGTTCTAGTAGCTGTTTGAAAAAATCTGCATTCACTCCAGGACAAGGTTTTTTACAAGTGTTCTCGGTGCAATGCAGTATTTCTCTGTTCTCTGCGGCCGGATAAACTGCTTCTTTTTTCTTCCTGTGGCGAGATTGCTTTAAACGCTTGCCAATGATGGGATAGAGCGTTTTCAGAGCATATGCGGCAGCCACCAGGCAGGCAGCCCTTTTAGCAGCACTCGATCTGGTCCATTTCACCCGATCAGCTGCTGCATTTAGCATATTTGTCATTTTCCCAGTTACCCAAACAGGCTTCAAAAAGAATTGGTTTTAAAAGATCATGCTCCACGGGAATCCCCAGCAAATGTTTCAGAAAGTCCTACAGCGTTCCATAGTCTGCAGCATTTCTCCTCTTCTGGTTTTTGTTTTTATTTTGTTCTGCTGTGACAGATGCAGCAGAGCTCAGGCTGCTCGGCATCTACCGGGATGAATCCCTCAGAAGCTCACGCTGCACCAAGCCGCCCCAGGCTCCTCCCTCTCAGGCTCCTCATTGGCTGGGAGAGCGGTGGGACCTCGGAATCCTCGCTGCCTCCCTTTGAACCTTGAAAATGAGGAGAGAGCGAAACGAATTACATCTTTAAACAGGAGTTCAAAGAGTTAAATGTCTATTTTTGGAGAGGTCGAATCAGGGCAGCTGCTGGCGACAAAACCTGCCCCAGCTACTGAGCATGCTCAGCGTCACTTAGAAGCCCACAGAAGTTTCAGAACATACATCTCTTTTCTAAGGTTTTAGTAGGTACCACAAGGGGAAGAGTAAAAAGAAAGGGAGATTTTCAAGAGCTATAAGACAAGATGAGGGAGAAGGAACTAGGGAGATGAGGGAGGAGGGACAAGAGGGTTAACATAAAAAGAATCTGAAAAGGATATGCAATGAATCTAAAATGGAGAGAGAAGAAAAGTGACAAGTTTAGAGGACACTGGAAAGAACAAAATATCAAATACTTAGATCTGTTTTTTTGGTGCCGCTCCCCTCCCCTCATTTTATTTTTTTCTCTTTGTGATATCACATGAAGTCCTAGAACCTATCAGACAAGTTGTGGTTGAGGGTTTTTTTTGTTGTTGTTGTTGTTTTGTTTTGGGGGGTTTTTTTTGGGTAAATAAATAGAAGTCTTCTGTATTATAACAAAATAATTATTTGCTATACTTTCATCTCCGTGTTTACTTATCCTTATAATAAAAATCTTCCAGGGATGCCTGGGTGGCTCAGTCATTAAGCGTCTGCCTTCAGCTCAGGTCATGGTCCCAAGGTCCCGGGATTGAGCCCCGCATCAGTCTCCCTGCTCAGTGGGAAGCCTGCTTCTCCCTCTGCCTGCCGCTCCCCCTGCTTGGGTTCCCTCTCTCGCTGTGTCTCTCTCTGTCAAATAAATAAATAAGATCTTAAAAAAAAAAAATCTTCCAGCCCCATAACTATTATTTTTAGCAATGGAGCATATTTATTTACAATGTGACTATTAAATAAACCAGTGCAATGTGTCACTTCTTCCATCTCCTTGTGTCCTTTATATAGTTGTCGCTTGGAGGTATGTGACTCTATAATCAAAAGTTAACCGTTTGGGAATCCAACTGGAGTTAGATGGTGGAAATAGCTTCTCCAGAACCTTACTTTTCAAAAGTTTTGTTTGTTAGTCTTTGTCTTTTTCAAACTTTTGTTTTGTTTCTTTTGTTTAGGCTTAGAGATAATCTTCTGGTTACTTCCCATTTCCATCTTGGTTATTTGATAAAAAGCAAGTGTGTTAAGAAAAATTCTGTACATCACGAATGGAGGACTTAAACTAACTAGTCAAGCAAAATTCTGCATATTTAAAAAGATGTAAAGGGATTTTTTTTTTAAAGGTAAGGATGGGTATATCCTCGAATATGCAAAAACATTTTTGCTTTCCCACCCGCCCCCCTCCCCCCCATACACAGCATAAACATACACATTTCTAGTCATCTGGAAGTCTGGGAAAATATGCATTAAACAGAGGTTGGCAAATTACAACCCAACCAGTGAGCAAAATTTGGCCCTTGAGCCAAGAAGAGCTTTTACATTTTAAAGTGGTTGAAAATACATCAGAAGAGGTGTGCCTGGGTGGCTCAGTCAGTTAAGTGTCTGCCTTGGGCTCGGGTCATGATCTCAGGGTCCTGGGATCAGCCCCCACGACTGGCTCCTTGCTTAGCCAGGAGCCTGCTTCTCCCTCTCCCCCTGACCCTCTCCTGCTCGTGCTCTTGCTCTCTTGCTCTCTCTCATAAAGAAATAAAAATCTTAAAAAAAAAAAGAAAAGAAAAGAAAATACATCAAAAGAGGAAGAATATTTTGTGACATGAAACTTTTCTGAAATTTTTATTTCGGCATCCAGAAATTAAGTTTTATTGGAACATAGTGATACCCATTTATTTATTTATTGTTTATGGTTTTCAAGCCACAGTGACAGAATTGAGTAGGTGAAACAGAGCCTAAATATTTACTACCTGACTCCCTTCGGAAGAAGTTTGCCAAACCCTGTGATAGAATATAAAACTTGTTTCAGTGTTGAATGATCTTCATTATTTATTTGACTATGAGTAAAGAACTCTTCTGACTTTTATAAGTAACAATATTCGTAAACTTTAAAAATTCTTTTCCCATGTACTTATATTAATTCCAAGAATCATCACAGGTCTCTTTTCATTTGTTTGCATTCAATTCAGCAAATTTATAATGCATGAGTGGCAAATTCCTGCAAGTCTCTTTGATAGTTGGCCATATTAGCTGGCACAATCATTTCATTAAGACTTTCTAAGTCTGTATTTAGAGATCATAGTGTTATAGTGGTTATTTTCAACATCTTTTATTCCTAATTTTATGCTTTTCATGTGTCAGAATAAGGCTGTCTGACATTAATAAATTTTAATTCTTGATGTCACATCTCCTGACTGTGACAGGACAAGAGGAAGTCCAGGGTAAACTTAAGTGGGAATGACAGGAGGATGTTCAGCCAGGCAGAACATGCTACACAGAGGGATGTGTAGGTCAGAAAGAAGCTGGCAATCGAGGCAAGTGGCTTACATGACTAGCATAGGACAGCCATTTCATAGAAGGAGCAGTGCAGTAGGACTCTAGATGCAAAGAACATTAGAGATCCAAACAGGCCCACACTTAGTTGTAGGTTGATCAGTTTACCAACTGATACTGAGGCTGGGGTACAGGAGCAAGCTTTTAATGTGTGGAGTGAAAGACTTGTTAGAATGAGGATGTAGGTATGAGGAAAATAAGACAGAGATTTGGTTGCTGGAATTGTATACAAGGAAAGTTGAAAGCCAGTTGCTAGAACTGGGGAAAAGGTCAATGTGAGATTTGACTTGATGTTGAGCCCCTTAAGTACAGACCTCACTAAAACCATTTAAATTCTACTCCCACCCTTCATTCCACCCTGCTCCCAAAGGTCAGATTTGGTCCTAGCATCTGAGACTATGTTCCAGCCTTCAGGAAATTCAGAGGAAGAATTCAGGATGATAGGGAACCAGATAGGTAATTCCAGCTGGAAATATATGTCACTTAAGTAAGAAAGTAAGAACGTCAAGGTACTTCTTTCATTTTTTCTACTGGCAATAATCAGTTAAAATAAAGATAATGTTAATTTGCTCTGAATTCCAAGTTAGGTGAGAAAAAGGAGGTTGAAAAAAATCACTTGTTACTACACTAAACATAATTCAGCCTAATTTCTACTCAAGCTTCTTTAACTTTACATGTGTTTGTGTGGAAAAGCATTAAAATTTTCTTAAGAGGGGAGAAAAATCTTAGAATATGAATGAAAATTAAAAATAAGTAATAGTTATCAAATTACTCTGTTCTCAAGTGTGATTTTTTTTTTTTTTTAAAGTAGGTTCCATGCCCAGGTGGATCCCAGTGTGGGGCTTGAACTCATGACCCTGAGACTAAGACCTGAGCTGAGATCAAGAGTCAAATGCCTAACCAACTGAGCCAGCTAGGCGCCCCTTAGGTGTGATATTCTTAATGTCAGTGTCAAAGTGAATACTACCAATATCCATGGAAGAGCCAGATTAAGTAGATTTTGTATAATTCAAGAATATATATAAAACATATTGAACCATATGTTTTATAAACTGTAAAACATCAGAAATGATTTTTATAGTAGATCTACATATACAAGCATATGAATAAAAATATATATAATGTAGATAATATATATGTTGTACGTTTAGATAGTAAATCACCAGGAAGTAAATATTTTTTTAGTAATAAAGATAGATTAAGGTTTAAGAATTTTATATGGATTTCCTTTCACCAAATGCTAAGTATTCATCTGTGCTGTATTCCTTTCTTGAACTGTTTCCTGACCCAAGAGATTACCTAATTGCCCCATTGGCCCTAAAATAGCACTGTGTTTGACTCATTATCTATCGGATCATGTTAGTCTTATTCATGTGAGGCATAAACAACACTAAAGATGAGATCTTAGGTCAACATTTCAGCTGTTACAAATAACCACCTAATAACTGTTTAATAAGGAAATGTCTTTTTCTGTGAAGGAAAAATCAGAAAATATCTTGTCCGAAGATGTGTCTCATAGATTAATTTTTTCCTTAGCCTAACTCACCACTTCTACTGCCTCTCTGTGACTGGAAGGAAAGCAGTGAGAGTTCTTCATTTCTCAGTAAGTTGATCAACCTCTCCTTTATTGTCCTTTCACATATAATACATCAAAAGAGTCAGTTAATCCTTTAGCAGATTATTTTCCCCTTTTAGTTAATTTAGTCAGTTTGTACCTGTTTAAAAATGTTGAAAGTAGGAAAGGCTAATAACTCTGGGTCATTGCTTCTGCCTTGGCTTATAGTTTAGTTACTGAAAAATGACCAGCCACTCCATGTGGAAGACGAATTTGTTCTGAAATGCTGTATTACCTGGTCTAATTCAAGCCAATAATAGGTATCCTTTGGTGAATTTTTATTATAAAAATCAGTATTTACATGATTAAACAAGATATCTACCCTGGGACATAATCCTATTTTATGTACTTCTTCCCAATGACTTAACAGAAAATATATTTGAATAGGTTAAATTCTGGAAAATAATCATGACAATGGGGGGGGGGAGGGTACTTTGTGCATTTATTTGGGACAAGAGATTTCTAGTTTCCAACCGAAATATCATAGAACAGTTTGTAGGATAAATGTTTTATGAGGATATACAAACAACAGAAATGAACAGCAAAATCCAATTTTTGTTTGGAGATTTTTTCAGTAAGAATTTGAGAGTCTTTGGGCCTTTACAGCTTAAATAAAATTTTGATCACTCTCAGAAACTCACAAAATGTACAGAAGAGTAAATCACTACGGTGCAACGTTCCTAATAAACAGCTGTTTACTGACTATTAAAACAGTATGTGAAAGATACTTAAAGGATTTGGATGGGGTGTGATAAGTGGGAATGCAAGCTTCATCTTTAGGATTAGGGATCGTATAACTTTGTCTTTGCCTTCTTTTTCTCCCCCAGGTCTGATCTTTGATCTGAAAAAGAAGGCTGAGACCAATACAGGACTAAATAAAATTACGGTGGAGGAGGCTTGAAACACTAACCCTGTGGCCACAGTCCGAAACCTCATTTACTCAGGCTTCCCTCGCCGGAGCGGTTAAAACTGCTGACTTCTCTTCCTTATGCGGACTGGCTGCTTTCCCACAGCGTCCCTTGCGGCCCTATCGGGCTACTGTCGCCGCAGAAACCGCAGAGGCTGCCGGGAGGCTCGCAAGAAGCCAGCCTGGGCGCAGAGGCTGCCGGGAGGCTGGATCAGAGCGCCCCAGGGGCCCGGAGGAGGTCGGCTGAGGCTGAAGACGCTGTGGAGTGGCAGAGAGCAGAGACGTCTGAGCTCCCGCCTTTGGGGCCTCAGAAGTTTCTGAGAGATGAATTGGGTCGGGGGATCCCGGTGAGTTGTGCTGCTGGAGCTTGAGACTTAGGCCTTGAGTCCCTGTACATTCATTCCCGTAAATGGCGCCCCTTTCCTAATCCCTGGAGGGGCAGGCATAGCCTGAGCTGGAGAGACCTTGCCACCAGTGTGTCTTTTCATTGGTAGCCGAGCTGGGAGACCCTAGTCACCACCTCTCTGTTATAAACCAAAAGTAAATCGGTTCTCCCCACAGTCTTTCCAAAGGCTTCATGTGTGGGGCCCTCCGTGGGTGAGGTTTTCTGCGCTCAGTCCCCCGTGCCCCACGTCTTCCGTCTCTAATGAGGCCTCTCAGCACCTGAGCCCCCTTCTGCCTTCTTCCCGCCTCTGCCTCTCTCTCGGGAGAAATTTGTTTTCTCAGGCAATATATAGTTTCTGCATGAATTTGGAAAGTATTATGGAAGAGACCATTCCTTGCTGTCCCTAAATCCATGGGGGGGGGGGCGGTGGCAGTATCAATCATAAATTTAATTGTTTGCTTTTTTAAAGGGAGGTAAAGTGAACAGTTTTAAGATTTGTTTGAGAGCAGGCGCGCGCATGCGCGCATGTGAGCTCAAGCGGAGGGAGGGGCAGAGAGAATTTTCAAGCCGACTCCCTACTGAGCAGGGAGCGTGACTCGGGGCTCTATCCCAAGACCCTGAGATGATGACCTGAGCTGAAATCAAGAGTCTGTGGGCTAACCAGCTGAGCCACCTAGGTGCCCCTAAAGTGAACAGTTTTTAATTGCAATAACTTAGAATTTGCAATTTATTTTGTATTTAGCATTAATCACATAAAGCATGATGGGTTGACAGTGTAGTTTTATATAACATTTTCATTACTATTGGTCTACAGTCCGTTAGGATAGAAATAATGTGGGCCTGTAATTTCATTTGATGAAATTCCTTGAGGAAAGGAGTTTTTAAAATTGAAATACTAATCTGTTAAATACAATTTTCATCACAAGTAGACCTAGAGGAGTGGTGATATGGTTAGAATATAATACATTTACATTCTAAGGAATTTTGTAAGGAGAAAGACAGCTTTTGTGAACACCAAGTATTGTAACTATGCCCAGTAATTTTAGCAGAAGCATTTATTCTGTTGAAAAATGTGTTAGCGTTGTATTTTAGAAATGTCTCTGAATTAATTCTGGCTGGTGTTCTAGCATCACACTTCTACTTTGGAGAAAATGGAAAATTCACTTACAGGCTTCGCAAGATTTAGGTGATATGTGATTATAATTTGATGTTTTTGAATTTGACAGTCTTTAAAATGTGAATATTAAATGAGATATGAAATCATTTTACAAATGCTTAAGTACTGTTAAAATGTAGGTGCTATTATTCTCTCATATATTTAAAACTTCTGGCTATTTAAAGAGTAATATTTTAGTTGCTATCGGGAGGATGCAAAAGCAATATACTGCAGGAAACTTAGTCGAGCGGTGTGTTTCTCAAAATGAGGTAGTGCTGTGCCTGGAGGTATTAGGTACCACTGGGACTTAAGAAGCCACAGAAGAAACATGACAGCTCTCCCTGGAGCATCAGTTTTACTCAGGGATTAGAGGAGAAAATATTTTTAAATTTAAACAAACATGGATACATTATGGAGTAAAGTGCAAAACTCTTGCGATACTTTAAGGTAAAATCTGCAATATTTAATATATTTTCTTGGGGGAATGGACTCCTTAGGTTAAACCCCAGATTGGTAATGATACAATGAGTATTTCCATTTTCTACTATCACAGTAGCAAGGGTGAAAAAGATTAGTTGATCATGATATTATGATCATGAGGCCCCAAAGGGCCTCAGAATAAGACAGTGCTTAATAATGACTACTAGCTGCTGATTAGAGCTATTATAGAACAGACATTTTAATCCATATCCCAGTCCATCCTAGAGTACTTGTTTATTACCCTCCATTATTAGAGTTGTTTTTTTTTTTTTTTAAAGATTTTATTTTATTTATTTGACAGAGACACAGTGAGAGAGGGAACACAAGCAGTGGGAGTGGGAGAGGGAGAAGCAGGCTTCCTGCTGAGCGGGGAGCCCGATGCGGGGCTCGATCCCAGGACCCTGGGATCATGACCTCAGCTGAAGGCAGCCGCTTAACGACTGAGCCACCCAGGTGATCCTAGAGTTGGTTTTTGGTTGAAAATTTTGAGAACTGTTAAGAACTTAAATATAGACAAATGAAACAAAAGCTCCATCAGAACTCCCTGGGGGGGCGGGGAGAACTCCCTCAGAGCATTCAACATTAATTAAACAAATAGGTTGTCACATCCCTCCCTGTTTAGGGCATTGTTAATCTCTGTATGGGGTGGGGGAGGGAAATTCAGAAAAGAAGAAGATGTAATTTTGATCCACAAAAATAATCTGTGGTAGAATGGTGAGAATAGAATTAGGTAAATGACTATAATACTGAATAGTTAAATAGCACTTAATATTAAAACAAGCACTGTTATAAGTGCTTTTTACATATTAGCTCATTTACTCTTTTTTTTTAAATTTTTTTTTATTCTTATGTTAATCCCCATACATTACATCATTAGTTTTAGATGAAGTGTTCCATGATTCATTGTTTGTGCATAACACCCAGTGCTCCATGCAGAATGTGCCCTCCTCAATACCCACCACCAGGCTAACCCATCCTCCCACCCCCCTCCCCTCTAGAACCCTGTTTGTTTTTCATAGTCCATCGTCTCTCATAGTTCGTCTACCCCTCCCGATATCCCCCGCTTCATTCTTCCCCTCCAGCTACCTTCTTCTTCTTCTTTTTTTTTTCTTAACATATATTGCATTATTTGTTTCAGAGGTACCGATCTGAGATTCAACAGTCTTGCACAATTCACAGTGCTTACCAGAGCACATACCCTCCCCAGTGTCTATCACCCAGTCACCCTATCCCTCCCACCCCACCCCCCACTCCAGCAACCCTCAGTTTGTTTCCTGCAATTAAGAATTCCTCATATCAGTGTAGCTCATTTACTCTTAACAAGAATCTCATGAGGTATATACAGATGTTATCCCTACTTTAGTGATGGGGAAACTGAGGCACTGTTAAGGTTAAGTGACTTTCGCAAGGTCAGCCAGCTAATCAGTAGCAGAGTTAGGATTTGAGAACAATGTGCTTAACCACTATGCTATGCTGTGTAGAAACATGAGTATTGTAAAAGTGGCACATGTAAAGGGCTGTGGATACTTAGAGAACAGAGAAACAGGAAATTACATGAAGCCTTGAAGGCTAGTAATATTGCACAGAACAAGCACCACAGAGAAGCAATGAAGCACAGGTTCTTAAAATTTGAAAAGGAGGTGAGATACAGAATTGATCAAATTGGAGACCTAGTTTTTAGCAAGGCTTAGAAGAGATGGGTTGAGAGGGGAGGTATTAAAGAAATTGAAAGGGTTATTTGTCAGACAGCCCGTGGGTCTGCATTAACACAGGAAACCAGTAAGGGGCTTTACACATTTTTGATAAGGAAATTAAAGAAGCAGGTTATAGCAGTTTATGTTTTGATCATGGCAGTCTGATTGTATACACAACATGGAAGCAGAGTATTCTTGTATGTTGTAGGAACCTGATAAGTTTAATTGCAGAATCATTTGGTAGAATTTTTATTTAATTTTTTAAAAAGATTTTATTTATTTATTTTAAAGGGGGGCGGGTAAGGACAGAGGGAGAAAATCTGAAGCAGACTACCTGCTGAGCTTGTAGCCCCATGCGGGCGCGATCCTGCCACCTCCAGATCATGACCTGAGCTGAAACCAAAAGTCAGACGCTTAACCGACTGAGCCTCCCAGGCGCCCCAGTAGGAGAATCTTTATAATTGCAAAGGTCTTTACAGTTTTTCTTGGCATAAAACACACTTGGCATTTGATTTTTTGCTACTCTTCAGCTTGGGGACTCTTACAGTCATACATAAAGTGTCTTGTTTTTTTGGTGTGTGAAATAAGGGAAAGGATTGATGGCTAGGGAAGAAGTAAGCTTCCCTCATATTTTTCTTTTCAAAATTACTTGCTTTGGCTTTAGTGTTATAGTTTGTGGACATTTTTGCAAGATATCATAACATTTCATTTCAGTCTCATTTTGGTTAGAGATTTGGTCAGAGAGTAATTTACATGTCTATGATAGCAATTCCCAATCAGTTGTCTCTGAAACTTACTAATCTTGGTAATGTCAGGTTTTTCAATTTAATAGTCTGTTCTTTCTTTTTTTCCAAGATTATATATATATTTTTTATTTTAAAATTTCCCTCCCCTTTTAAGTCTTTCTTGACAGAGTTAAAATATCAGTCATTTGTCAGTCTTGCCAATTAAAGTTTTTTTTTTTTTTTTCTTTTACTTGTCTGGGAATCATTGCTCTAGAACTCTGATTCTTGTTTTATACTTCCTATAAGTCACTTAGACCCTGTATTTTCCTACTCAGATTGAGGTATAAATTTGAGACAGGAGAGGTATAACCACTGATTTTTTTTTTTTAAAGATTTTACTTATTTATTTGAGAGAGAGAGAATGAGAGAGAGCACATGAGAGGGGGGAGGGTCAGAGGGAGAAGGAGACTCCCTGCAGAGCAGGGAACCTGATGCGGGACTCGATCCAGGGACTCCAGGATCATGACCTGAGCCGAAGGCAGTTACTTAACCAACTGAGCCACCCAGGCGCCCTAACCACTGATTTTTTAAAATTTGGACATAATTCTCTTTTATTTTCCTATTTATTCGTCAGTGACTTGTTTCACCAAATTCATAGCCACCTCATACATGAAGGTGTTAGGAAGATCGAAGAAGAAGGAGAGTAAAAGGATGTATCCAGTCTTTGGGCTACAATATGCGTTTTAGATGAGTTCGACTGTAGATGGACTATATTGCACTATATATGAAGTATAAGAAAATTTTTTTTTAATTAGGGGAAATTAATTTGCAACTTAGATTGAATAATGCAACCAGTGTCATAAGATGGACACAGATAAATTTCTGTTTAAATTTAGGTAAGGGAGAGGTTTGCATTTGTAAATGTAGGCCTAGACCGTTTGTGCAAAATATTTGTTGAGTGCTGTGTACCAAGCACTGTGCCAGGTAGGCATGCAAAATAATGAAATTTAGTCTCTTTCTGAGAGATTTATATTTTATTGAGGGTGGGGATATGACATGCCATTAAGTTTGAAAATGTTTAAGGGGTCAAAATGCATGCTTTAAGAAATAGATACTCTGAACAATAGTAGAATATAGGATAGTTTTAGCTGAAGCTTTGGCAGTCAGAAACAAGAATAAAGGATAGTTTAGATGGAGAAAACAGATGCAAATAAACATTACATAAGTAGTTGGAGATAAGATTATATATTTAAATATTTAAAATGTGTATATGTGTCTGCTTGATAGTGAGGTTGAAAGCCAGACTGAGAAGTTGAAATTTAATCTGTTATTGAGTCATACAAATTTGGAAGTAACACAATCAAAATTGTAACGACTGTGTTATTAGTGTTATGTAGTTTGGAAATAGTGGAGGAAAAACTTTTAAGATAATGATACCAGTTAGGATTCTGCTGGGGGAAAAAAAAGTTAATACTATTTTTCCATTTTCTGGTATCACTGTATATTCTCCAATTCAAATTAACACAAGTCCTAACTCGTTTTGTAGGTTTCATGGGCCGTGTGATTTTGGGTTAATTATTAACCCTCTCCATACAATGGCAGAACCTTCTGTATGGAAAAATAATGCAAAATCACGACTACAAAATTAGATACAGGGCTTGGAAGGGGCATTTTCATGTTAAGGGCCCTGAAGCTTAACCTTAATTAACTTTACAATAAACTCTCTTTATAGTAAATTAGTCTCTGTGCATCTTTATCTGTTAAATGCACTGTGAACATTGCCCCGTTTGCCTGATGCAGTCATGATTTATGCTAGCGGTCCTAGAGGCATGCCCAGTTTAGCATGTGTCCAGGGAGTTTTTGTTTTTTAACTAAAGAAACTACCATTACTGTTTCTGTTAAAATGAGCCCAGATAGATTCAATGAGTGGCCTATTTTTTCTTTTAAATTTCTGCTGCCATGGTCTGTATTAGTGCATGAGCCGAGTGTGCAGTGAAGAGAGTTCTCACTTTAACATGTGGTTAAATCTAAAGACATGGCAATGATAACTCGGGAAAGACACTTTCCAGATCGAAGATAATTTACTCTTTGTGAAGACAGAATAGAGGGCACTAGTTGATAGGGTGTGCTGGGACATGAGCAGCTAGGGACAATTAACTTGCTGGTTGGGGTTGCAGAGGTATTAAATGCCGCTGTCCCTGGTGGCCAGTTGTACCAGCTAGTTGTGCTATAGCAAGCTAAAGTCTGAGTGATTTGTATAGCTGCCATACCAGAGGGTGGGGTCAGTATGAAACATGGGAAATTTTAGGTTAGATGTAAGTGAAATTATAAGGAATAGAGGCTAAGCTCCTGTCCTGTTAGAGAGCATACAAAGAGTAGTAGGAATGTTGTTGCTGTAATGGTTTTTGTCAACTATTTTTTTTATATTGTTTGGTAATGCTTTTGTAATCTTTTTGGTAGCAGAGAACTCAAAGGAAAATTAATGCTTAAAAATAAATTAAGTACTGATATTTTGTTTATAAGTTGATGATGAACCTGTAAGTTATGCACAAAATTTTTACCAAGAATTTAGCATCTCTCCTGTTTATATCATTGACTACATGACAAGCTGAAGACACAAATCTACTGAAAAAGCATCAGGATTTACTTTCAGATTTAGTAGTTATTTTAAGGAGATGTTAGTGGCGAACAATAATTTGACACATGTAACTGCAGAACATTGAAGATAAAAATTATATCTGCAATGATAATGTGAATACACATTTGGTGGATTAAAGCCTCATGTGTTAAAGAGGGTTCTTACTAAATTATATAACCTATGTGACCAAGGTATACTTGGATTGATTGTGGTTTACACGTATTTCATAGTTGCATCCAAAGAAGCTTGATATTTTACCAAATGGAAGCTGCAGTTGTCAAAATTTTGAACAATTTTATATATGCACAGTTAATGTAACTGAATTACAGTGTTTCTGAGACAATACTAATGTTGAAAAATACTTTGGCATGTCATTATAAGCTCTCTCTGCTGCCTTTCATTAATTGAATTTCATAAACATTTGAGTCTTTGAAGAATTACTTTGTAAATCAATCCATGTGTCTTACATTGCTTTGAACATTTTTATAAGCAAGTCCTCTAAATTTTGGTGACATTTTGTTAAAAAAAAATCTTTATTCAAAATAAATAAGTCTTTATCCCATAAATAGAGTGGAAAAACTTGAACATTTGAAGCTTTAGTGAATTAAAATTATTGAAAATAAAGTTTTTGAGATTTAATTGTGAATAGCCTGAAACATACATTCATGTTGGGGTATCATTCACTTTCTAAAATCTCTTCCACTATGTGACTCAGGAGATGGCTGCTCATGTTTATCATTGTAGCCTGTAACTATGAAATAATGTTTTCTTTGTGAAAATACTATAAAAATTCAGTCTGTAAGAACTTACTTAATTTAGGCCCCGTATTTTGAGTATTAGATTTCTGCCTTATTGATTTGACAATTTTTTCTCAATACCTTACCTTTTATAATTTATGCATCTCTAAAAACTTTTTTCTCGTATTATAAGAAAAAAATTTATGTAAAAGCCATAATGTTCTACATATATCGTTACTATTCCTGACACATCAGGTAGACCTGTCTTAGTTTTGTGGAAAGCCAATGTAAGTACTTTTTCTAGGCTAGTTACTGTCCTGAATCTTAATAAGTTTGCTAGCTAACAATGTTGGATTATGATGTTTTAGATTAAATTAATTTCAGTGTAATACGAGCTATAAAATACTGTTTTTCGTTTGTTATTGCTCTATTTTATTTACATTTTCCACTTTTAATCACACTTAAGATACTATTATAAGATCTTAACAGTCTGGAAACAGTTTCTTTTGCATGGCACCATGCCACTAAAAAATAAACTATGCAGCAAACTAAAAAGCAAAACAAAAGAAACAAAAAACAATTCAAGACAGTTAAGACATATGATACCCGTAGTATTTAATTCATATTGTAGTTTCAATATCTCCTGCATGCTCTATGTAAAATGTATGTTAGTGTTGTTTTTTATCTTTGTCAACCTCTTGCCTTTGTGTCTTTTTTTTTTTTTTTTAAGTATTTCTTCAGCCCTTTTCTTTAAATCTTTCCTTACTAGAAAGCATAGCAAGGGGCAGAATGCTCTGATACATTACTGTAGTCAGCATGCTTTTGTTTCTTTGTGTGTTTCTGTGTCTCTTTTCTCACCCCTTATCCTTTTTCCTCCTTCCCTCCCCCATCTCTTAACTTCTTTCCCTCCCTTAACCTTTTTACACCTCTCTATTTTACTGTATTCTTTCTTACAATGAATAATGTAACAAATATCTATATTCCTGCTTCCCAGAATTGATAACTTGTAGAGTGTTCTGTGAACAGGTTATGACCTACTACTGATTTTCTTTTAGTGTGTAGCTATAGTGGCAACTAATATTGTTCATTCTTCTATTGAAAGAGATGGCTGCAATATATTTTTGAAAAAATCCATTTCCCTGAATAACATAGTAATTGCTGTTAAAAAGATTAGCCTCATTCCCACCTCCACACCTCTAATTATCTAGTAATTTAAATTTAAAGGCAAAATTTAGAGAAACTCTTAAAGTTATATGAGTGCATATAAATTTCATGAAGAAACTTGCATATGATTAGGGCTTTGAGGGTATTGAAAGTTTTGAATACTGAAGTGTGGTGGGAGAAGTGTCCATATAAGGAGAATAAAAGCATATACTTTAATTTGATTGGGTGTTAGAATGCATGAAGTAGAAGAATGGAAATAAGGTTGAAATCTGAGTTGTGGACAGACTATGGAAGTCATGTCCCTAAGTGATAATCAGAGCTGTGTTTATTGGGATTTCAATATAGTGAAATGTATTGGAGAACATTTGAATAAAATCCAGGAAATTCTAAAATATAATTATGGTAGTTAGCTACATACTTAATATTGTAGTTGTCAAAGTAACAGATGACTTTTGGGGGATTCATATTATATAATGGCAAACTGTCTTAATTATGTGCACGTTTTTCTTTGTCAGGTGTAAGATTCTAGCTCCCCCTTTTATTTAGGGGCTATGTTCTCCCTTTGCTATCTTATTTTTTTCTAGCTTTATTGAGGTAAAATTGATAAATTGTAAGATATTTAGAGTGTGCAACCTGATGATTTGATATTTGTATACATTGCGAAGGGATTCCCATCATCAGGTTATCACATCCGTCACCGCTCATATTATTTCTTTTGGTGAGACCATTTAAAATCTATTCTCAGTAAATTTCCATTATATATTACAGTGTTACCAACTTTAGTTACCATGTTATACATTAGATCCTTCACCTCATTCATCTGAAAAACTTTGTAACCTTTAAAAAATCTTTCCCTGTTTCCCCAAACCTCCATCAATCACTTTTCTATTTTCTGTTTCTGTGAATTTGACTTTTAAAAAGATTCCCATGTAAGTGATACCATGTGGTAGTTTTCTCTGTCCAGCTTATTTCATTTATCATTATGCCCTCTACGTTCATCCATGTTATCACAAATGTGATTTTGATGTTTTTTGTTTCTAAAGGCTGAATGATATTCCATTGTGTGTATGTATGTGTGTACACACACATACATACACACAATACACCACATTTTCTTGATCCATTCCTCTATTGACAGACACTTAGGTTGCTTTCATATCTTGGCTATTGTGAATAATGCTGCTGTGAACATGGGAGTAGAACTATGTCTTTGAGATATTGAATTCTCTTTGGATATGTACTCAGAAGTGATATTGCTGGATCATATGGTAGTTCTGTTTCTACCTTTTTGAGGGAACTCCATACTGCTTTCTATAGTGGCTGTGCCAATTTACATTCCCACCAACAGTGCAGAAGGGTTCCCTTTTCTCTACTTCCCCAGCACTTATTATTTCTTTTCTCTTTGATAAAATTCTTCCTAGGCATAAGGTGATAAATCATTGTAGTTTTGATTTGCATTTCCTTGATGATTGGTGATGTTGAACACCTTTCACACTCTTAGCCATTTGTATGTCTTCTTTGGAAAAGTGTCCGTTTAGGTTCTTTACCTGTGTTTTAAAATTTTTATTTTTATTTATGTTTTAAATAGGCTCCATGTTCAATGCAAGTCTTGAACTCATGACCTCAAGATCAAGAGTCACGTGCTTTACGGACTGAGCCAGCCAGGCACTCGTATGATTTTAAAGTTTTAATTCCAGTATAGTTAACATAGTGTTATCTTAGTTTCAGGTGTACAATATAGTGATTCAGCAATTCTGTACATTACTCAGTGCTCGTGATGGTAGTATACACTTAATCCCTTTCACCTGTTTTACTTTCCCTACCTTCCTCCCCTCTGGTAACTGTCAGTTTGTTCTCTATAGTGAAGAGTCTGTTTTTGACTTTGTCTCTTTTTTTTTTTCTTTGTTTTTTAAATTCCACATATGAGTGGAATCATATGGTATTTGTCTTTCTATGACTGGCTTATTTCACTTAACATTATACTCTCTAGATGCATCCATGTCACTGCAGATGGCAAGATTTCATTATTTTTTATGACTGCATAATATTCCATTGTATGTATGTTCCACCTCTCTCTTTTTGATTTTTTATGTTTTTCATTTTTTTAAATTTAATTTAATTTTATTATGTTATGTTCGTCACCATACAGTACATCATTAGTTTTTGATGTAGTGTTCCATGATTCATTGTTTTCGTATAACACCCAGTGCTCCATGCAGCACATATCCTTAATACCCATCACCCGGCTAACCCATCCCCCCAACCCCCTCCCCTCTAAAACTCTCAGTTTGTTTCTTGGAGTCCGTAGTCTCTCATGGTTCGTCTCCCCCTCTGATTTCCCCTCCTTCATTTTTCCCTTCCTTCTCCTAATGTCCTCCATGCTATTCCTTAGGTTCCACAAATAAGTGAAACCATATGATAATTGACTTTCTCTGCTTGACTTATTTCACTTAGCATAATCTCCTCCAGTCCCATCCATGTTGATGTAAAAGTTAGGTATTCATCCTTTCTGATGGCTGAGTAGTATTTCATTCTATATATGGACCACGTCTTCTTTATCCATTCATCTGCTGAAGGACATCTTGGCTCTTTCCACAGTTTGGCTATTGCAGACATTGCTGCTATGAACATTGGGGTGCATATGGCCCTTCTTTTCACTACATCTGTGTCTTTGGGGTAAATACCCAGTAGTGCAATTGCTGGGTCATAGGGTAGCTCTATTTTTAATTTTTAGAGGCACCTCCACACTGTTTTCCAAAGTGGCTGTACCAACTTGCATTCCCACCAACAGTGTAAGAGGGTTCCCCTTTCTCCACAACCTCTGCAACATTTGTTGTTTTTCCCTTTTCAGTTTTTGCCATTCTGACTGGTGTTAAGGTGGTATCTCAATGTGGTTTGATTTGAATTTCCCTGATGGCTAATGATGATGAACATTTTTTCATGCGTCTGTTAGCCATTTGTATGTCTTCTTTGGAGAAGTGTCTGTTCATGTCTTCTGCCCATTTTTTGACTTGATTATTTGTTTTTTGGGTGTTGAGTTTGAGAAGTTCTTTATAGATCTTGGATATCAGCTTTTTGTCTGTAATGTCATTTGCAAATATCTTCTCTCATTCTGTGGGTTGCCTCTTTGTTTTGTTGACTGTTTCCTTTGCTGTGCAGAAGCTTTTTATCTTGATGAAGTCCCAAAAGTTCATTTTTGCTTTTGTTTCACTTGTCTTTGGGGATGTATCTTGAAAGTAGTTGCTGTGGCCGATATCGAAGAGGTTACTGCCTATATTCTCCTCTATGATTTTGATGGGTTCCTGTCTCACATTGAGGTCTTTCATCCATTTTGAGTTTATCTTTGTGTATGGTGTTAGAGAATGGTCGAGTTTCATTCTTCTGTATATAGCTGTCCAATTTTCGCAGCACCCTTTATTGAAGAGACTGTCTTTTTTCCATTGCATATTTTTTCCTGCTTTGTCAAAGATTATTTGACCATAGAGTTGAGAGTCCATATCTGGGCTCTCTGTTCTGTTCCATTGGTCTATATGTCTGTTTTTGTGCCAGTACCATGCTGTCTTGGTGATCATCGCTTTGTAATAAAGCTTGAAATCGGGCAATGTGATGTCCCCAGCTTTGTTTCTCTTTTTCAACATTTGGCGATTTGGGGTCTTTTCTGATGCCATACAAATTTTAGGATTGTTTGTTCCAGCACTTTGAAAAATGTCATTGGAATTTTGATCGGGATGGCATTAAAGTTGTACAGATTGCTCTGGGCAGCATAGACATTTTAACAATGTTTGTTCTTCCGATCCATGAGCATGGAATGTTTTCCCATCTTTTTGTGTCTTCAGTTTCTTTCATGAGCGTTCTGTAGTTCCTAGAGTATAGCTCCTTTACCTCTTTGGTTAGGTTTATTTCGAGGTATCGTATGGTTTTTGGTGCTATTATAGATGGAATCGTTTCTCTAATTTCTCTTTCTGCAGTTGCATTGTTAGTGTATAAGAAAGCAACTGATTTCTGTGCATTGATTTTGTATCCTGCCACATTACTGAATTGCTGTATGAGTTCTAGTAATTTGGGGGTGGAGTCTTTTGGGTTTTCCACATAAAGTATCATGTCATCTGCGAAGAGAGTGAGTTTGACTTCTTCTTTGCTAATTTGAATACCTTTTATTTCTTTTTGTTTGATTGCTGTTGCTAGGACTTCTAGTACTATGTTGAACAATAGTAGTGAGAGTGGGCATCCTTGTCGTGTTCCTGATCTTAAGGGAAAGGCTCTCATCTTTCCCCCATTGAGGATGGTATTCACTGTGGGTTTTTCATAGATGGATTTTATGAACGTGAGGAATGTTCCCTCTATCCCTATACTCTGAAGAGTTTTAATCAGGAAAGGATGCTGTATTTTGTCAAATGCTTTTTCTGCATCAATTGAGAGGACCATGTGGTTGTTCTCTCTCCTCTTATTAATGTGTTCTATCACACTGATTGATTTGCGAATGTTGAACCTCCCTTGCATCCCGGGGATAAATCCCACTTGGTCGTGGTGGATGATCCTTCCAGTGTATTGCTGGATCCTATTAGCTAGGATTTTGTTGAGAATTTTGGAATCCATATTCATTAGGGATATTGGTCTGAAATTCTCCTTTTTGATGGGGTCTTTGCCTGGTTTGGGGATTAAGGTAATGCTGGCCTCATAGAATGAGTCTGGAAGCTTTCCTTCCGTTTCTATTTTTTGAAACAGCTTCAGTAGAATAGGTATAATAATACCTATTCTTTGAATGTTTGGTAGAATTCCCCAGGGAACCCATCAGGCCTTGGACTCTTGTTTTTTTTCGGAGGTTTTTGATCACTGTTTCAATCTCATTACTGGTTTTTGGCCTATTCAGGTTGTCCATTTCTTCCTGTTTCAGTCTTGGGAGTTTATGTTTCCAGGAAGGCATTCATTTCTTCCAGGTTGCTCAATTTATTGGCATATAGTTGTTGATAATAATTTCTAATAATTGTTTCTATTTCCTTGGAGTTAGTCATGGTCTCTCCCCTTTCATTCATAATTTTATTAATTTGGGTCCTTTCTCTTTCCTTTTGGCTAAATCTGGCCAGTTTATCGATCTTATTAATTTTTTCAAAGAACCGGCTTCTATTTTCGTTGATCTGATCTACTGTGTTTCTGGTTTCTAATTCACTGATCTCTGCTTCTAATTTTAATTATTTCTCTTCTAATGCATGGCTTAGGCATCATTTGTTGCTTTTTCTCTAGTTATTTAAGGTGTAAAGTTAGTTGGTGAATTCAGGATTTTTCTTTTTTTTTTGAGTGAGTCTTGGATGGCTATGTATTTCGCACTTAGGACCGCCTTTGCTGTATGCCATAGGGTTTGGACCAATGTGTTTTCGTTGTCTTTGGTTTCCATGACTTGTTTAAGTTCTTCTTTTATTTCCTGGTTGACCCAAACATTCTTGAGCAGAGTGGTCTTTAGCTTCCAAGTGTTTGAATTTCTTCCAGGTTTTTTCTTGTGATTGAATTCCAGTTTTAAAGCATTATGGTCTGAGAATATGTAGGGAATAATCTCAATCTTTTGGTATCGGATGAGACCTGATTTTTGACCCAGTATGTGGTCTATTCTGGAGAAAGTTCCATGTGTGCTCGAGAAGAATGAGTATTCTGTTGTTTTAGGGTGGAATGTTCTGTATGTACCTATGAGGTCCATCTGGTCCAGTGTATCATTCAGAGCTCTTGTTTCTTTGTTGATTTACTGCTTACATGATCTGTCTGTTGCTGAAAGTGGAGTATTGAGGTCTCCTACAATTAACGTATTATTATCAATATGAATATGACTCTTTATTTTGGCTAACAGTTGGCTGCTCCCATGTTGGGGGCATAGATATTTAGAACTGTTAGATCTTCTTGTTGGATAGACCCTTTAAGAATGATACAGTGTCCTGTGTCTCTAACTACAGTCTTTAGTTTAGAATCTAATTTGTCTGATACAAGAATTGCTACCCCAACTTTCTTTTGAGGTCCACTGGCATGGAAGATGGATCTCCATCCCTTCACTTTCAGTCTGGATGTATCTTTAGGTTCAGAATGACTCTCTTGTAGACAGCATATGGATGGGTCCTGTCTTTTTATCCAATCTGCAACCCTGTGCCGTTTTACGGGAACATTTAGGCCGTTCACGTTGAGAGTGATTATTGAAAGATATGAATTTATTGTCATCATGTTGCCTGTTAAGTCCTTGTTTCTATAGATTGTCTCTGTAAATTTCTGTTCTAGATCACTCTTGGGGTCTTTCTCCTTTTATAGAATCCCCCTTAATATTTCTTGCATGGCCAGCTTAGTGGGCACATATTCTTTCAGTTTCTGCCAGTCTTGGAAGCTCTGCATCTCTCCATCCATTCTAAATGACAGCCTTGCTGGACAAAGTATTCTTGGCTGCATGTTCTTGTCGTTTAGAACCCTGAATATGTCTTGCCAGCCCTTTCTGGCTTGCCAGGTCTCTGTGGATAGGTCTGACGTTATTCTGATGTTCCTCCCTCTGTACGTAAGGATTCTCTTCCCCCTAACTGCCCTTAAGATGGTTTCCCTTGTTCCAAGATTAGCGAGTTTTACTATTACATGCCGGGGTGTTGGCCTGCTTTCCTTGATCTTGGGAGGGGTCCTCTCTGCCTCTAGGACACGAATGTTTGTTTCATTCCCCAGATTAGGACATTCTCAGCTATGATTTGCTCAAATACATCTTCTAATCCTCTCTGTCTTTCCACCCCCTCAGGGATTCCAGTAATTCTGACATTGGAACATTTCATGGTGTCACTTATTTCTCGGATTCTGTTTTTGTGGATTTTGAGTTGTTTCTCCTCTTTTTCCTTCTTTTCTATTAATTGGTCTTCTAGATCACTAATTCATTCTTCTGCCTCGCTTACCCTAGCTGTTAGATTATCTAGATTAGATTGGATCTCATTGATAGCATTTTTAAGTTCTGCCAGTTCAGCTTTCATTTGTGCCCTTAGAGACTCTATGTTGCCATTAATCGATTTCCCCATTCCTGCTATCATCTTTGTAACTGTTACCTTGAAATCCATTTCTGACATCTTGGTTATATCTGTATCCATTTGTAAATCTGTGGCAGAAGTCACAATCCCTGCATCTTTCCTATTTTTGGGGTTCCTCATCCTAGTCATTCTGTTGAGGGGTGGTTAAGGGAATGTACAGAGTCCAAATTATTGACCACAACCCAAGCAGGATGCGCCTGTTTTATAGGGACTTTAGGGTTGTCAGCCTCTTGTTCTCCCAGCCTGTCTTCTCGGGGAGGGGCCTGCCACGCTCTTACTCAGGCAACCCTGTTTGGGCAGAGTTGCCCTGCCTGCTGTGGGGGGGGATGGGTGCAGTGAAAACCATTTTTCGGGGGCTTTTATTCTCTGGTGGCTTTCTGTGTCTCTTCCAAGAATCAGAGCAGAAGAGATCATTTCCAACCCTCTGCCTCAGAGTAGAGCAATCACAGTCTGTTCTTCAGTGAGCTCTCCAGGCCACATTCTCCATTTTTGTCTGCTGCTATAAACTGAAGCGTCCTGGGTTGTGCACTCCTTCAGCAGTGCTCCCAGTCCTCGCGTCCAGGTCGGGGCACATCTCTGCCCTTTGTGCTTCTGAAACCACCAGCCACCCCCAGTTCGCACACGTGGCCCCACCCCTCCAGGTTTCAGTCGGGGGGCTGCCCTAAAGTCCTTTTCTTGCTGCTTCCGGTCTGTGAGTCTGTGCCCTGTCCCCAACGTGGGAGGCTTTCACTCACTGGCATTGCAGGATCCCCACGGCTCCCTTCCCCTTCCATTTATCTTCCGATATCTGTCCGTGGAATCATGGTTCCCCGCTCCATACCTCAAATCCAACCGTCTGCAATATTCTGTTTGTAGAGATCCAGATCTATCTTCTTACATCTCAGGCTGATTTCGTGGGTATTCAGAGTGATCTGGTAGATACCCAGCTCAATTCAGGGGACTGGTTGGAATAGGGTCCCCTACTCCTCTACCATCTCTTCCCCAATCCTACATTCCAACTCTCTTTAAAATTTATTTATTTAACTTAAATTTAGGTAACTATATTATTAGTTTCAGGGATAGAAGTTAGTGATTCATCATTTGCATATAACACCCAGTGCTCATTACATCAAGTGCCCACCTTAATGCCCATCACCCATTTATCCCTTCCCCCCACCAACCTCTCCTCCAACAACCCTCAGTTTGTTTCCTAGAGTTCAGGGTCTCTTAGGGTTTGCCTCCCTCTCTATTTTCATCTTTTATTTTTCCTTCTCTTCCATTATGTTCATCTGTTTTGTTTCTTAAATTCTACATATGAGTGAAATCCTATGGTATTTGTCTTTCTCTGACTTATTTCACTTAGCATAATACTCTAGTTCTATCCATATCATTGCAGATGGCAAGATTTCATTCTTTTTGATGGCTGAGTAATACTCCATTGTGTGTGTGTGTGTGTGTGTGTGTGTGTGTGTAGCATATCTTCTTTGTCCATTGATGTGTTGATGGACATCTGGGTTCTTTCCATAGTTTGACTGTTGTGGACATTGCTGCTATAAACATTGGGGTGTGTGTGCCCTTTTGAATCACTATGTTTTATACTTTGGATAAATACTTAGTAGTGCAGTTGCTGGGTTGTAGGGTAGCTCTATTTTTAACTTTTTGAGGAGCCTCCATACTGTTTTCCAGAGTGGCTGCACCAGTTTCCATTCCCTCCAACAGTGTAAGATGATTCCCCTTTCTCCATATCCTCACCAACATCTGTTGTTTCCTGAGTTGTTAGTTTTAGCCATTCTGATCAGTGAGGTGGTACATACCACCCCTTTTTTCCATTCATCTATTGATGGACTCTTGGGCTACTTCCATAGTTTGGCTGTTGTAAATAATGCTGCTATAAACATGTATGTATCTCTTTGAATTAGTGTTTTTGTATTTTGGGGGTAAACACCCAGTAGTGTGATTGCTGGATCCTAAGGTAGTTCTAATGTTAACTTTTTGAGGAACCTCCATACTGTTTTCCACAGTGGCTGTACCAGTTTGTATTCCTACCAACAG
Source organism: Mirounga leonina (assembly GCF_011800145.1). Lineage (NCBI taxonomy): Eukaryota > Metazoa > Chordata > Mammalia > Carnivora > Phocidae > Mirounga > Mirounga leonina. The sequence goes on along the minus strand of NW_023270504.1, from coordinate 842,075 downwards.
TGCAAGAGGGTTCCTTTTTCTCCACATCCTTGCCAGCAGTTGTTGTTTCTTGTGTTTTGGATTGTAGCCATTCTGACAGGGGTGAGGTGATACTGGAATTTTGATTTGCATTTCCCTGATGATCAGTGATGTTGAGCATCTTTTCATATGTCTTTTGGCCATCTGTATGTTTTCTTTGGAGAAATGTCTTCTTTTGCCCATTTTTAAATTGGCTTATTTGTTTTTTGGATGTTGATTTGCATGAGTTCTTTATATATTTTGGATACCAACCCTTTATTGGATATCCAGTTTGCAGAGATCTTCCATTCAGTAGGTTATATTTTAGTTTTGTCAATTGTTTCCTTTGTTGTGCAGAAGCTTTTCATTTTGATATAGTCCCAATAGTATATTTTTGCTTTTATTTCACTTATCTCAGGAGACATACCTAGAAAAATGTTGCTATGGCTGATGTCAGAGAAATTACTGCCTGAGCTCTCTTCTGGAATTTTTATGGCTTCAGGTCTCAGATTTAGATCTTTTTTCCATTCTGAGTATTTTTGTGTATGCTGTAAGAACGTGGTCAAGTTTAATTCTTCTGCATCTAGCTATCCAGTTTAACCAACACCATTTGTTGAAGTGATTGACTTTTCCTATTGTGTATTCTTGCTCCTTTATCATAGATTAATTTGCCATATCAGTGTGGGTTTATTTCTGGACTTCCTGTTGTGGTCTGTTTATCTGTGTGTCTCTTTTTGTGCCAGTACCATACTCCTTTGATTACTACAGCTTTGTGGTGTAACTTGAAATCTGGGATTGTGATACCTTTATTTTTGTTCTTCTTTTTCAAGATTGCTTTGGCTATTCACGGTTTTTTTGTGGTTCCATACAAATTTTAGGATTATTTGTTGTATTCTTTGAAAAATGCTGTTGGTATTTTGATAGGGATTGCATTAAATCTGTAGATTGCTTTGGGCCTTAGGGACATTTTAACGTTTGTTCTTCTAATTCAGGAGATGGAATCTCTTTCCATTTGCATCATCTTCAGTTTCTTTTATCAGTGTTTTAGTTTTCGGAGTATAGGTCTTTCACCTCTTTGGTTAGGTTTATTCCTAGGTATCTTATTATTTTTGGTGTAATTGTAAATGGGGTTGTTTTCTTAATTTCTCTTTCTGCCACCTCATTATTAGTATACAGAAATGCAACAGACACCTGTATATTGATTTTGTGTCCTGCGATCATACTGAATTCATTTGTCAGTTCTAGCAGTTTTTTGGTGGAGTCTTTAGGGTTTTCTATATATAGTGTCATGCCATCTGCAAATATTGAATGGTTTACTTTTTCTTTACCAGTTTGGATGCCTTTTATTCCCTTTCCTTGCCTGATTGCTGTAGCTAGGACTTCCAGTCCTATGCTGAATAAAAGTGGTAAGAGTGGACATCCTTGTGTTGTTCCTGATCTTAGGGGAAAAACAAAAACTGTTTTTCACCATTGAGGATGATGTTGGTTGAGGGTTTTTCATATATGGCCTTCATTGTATTGAGATATAGTTCCCTCTAACCCTACTTTGTTGGAGGGTTTTTATCCTGAATGAATGTTGTACTTAATCAAATGCATTTTTGCATCTGTTGAAATGATCATATGGTTTTTATCCTTTCACTTGTTGATGTGGTTTATCATGTTGATTGATTTACAAATATTGAACTACCCTTGCATTCCAGGAGTAAATCTCACTTGATCATGGTGATTTTTTTTTTTTTTTAATGTATTCTTGGATTCAGTTTGCTGATATCTTGTTAAGGATTTTTGCAGTTGGGGCGCTTGGGTGGCTCAGATGGTTAAGCGTCTGCCTTTGGCTCAGGTCATGATCCCAGGGTCCTGGGATCGAGTCCCACATCGGGCTCCTGACTCAGTGGGGAGTCTGCTTCTTCCTCTCCCTCTGCCTCTCCCACTGCTCATGCTCTCTCTCTCTCTGTATCTCTGTGTCTCAAATGAATAAATAAAATCTTTAAAAAAAAAAAAAGGATTTTTGCAGCTATGTTTGTCAAAGATACTTGTCTGTAGTTTTCTTTTTTTGGTAGTGTCTTCATCTGGTTTTGGTATAGGGTAATGTTTGCCTCATAAAATAAATTTTGAGGCTTTCCTTTCTCTTCAATTTTTTGGGCGTAGTTTGAGAAGAATAGGAATTAATTCTTGTTTAAATATTTTATAGAATTGACCTGTGAAGCCATCTTGTCCTGGACTTTTGTTTGTTGGGAGTTTTTTGATTACTCATTCAATTTCATTGCTGGTAAATTGGTCTGTTCAGTCTTCTATTTATACCTGATTCAGTTTGGGGAGGTTATATGTTTCTAGGAATTTATTCATTTCCTTAGGGTGCCCAGTTTGTTGGCATATAATTTTTCAAAATATTCTCTTATAATCCTTTATATTTTTTTTTTTTTTAAGATTTTTCCATATTTAGAGAGCGAGTGAGCATGAGCTGGGAGAATAGAGGGGGAGGGAGAGGGAGAGTGAGAAAGAATCTAAAGCAGATTCTTTGCTGAGTGCAGAGCCCGATGTGGGGCTCAATCCCATGACCACGAGATCATGATCAGAATTGAAACCAAGGGTCAGAGGCCCAACCAACTGCGCCACCCAGGTACCCCAATTTCCTTTCTTTTCTTTGAAGATTTATTTATTTTAGAAAGAGAGTGTGTGCAAGCATGAGTGGGAGGGGCAGAGAGAGAGAGAGAGAGAATCTCATGCAGACTCCATGGTGAGCATGGAGCCTGACATGGGACTTGGTCTTACGACTCTGAGATCACAACCTGAGCCAAAACCAAGAGTCAGATGCTTAACTGACTGCTCCACCCAGGCAGCCCTAATTCTTTGTATTTCTATGGTATTGGTCATTTCTCTTTCTCTTTAAAAATATATTTTTCTGATTTTTTGATGAGACTGAAAGTTTATCAATTTCTTATCTTTTCAAAGAAGCAGCTCCTGGTTTCATTGATCTGTTCTACTGGTTTTGTTTGTTTTCATTTCTATTTCTTTTATTTCTGCTCTGATCTTTGTTATTTCCTTCCTTCTACTGGTTTTGGGTTTTGTTCTTTTTCTAGCACTTTTAGGTGTAAGGTTAGATTTTTCTTCGTTCTTGAGGTAGGTCTGTATTGATATAAATTTTTCTCATAGAACAGCTTTTGCTGTATCCCAAAGATAATGGACTGTTATGTTTTCATTTTCATTTGTCTCCATGTATTTTTTTGCTTTCTTTGATTTCTTGGTTGACCCATTTATTGTTTTGTAGCGTGTTATATCTCCATGTATTTGTATTCTTTCCAGATTTGTTCTTGTGGTTGATTTCTAGTTTCATAATGTTGTGGTCAGAAAAGATGCATGGAATGACTTCACTTTTTTTGAATTTGTTGAGACTTGTTCTGTGGCCTAAAATGTGATCTCTTCTGGAGAGTATTCTTTGTGCACTTGAAAAGAATGTGCATTCTGCTGTTTGGGGATGAAATGTTCTGAATATATCTTAGATCCATCTGGTCCAGTGTGTCATTTAAAGCCACTGTTTCCCTGTTGATTTTCTGTTTGGATGATCTATCCATTGATGTAAGTGGGTGGTTAAAGTCCCCTACCATTATTGTATTATGATCAATTACTTCCTTTATGTTTGTTATTAGCTTCTTTATGTATTTGGGTGCTCCCATAAATACTTACAGTTGTTATATTTTCTTTATGGATTGTTCCCTTTATGATTATGTAGTGTTCTTCTTTGTGTCTTGTTATAGTCTTTGTTTTAAAGTCTCTTTTTTTTCCGATTAAGTATTGCTACCCCAGCTTTCTTTTCACTTCCATTTGAATGATAAATCCTTCTCCATTCCTTCACTTTCAATCTACATGTGTCTTTAGGTCTGAAATGAGCCTGTTGTAGGTAGCATATGTATGGGTCTTGCTTTTTTAACCCATTTTTTAACCCATGTCTTTTGATTGGAGCGTTTAGTGTATTTATACTCAAAGTAATTATTGATAGGTATGTACTTATTGCCATTTTGTTACTTGTTTTATGGTTGTTTTTGTAGTTCTCTGTTCATTCTTTTGCTTTCTTTTCTCATGGTATACTGGCTTTATTTAGTGATGTCCGTGGGTTACTTTTTCTTCAGTTTTTGCATATCTATTACTGGTTTTTGATTTGTGGTTATCCTTAGGTTTTTTTTTTTTAAGATTTTATTTATTTTAGAGAGAGCGAGCATTCACGTGCTAACAGGGGGGTGGGGTGGGGTGGGGAGGTGCAGAGGGGGAGTGAGAGGAAGAGGAAAAGAATCCTAAGCAGACTGTCTGCTGAGTGCAGAGCCCAATGCGGGGCTTGATCCTATGACCCTTAGAACATGACCTGAGCTGAAACCAAGAGTTGGATGCCCATCCAGTTGAGCCACCCAGGTGCTCCACTGTTAGGTTTTTATATAACATCTTCCATATATAGCAGTCTGTATTAAGTTGATGGTCACTTAAATTTGAACCCATTCTTTACTCCTCTCCTCACATTTTAGGTACAAGGCATCATACTTTACATCCTTCTATTTTGTGAATCCCTTGACTGGCTTTTATAGATATGTTTAATTTGAATGCTTTGTGTTTCCTACTTCTCTTACTACTGAGTGTGGTCTTTTCCTTTCCATTCAAAGAATCCCCTTTAGCATATCTCATAGAGCGGTTTAGTGGTCATAAATTCCTTTAACTTTTGTTTTTCTGGGAAACGGTCCTATCTCTCCCTCTAGTCTGGATGATAGCCTTGCTGGGTAGAGTATTCTTGGCTGCAGGTTTTTTCTTCCAGTACATTGAATATGTCATGCTAATGCCTTCAGGTCTGTGAAGTTTCTGCTGAAAAATAGCTGATAACCTTATGTGATTTCCCTTGTATGCAACTGTTTTCTTTTCTCTTGCTGCTTTTAAAATTGTTTTTAAATCACTACTTTTTACCATTTTGATTGCTGTATGTCTTGGTGTGGACCTCCTTGGGTTGATTTTGTTGGGAACTCTCTGTGCCTCCTGGATCTGGATTTCTGTTTCTTTCCCAAATTTGGGAAATTTTCAGCTATCATTTCTTCAAGTAAATTCTCTGCACTCTTTTCTCTGTCTTCTCTTTCTGTAATGCAAATGTTATTACACTTGATGGTATTGCCGAGTTCCCTAAGTCTATTTTCATTTTTATTATTTTTTTTCTTCTCTTCTATTCAGCTTGATTGCTTTCCATTACTTTGTCTTCCAGGTTCCTGATCTGTTCTTCTGTTCCCTCTAGTCTACTGTTTATCCCCTTTAGTGTATTTGTAATTTTTAGTTACTGATTCTTCATCCCTGATTGGTTTTTGTTTTGTTTTTTTTTAAACTTATCTTTTTAACTTTTAAAATATTTTATCTGACAGAGACAGTGTGTTCACACAAAGGGGGGGGGGGGCAGCTGGCAGAGGGAGAAGCAGGCCCCCTGCTGAGCAGGGAGCCTGATGCAGGACTCTATCCCAGGACCCTGGGACCATGACCTGAGCCAAAGGCAGATGCTTAACTGACTGAGCCCCCCCAGGCGTCCCCTTTTTTACGTTTTCTATCTTTTTGTTAAGGATCTCACTGAGGTCCTCCCCTCTTTTCTCAAGTCCAGTGTTATCTTTATGACCATTATTAAATTCTCTATTCTGGCATATTATCTGTTTAATTTAGTTTTCTGGCTGTGATTTTGCCCTGTTCTTTCATTTGGGACATATTCCTCTGTCTCCTCATTTTGTCTCTGTGTGTCTGTTTATGTGTGTTAGGAAGTAAGCTACATCTCCTGCTCTTGAAAGTACTGGCCTTATGAAGAAGAGGTTTTTGTAATGCCCTGCAGTGCAGTATCCCCTGTTTAGCAGAACCTGGCACTTCAGGGGTGTCTCCTGTGTGTTTGTCCCTTGCTGTTGTTGCAGAGCCAGTGTTGCCTTCAGTCCAGTCATCTGAAATGGCTTTCTTTGCCTATTGTGGGCAGGGTTAGGTCCCTGTGTTTTTAGTGGGCCTGTCTGGGGCTGCCTTGGTCTTGATTTGAGTCAGACCAGGCATTTGCCAGAAACGCAGTAGCACTGAACTGCAAGGTGCTTTCCCTGTGTTGTCCCCTGAGAAGCTTTTGCTGGTGGGTGGAGCCTGCTGTCAGACCAGATTACTGTCCCCAGACTACTGCTGGGGCCATAGTCTGACTGGTGTGTGTAGTTATCTTTCCCTCTCACTGGGGCAGGAGTCACTTTGGAGTGGTACTGGCCCCTGTTTGGGCCGCTTGCACACTGCCAGGCTTGTGGCACCACTTTGGATGGATCTGGCCAAGGGTGTATTGGAGAGGGCAGTTGGACAGGAAAAGGCAGGGGCATTTACGCTTTTGGCAAGTTAGGTAGCTAGTGTTGGCACTGTGTTGATTTCTGCAGGTATCTAAGGGTCTAGGCTTTAGGGTTGGGGCAGGAAATGGCACCTGCCAGACCTTTTGTTTCCAGAGAAATCTCCCAATGATCCCTACCCCTCCAGCATACACTCTGAGATTAGTAAACAAATCTCCCTCCCATATACCTCAGGTATTTTTTTAAATTGCTACTTCAATGCTGTATCATCACTGGGCTGTTGTGCTGTGTCTTTAAGGGTGGGGACTCAGTTTCTTGTTGCCATCCTGGCTCTCCCAGAGCTGAGCCAACTCATTTTGTAAATTCTAGATGTTAAGCCCCCCCTGATTGTAAGAACTCATGAAATTATGTCCCCCTGGTTTTCAGAGTCAAATATTATGGGGCTTGTTTGTCCCAGTGTGGGTCCCCTATGCCTGGGGTTCCTGGTTTGGGGTCCTTTCCTCTCTCCTCTTCTCATGGGCAGTGTCCCTCCCTTCCAGGCACAGTCCCACAGGTCCATTTAGCTCTGGACTGCATCTCTGCCCTTCCTGCCCTCTTTGATGTGGCCTTTTTTCTACATTTAACTGTTGAGAGTCTGTTCTTGCATCATTTTCTGGGTTTTTTAAACTGATGTGGGTGTTATCTAGTTGTATCTGTAGAATGAAGTCAGCTAAGGGTCCTGCTACCCTGCCCATGACCGATGGGCAGGATGAGCTGCCTCTTGGCCTCTTTTTAAATTGAGTTAATTTGTTTTGTTTTGTGTGTTATTGAGTAGTATGAGTTTTGTATAGATTGTGTATATTTACACCTTATCAGATATAACATTTGCAAATATTTGGTCCCATTCCTTAGGTTGCCTTTTCATTTTGTTGATTTCTTTTGCTGTGTGGAAGCTTTTCAGTTTGATGGAGTTCTATTTATTTTTGCTTTTGTTGTCTTTGTTTTTGGTTTAATCTAAATAATTTATTGCCAAAACCAGCGTCAATGAGCTTAACCCCCTGTGTTTTCTTCTAGCACTTATGTTTTCAGGTCTTAGGTTCATGTCTTTACTTCATTTTGACTGAATTTTTGTGTATGGTGTAAGATAGGGGTCCACTTTCATTTCATTCATTTGCATGTGACCATCCAGTTTTCCCTACCATTTATTTTAGGACAATTTATTATCTTTGCACCATTATATTTTCTTGGCTCTTTTGTCATCAATTAATTTATGACATATATGCATGCTAGGCTCTCTGTTTTATTCCAGAATCTCAGTCAGTATGTCTATATTTATGCCAGTACCTTAGGTTTGTCAGTCCCTGACTGATGATGGTGTGACTTAAAATTTTTTGACTTTACAATGATGCAAAAGCACTATGCATTCAGTAGAAACCATACTTTGAATTTTGAAGTTTGATCTTTTTCTGGGCTAGTGATATGTAGTATGATACTGTCTCAAGATGCTAGGCAGTGGCAGCATGTTGTAACTCCCAGTCAGCCATGCAATCAGGAGGGTAAACAATGATACACTAACAACCATTCTGTACCCATACAGCCATTCTCTTGTTCACGTTTAGTACAGCATATGATAAGTTACATGAGATATTCAACACTTTATTATAAAATGGGCTTTGTGTTAGATTATTTTTCCCAACTGTAGGCTAATGTAAAGTGTTCTGAGTAGGCTTCAGGTAGGCTAGGCTAAGTTATGAAATTTGGTAGGTTAGGTGTATTAAATGCATTTTCAACTATAATATTTTCAACTTAAAATGTCTGTATCAGAATGTAACCCTATTGTAAGTCAAGGAAGATCTGTATAGTTTGAATCAAGTGTGATGCCTTCAGCTTTGTTCTTTTTCTGAAGATTACCTTGGCTATTTGGGGTCTTTTGTGGTCCCATACAAATTTTAGTATTGTTTGTTCTATTTCTGTGAAAAATTCTATTGGAATTTTGATGGGGATTGCATCGAATCTGTAGATTGTTATGAATCGTATGGACATTTTAACAATATTGATTCTTCCAATCCATAAGCATGAAATTTCTCACCATTATTTGTGTATTCTTCAGTTTCTTTCATCAATGTCTTGTAGTTCTCAGTATACAGATGTTTTGTCTCCTTGGTTAAATTTATTTTATTTATTTTTTTTGCTGCTATTGTAAGTAGGATTGTTTTCTTAATTTCTCATTTTGATAGATTGTTGTTAGTGTATAGAAACACAACTGATTTTTGTATATTCATATTCTGTAACTTTACTGAATTTGTTTATTCTAACAGTTTTTTTTTGGTGGAGTCTTTAGGGTTTTCTGTATATATCATGTTATCTGAAAATTAATACAATTTTACTTGCTCTTTTTTGTTTTGGATGTTCTTTATTTCTTTTTCTCTCCTGATTGCTCTGGTTAGGACTTCCTTGTTATGTTGCATGAAAGTGATGCAAGTGGGCACCCTTGTTTCTGATCACAGAGGAAAAGGTTACAGTGTTTCACCTTTGAATGTGAGATTTGCTATGGGCTTGTCATCTATGGCCTTTATTATGTTGAGGTGTGTTCTTTCTGTACTCACTTTGTTAGGAGTTTTTATGATGAAAGAATGTTGAATTTTGGCAAATGCTTTTTCTGTAGCTATTGAAACGATCATGATTTTTAAGCTTCCTTTTGTTAATGCGTTTTATCACATTGATTTGCATATGGTAAGCCATCATTGCATCCCTGGAATGAATCCAGCTTGATCATAGTGAAGGATCTTTTTGCTATTATGTTAAATTTGGTTTGCTGATATTATGTTGAAGATTTTTGCATTCATGTTCAACAGGTATATTGGCGTGTAATTTTCCTTCCTTGTGTGTCTTTGTCTGTTTTTTCTATCAGGGTAATGCTAGTCTGGTAAAATGAGTTTAGAAATGTTCTGTTTTTTTTGGAAGAGCTTGAGAAGGATTGATACTAGTTATTTTTTAAATGCTTGGTAGACTTCACCAGTACAGCCATCTAGTCTTTGTTCTCTATTGGTTGATTTTTGAATACTGATTCAGTCTCCTTAGTATTGGTCTATTATGATTTCCTATTTTTTCATTATTCAGTTTTGGTAGATTGTATATTTCAACAAATTATCTATTTCTTCTCAGTTGTCCAATTTGTGGTTTATAATTGTTCATAGTAGCTTCTTATGATGCTTTTTATTTGTATTATGTCAGTTGTAATGTCTTGTCCATTTTTTATTTCATTCATGTCTTTTTTTTTGATAAATGTAGCTAATGGTTTGTTAATTTTATCTTTTCAAAAACTCACCCGCTATTTTCATTGATCTTTTCTATTGTCTTTTTAGTATCTATTTCATTTGTTTTTACTCTCTGTGCTGTAGACTTGTTTCTTCGAATTTTGTGCTTTGTTTTTGTTTTGTTTTGGCTCCTTCAGGTGTAAAGTTAGGTGGTTTTTTTTTTAGCTCTTTCTCTTTTTCTTAATATAGGCATTTATTGCTACCAAGAACTGCTTTTGCTGCATCCCATAAGTTTTTGTATGTTGTGTTTTCATTCTCATTTGTCTCAAGATACGTTTTTATTTTGTTTTTAATTTGTTCTTTGGCCCATTGGTTGTTCAGGAGGATGTTTAGTCTCCACATAAATGTGTTTTTCAGTTTTCTTCTTGGAAGTGATTTCTCGGTTTATTTTTGTTTTGTTTTGTTTTTTAAGATTTTATTTACTTAATTATTTAGAGAATATGCATGAGCAGGGAGAGGGGCAGAGGGAAAGGGAGAGAGAGAAAATCCCAAGTAGACTGCATGCTGAGCATGGACACTGATGAGGAGGGGAGAGCTCGATCTCGTGACCCTGAGATCATGACTTGAGCTGAAACTAAGAGTTGGATGTTAACTGACTGAGCCAGCCAGGGACCCTGTGATTTCTAGTTTTATGCCATTGTAGTTGGAAGAGATCCTTGATATGATCTCAGTCTTCTTAAATTTAAGACTTATTTTGTGGATTAACAATTGATCTGTCCTGGAGAATGATCTATGTGGGCTGTATATTTTGTTGCTGTTGGATGGAATATTCTGTAACATGTTCTTTCTGTTAAGTCCATCTCATCTAATGTATAGTTTAAGACCAATATTTTCTTACTGATTTTATATCTGATTCTGATGTGTCTGTTCCCCACCCCTGGCCCCACCAAGCAATTCTCCAAAAGTAGCTTGATGTCCTACAATTAGTGTCATACAATTAAACTCATTTATGACAGTATCTAGCTGGAGATAATGTTAGATTCCTACAAAACTGTTCCTGCCCCCTACTTCAGTCACCAATAGCAAGTCCTGGTTGTCACCTGTGCTTCTGACCAACTGGCTATAGATTGGAGATTCCATTGAGGCTCTCGTTGGGTTCAATGGATTTGTTAGAGGAGCTCACAGAACTCAGAGAAACATTTTATCTACTTGATTACAGTTTTATTTTAAATGGATATAGTTCAGGAATAGCCAGATAGAAGAAATACTTAAGGCAAGATATGGGGAAAGAGCATGGAATTTCCATTCCATTCCATGGAATTTCCATTTCCTTTCCATTTTCCCAAATCTCCATGTGTTCACCAACCTGAAAGCTCTCCAAACTCAGTCCCTTTGGTTTTTATGGAGGCTTAATTATGTAGGTGTGATTGATTAAATCACTGGCTATTATTAGTTAATTCAACCTTCAGTTCCTTTCCCCTCTAGGAAGTTAAGGGGGTGAGACTGAAAGTTCCAACTCTCTAATTACGTGGTTGGTTCTCCTGGCAGCTAGTCCCCATCCTCAGGTGTGTTCCAAAAGATACTTCGTTAACATAACAAAAGAACCTTTTCCTTTTATCATTTTATTTATGTGGTTTTTTTTTTTTTTGCTCTCATTAAGAAATTCCAAGGGTTTTAGGAGCTCTGTGCCAGGATTGGGGATGAAAACCAAATATACTTTTCTTGTTATATATCAGAGTATCATAATGATCAGTCTTTTGTTGAATGTGGATTATTGAAGTTTCGTGCTGTTATTCTGTTGCTGCTTCTTGCTTCAGCTCTGCTTATATTTGCTTTATAAATCTAGATGCTCCATTGTTGGGTGCATTAGTGTTTACCCCTTTGTCATCATGTAATAATTTTCTTTGTCTCTTGTTACAGTCTTTGGCTTAGAGTCCATTTTGCTTGATATAGGTATGCCATTCCATCTTTCTTTTAGTTTCCACTTGCATGAAGTATCATTTTTCCATCTGTTCACTTTCAATCTGTGCATGTCCTTAAAGCTGAGGTGTGTCTTTTACATGAAACTTCTAGTTGGGTCATTTAAAAAAAAATCTAATAAGTGACTCTATCTTTTGATTAGAGAATTGAGACCATTTACGTTTAAAGAAATTATTGATAGTTATGGACTTACTGTTGCCATTTTGTTAAGTGTTTTTTGGTTGTTTTATTTCTCTATTCCCTTTTTTCTCTCTTACTTTATTGCTTAGTAGTTTGATGATTTTCTGTATGGTATGCTTTGATTCCTTTTTTAAAATTTTTCTTTATAGGCTTTTACTTTGTGTTTATCATGAGGCCTATATGAAACATTACAGTCTGTTTTGAGCTGATAATAACTAACTTGAGATGTATGTCAAAGCTCTCCCACTTCCATGTTTGTGTGTGTGTGTGTTTCAGACTTTAAAGATTTTATTTTATTTATTAATTTAATTTATTTATTTGAGAGAGAGATAATGAGAGACAGAGAGCATGAGAGGCAGGAGGATCAGAGGGAGAAGCAGACTCCCTGCTGAGCAGGGAGCCCGATGCGGGACTCGATCCCGGGACTCCAGGATCATGACCTGAGCCAAAGGCAGTCGCTTAACCAACTGAGCCACCCAGGCGCCATGTTTCAGACTTTAAAGTAATGTCTACACCCACTGTGAGGCTCAAACCCATAACCAGGAGATCAAGAGTCTCACACTTCCCTTACTGACACCCCCACATTTTTTTGATGTCACAATTTGCATTTTTTCATTCTGTGTCTGTTGTCAGATTATTGTAGTTATATTGTAATCCTATTTCTTTCATAAGAGAATTATAAGTGATTGCCCACCACCATTAAATTTGAATATTCTGAATTTATTTATATATTTCTCTTTACTAGTGAGTTTTATACTTTAATATGTTTTCCTGTTAGTAATATTTTTTAATTTCAGTTTGAAGAATTCCCTTTAACATTTCTGGTAAGGCTGGTTTAGTGGTAACAAACTCCATAACTTTTGTTTGTCTGGAAAACTCCATCTTTCTTTAATTCCGAAGGACAACTTTGCTGGTAGAGTATTCTTGGTTGGTAGGTCTTTTTTTGTTAGCACTTTAAATATATTGTGCTACTCTATTCTTTTTTTTGTGTGTGTGGTTTTATGGTTTTATTAACACAAATATGTGCACAACAAGCTGTCTATTCATTTTGTTCGCTGCGCAGCCTGGTGTTGGGATTGGTGACTCTGATTGCCAGCTGGGCTGCTCTTTCCACAATAGCTTTGCGGTTCTTGGGGGAGACATTGTGAGCAATCTCTGCACAGTAAGATTTGCACATCAGCAGCACTTCAAGCTCCTTGACGTTGTGGACTAGGAACTTCTGGAAGCCACTGGGCAACATGTGCTTTGTTTTCTTGTTGCTCCCATAACCAATGTTTTGCATCAAGATCTGGCCCTTGAATCTTCTGCACATCCTATTGTCAATGCCGCTGGGTTTCTGCCAGTTTTGCTTAATTTTGACATAGCGGTCTGATTGGTGCCAGATGAACTTCTTGGTCCTCTTTTTAACAATCTTGGGCTTCACCAGAGGTCTGAGGGCAGCCATGATGCCCAATAACAGATGGCTGCCACCTCCACAGGCAGCCCTGAGGAAGAGAGCTGTACTACTTTATTCTGGCCTGCAGAGTTTCTGCTGAAAAATCTGTGAACAGTCTTATGGGGGTTCTTTTGTGAATAACAAGTTGTGTTTTTCTTGCTGCTTTTAAGAGTCTCTCTGTCTTTAACTTTGACAATTCATTATGATGTGTCTTGGTGTTTATTTTTTTGTATTCATCTTATTTAGTACTTTATGAGTTTCCTGGATGTGAGTCTGTTTCTCTTTTCTTGTTAGGGAAGTTTTCAGTCGTTATTTCTTTGAATAAGCGTGGGGCCACTATCATGGGTATATTGGTTTAGCTAATGTTGACCCATATGTCCCTTAACAGTCTATTGTTTTTCATTCTTCTTCTTCTTCTTCTTCTTTTTTTTTTTTACCAGCTCTTTTAATTGGATGAATTCCACTGCTCTGTCTTTGAGCTCAGTGATCTTTTCTTCTACTTGATCTAGTCTTCTGTTGCTCTGTTGAATTTTTCAGTGAAGTTATTATACTGTTCAGCTCTGTTATTTCTGTTTGGTACTTTCTAATATTTTTTCTTTGTTGGAATTCTCACTTTGTTTATGCATTTTTCTGCTGACCTCAGTAAGCATCATTATGACCATTATTTTGAACTCTCTATCATTCAAATCAGTTATCTCCATTTCATTAAGATCTCTTTTGGAGATTTATTTTGTTCCTTTTTTTGAAATATGTTCCTCTGTTTCTTAATGTTCCTTTACTCTCTATTTTGGTTTCTGTGTATAAGTTAAAATAGCCATCTCTCCCATTTTAAAAAAATATGTAGTAATTTAATTAAAATTAAATTAAAAGACTTTTAATTAAAGTTTAGTTGACATACAGTATTGTAGTAGTGATTTAAAATCATATAAGTGTAGTTAATATCTGTTACATACAAAGTCATTACATATTGACTATATTCCCTATGCCATATTTTACATTCCTATGGCCTATTTAGTTTATATAATTGGAAATCTGTACCTCTTAATCCTCTTCATCTAGTTCACCTTTTTTCCCATCCCCCACACCTCTTGCAGTCACTGGTTTGTTCTGTATAATTAGGAGTTTGTTTCTGTTTTTGTTTTGTTTTTTTAATGTTGTTTGTTAATTTGTTTTTTTTAGATTTCATGTATAAATGAAGTAAAGTGGTATTTGTCTTTCTTTGACTTATTTCACTTAGCATAATATCCTCTAGGCTATCCATGTTGTTGTGAATGGCAGGATTTCATTTTTTTATGGCGGAGTAATATTCCATTGTGTATAGGTACTACATCTTTCATATCCATGGAAACTCAGGTTGTTTCCATATCTTGGCAATTGTAAATAATGCTGCAATAGACATAGGAATGCATATATCTTTTTTAGTCAGTGTTTTTGTTTTCTTCGTGTAAATGCCTAGTAGTGGAATTACTGGATCATATGATTTTTTTTTCACTTTTAATTTTTGGATGAACCTCCATACTGTTTTCTATAGTGGTTGCACTAATTTACATTCCCACCAACAGTGCATAAGAGTCCCCTTTTCTCCACATCCTCACCAACACGTTTTTTGTGTGTGTGTTTTTGATATTAGCCATTCTGACTGGTGTGAGGTGATACCTTATTGTGGTTTTGATTTGCATTTTCCTGATGATTATTGATTTTGAATATCTTTTCATGTGTCTGTTGGCCATCTGTATGTCTTCTTTGGAAAAATGTCTATTCATGTCCTCTGCCCATTTTTAATTGGATTATTTTGGGGGGGGTTTGAGTTGTAGGAGTCTTTTATATGTTTTGGATATTAGCCCCTTATTGGATACATCATTTGCAAATATCTTTTCCTATTAACTAGGTTGCTGTTTTGTTTTGTTGATGGTTTCTTTCACTGTGCAAAAGCTTTTCGGTTTGATGGTAGTCCCAGTTTATTTTTGCTTTTACTTCCCTTTCTAAGGAGACAGATTCAGAAAAATATTGCTAAGGTCGATGTCTAAGAGTTTACTGCTTATGTTTTCTTCTAGGAGTTTTATGGTTTCAGGTCTTACATCTACATTTTTAATCCATTTTGAGTTTATTTTTGCATGTAGTATAAGAAAGTGGTCCAGTTTTATTCTTTTCCGTGTAACTGTCCAGTATCCCCATACTATTTATCAAAAAGACTGTCTTTTTCCTATTATATATTTTTGCTTCCCTTGTCATAGATTAGTTGACCATATAAACGTGGGTTTTTTTCTGGGCTATTTGGTCTTGGTGATGTATTTTTGTATCAATACCATATTGTCTTGATTACTATCACTTTGTAGTATACTTTGAAATCTGCGATTCTGATGCCGTCAGCTTCATTCTCCTTTCTCAACATTGCTTTGGGTATTCAGTGTCTTTTGTGGTCCTATCCAAATTTTAGGATTATTTATTCTAATTCTCTGAAAAATACAGTCAGTATTTTGATACAGTTTGCACCGAATATGTAGCTTGCTTTGGGTAGTAAGGACATTTTTTTTTTCTTTTTGAGAGAGAGAGAGAGCACAAGCAGGGGGCAGAGGGAGAGGGAGAAGTCGCTGAGCAGGGAGCCCAAAGTGGGGCTCAGTCCCAGAACCCTGGGATCATGACCTGAGCCAAAGGCAGTCGCTTAACTGACTGAGCCACCCAGACATTCCAGTAAGGACATTTTTACAGTATGAATTCTTCCAGTCCATGAGCACAGAGTATTTTTCCATTTATTTGTGTTGCCTTCAATTTCTTTCATCAAGGTCTTAATCATTTTCAGAGAACAGGTCTTTCACCTCTTTGGTTAAATTTATTCCTAGATATTTTATTCTTTGTTTT
Organism: Mirounga leonina; assembly: GCF_011800145.1. Taxonomy (NCBI): domain Eukaryota; kingdom Metazoa; phylum Chordata; class Mammalia; order Carnivora; family Phocidae; genus Mirounga; species Mirounga leonina. The sequence goes on along the minus strand of NW_023270504.1, from coordinate 826,077 downwards.
TTAAGACTTATTTATTTGAGAGACAGAGACTGTGAGCAGGGGGAGGGGCAGAGGGAGAAGGAAAGAAGCAGATTCCCTGCTGAGGGCAGAGCCCAATGTGGGGCCGGATCCCACAACCCATAAGATTATGACTGGAGCCAAAACCAAGGGTCCCCACTTAATTGACTGAGCCACCCAGGCATCTCTATTTTATTATTATTTTTTCTGATGCAATTGCAAATGGAATTGTTTTCTTAATTTCTCTTTCTGCTATTTCATTTTTAGTATATAGAAACACAACAGATTTCTGCACATTAATTTTGTATCCTGCAACTCTACTGAATTCATTTATTCTAATAGTTTTTTGGTGGAGCCTTTAGAGTTTTCTATGTATAGTATCATGTCATCTGCAAATAGTGACAGGTTGAATTCTTCCTTACCGATTTGGAGGGCTTTTTCTTGTCTGATTACCACAGCCAGGACTTCCAATACTTGGTTGAATAAAAGTTGTAGAGTGGATATCCTTGTCTTGTTCTTCATTTTAGAAAACAGCTTTCAGATTTCCACCATTGACTATGTTGTTAGCTGTGGGTTTATCATATATGTCATATATTATGTTGAGGTATATTCCCTCTAAACCCACTTTGTTCTGAGTTTTTATGATGGAAGGAAATTGAATTTTGTCAAATTTTTTCTATTTCATCATCTATTGAGATGATCACATGATTTTTATCTTTCACTTTGTTAATATGATGTATCATGTTAATTTGCATATATTGAACAGTCTTTGCATCCCTGAGATGAAATGCAGTTGATTGGTGAATGATCTTTTTAATGAATTTTTAAAAGTTTTTGTTGTGTTTTGGTGTCAGGGTAATATTGGCCTCTTAGAACGAATTTGGAGGCAATCCTTCCTCTTCTGTTTTTTTGCAATAGTTTGAGAAGGATAGGTATTAACTCTTATTTACATTTTTGGTAGAATTTACCTGTGAAACCATCTGTCCTGGACTTTTGTTGAGTTTTATGATTACTGATTTTATTCACTACTAGTAATGGTCTGTTCAGAATTTCTGTTTCTTCCTGTTCAGTTTTGGAAGGTTGTTGTATGTTTCTAGGAATTTATTAATTTCTTTAGGTTTTTAATTTGTTGCCATGTAATTTTTTGTAGTAGTTTCTTTCTTTTTTTTTTTTTTTTAAGATTTTATTTACTTGACAGAGCACAAGCAGAGGGAGAGAGAAGGAGAAGCAGGCTCCCTGCTGAGCAAGGAGCTGGTTGTGGGACTCAATCCCAGGACCCTGGGATCATGACCTGGGCCGAAGGCAGCCGCTTAACTGACTGAGCCACCCAGGCATCCCTAATTTTTTGTAGTAGTTTCTTACAATCCTGTGTATTTCTGTGGTATCAGTTGTTAATTCTTCATTTCTGGTTTTATTTTTTGAGCCCCATTCTTTGTTTTTCTTAGTGAATCTAGTTTAAGGTGGGTTTTTTTTTTTTAATTTTAATTTTTCCTTTACTTTTCAAAGAACCAGCTCTTAATTCATTGATTTATTTTATAGTCTGTATTTTATTTATTTCCATTTTAAGCTTTATTATTATTTTTCTTCTACTAACTTATGGCTTTGTTCTTTTTTCTGGTTCCTTAAGGTATAAAGCTATATTGTTTATTTGAGATTTTTCTTATTTCTTGAGGTAGACCTATATTGGTAAATTCCCTCTTAGAACTGCCTTTCCTGTGTCCCATAGAATTTGAACTATTGTGTTTCCATTTTCATTTGTCTCCAGATATTTTTTGGTTTCCTATTTGATTTCTTCATTGATCCATTGGTTTCTTAGTAGCATGATGTTTAGTCTCCACATGTTTGTGTTTTTTTTTTTCCAGGTTTTTTCTTGTAATTCATTTCTAGGTTATATTGCTCATATTGTACATTCCATGTGCATTTGAAAAGAATGTGTAATCTGTTTTGGGAATGTTTTGTGTATATATCTGTTAAGCCCATGTGGTCTAATGTGTTGTTCAAGTTCACTGTTGGTTTTTTTTTTTTTTAATTGATATTTTGTCTGGATAATCTTCCATTGATGTAAATGGGGTGTTAAAATCCACTACTGTTACTGTGTTACTGTTAATTTCTCCCTTTGTGTCTGTTAATATTTCTTTTGTGTGTTCAGATGCTCCTATGTTGGGTGCAGTTACTTAGAATTGATATGTTCTGGTTTTGGATTGATCCCTATTTCAGTATGTAATACCCTTCTTTGTGTCTTCTTATGGTCTTTAAAGTCTATTTTGTCTAAGTATTGCAGTCCCAGCTTTTTGTTCATTGGTTTGCTTCCATTTGCATGGAATATCTTTTTCATCTCTTCTTTTTCAGTCTGTATGTGTCTTTAGGTTTGAAGGAAGTCTTTTTGTAAGTTGGGCTTTTAATCCATTCAGTCAGCCTATGTTTTTTTATTAGAGCATTTAGTCCATTTACATTTAAAGTAGTTATTGGTTGGTGTGTACTTGTGCCATTTTATTCATTGTTTTCTGGTTGTTTTTGTACTTCTTCTTTATTCTTATCTTACTCTCTTCCCTTGTGATTTGATGACTTTCCCAGTGGTGTTTGTATTTCTTTCTCTTTGTTCTTTGTGCATCTATTATAGGTTTTTAGTTTGTGGTTACCAGGAGTTTCATATATAATATCCTGTGTATATAGTAGTCTACATTAATTTAGGTGTGACTTAAGTTAGAACACATTCATAAAACACATTTACTGCCCCCTCCATGTTTTGTGTATATTTTAGCTTTTTTTAGATTTTATACCTAAAATGTATTTTTTCATATTTTAGATGTTTTATTTTGTGTATTTTCTAATATGTAGATATAATTGATTTTATTGCTTTTGTTTTTTGACTTTCATACTAGCTTTATGGTGACTGATCTAGTGTCTTTCCTATATATTTGCTTTTGCCAGTGCATTTTTTCCCTTCATTATTTTTCTTTGTTATGACCTTTTCTACTGGAAGAAGTCTTTAATATTTCTTGTAAGGCTGGCTTAGTGGTGATGAATTCCTTTTTTGTTTGTCTGGAAACTCATTCTCTTTCAATTCTGAATGATAACCTTGCAGGGTACATTATTTTTAGTTGTAAGAACTTTTAGCATTTTGAATATATCACGTACTTATTTCTGGCCTGCAATGTTTCTCCTGAAAGGAGGAAAAATCAGTTGATAGTCTTATGTGGTTTCTCTTGTATGTAACCATTTGCTTTTCTCTTTCATTTAAGAGTCTCTCTTTATGTTTACTTTTTGACATTTTAATTATTATATTTCTTGGTGTGGCCCTCCTTGGGTTCATCTTGTTTGGAGCTTTCTTTGCCTCCTGGACCTGGATGTCTATTTCTTTCCCCAAGTTAGGGAAGTTTTCAGTTATTATGTCTTCAAATAAGTTTTCTGCTCCATTCTATCTCTTTTTCTCTGAAACCGTTATAATATCAATGTTATTATCTTTGACGTTATTCCAGAGATCCCTTAAGCTATCATCATTAATTTTTTGTTGTTGTTCTTTTTTTGTTTGTTTTTGGGTGCTTTCCACTACTCTCGCTTCCAGATTGCTGTCTCTTCTTCTGCATTCTCTAATCTGCTATTGATTCCCTGTGGTTTATTTTTCATTTTAGTTATTTTTCAGTTCTGATGGTTTCTTTTTTTTATTTCCTCTTTGTTGAAGTTCATCCACTCTCCCCTCAAGTTCAGTGAACATCTTTATGACCATTAGTTTGAACTCTTTATTGGGTAGGTGGCTTATTTCTGTCTTGTTTAGTTTTCTGTGTGTTTTTTTAAAAAAAGATTTTATTTATTTGACACAGAGAGAGAGAGATAGTGAGAGCAGGAACACAAGCAGGGGGAGTGGGAGAGGGATAAATAGGCTTCCTGCTGAGCAGGGAGCCTGATGCGGGGCTCGATCCCAGGACCCTGGAATCATGACCTGAGCCAAAGGCAGATGCCTAATGACTGAGCCACCCAGGTGCTCCTCTGTGGTTTTGTTTTATTCTTTTGTTTGGCACATATTCCTCTGTCTCTTCATTTTCTCTGACTGTGTTTCTTTGTATTAGATAGGTCAGCTCCTGGTTTTGAAAGTAGTGGTCTTAACGTGGAAGGATCCTGTAGGGCACTCTAGGGGTGTCCCCTGTGTGGGCTCTGTGGGCTGCATGTACCTTCCTGTTGTGATTGGGCTGTGATTGCTGTGGGTTCCCTGATAGTTGGGGCGGGCCCTCAGCCCAACTGTCTGCAGTGACTGGCCCTGACTACTATGAGCACACTGATGGGCAGGGCTGGTCCCTGGCATGGCTGGCTGAGAGGCCCATGCTGATGGCTTGACTTGACTTCCCCTTCTTCGGGGCAGGAGCTGCTTTGGAGTGGCACTGGTCTGGCTGGGCTTCCTGCTGGGTGGGGCATAGTGGGAGTTGCTTTGGAGGGGTGCCTTTTGGGGCAGGTGGGTTAGGTAGTGCATAATTGCAAGGGAACGCCAGGGCAGGGCCAGCAGTGCTAGGGAACTACATAGTGTCAGAACTGGCTCTCGCAAGTATCTGGCCAGCTAGATTGAAGGAGGGCAAGAAAAATTGTGCCAGCATTTCCATTCCCAGAGAAAGCTTCTACAGATCCCTGCCTGTCTGGCACATGCCCTAAAATTAGTCAATAAATCTCCCTTTATTTATAAACCTGGTGCTTTTCAATCTGCTATTTTTGTGCTGGATCTTGGACCAACTGATATGGCATGCTGCCTCTTTAAGAGTGGAGTATTGGTTTTTCTATAGCCTTCTGGCTCTTCTGGAGTCAAGCCCCACTGACTTTGAAATCCTGACATTGTGAGGGCTTATCTTCTGGTGCAGGTTCACAGGGCTGGGGGTGCCTGATATCAGGATCCATTCCCTTGCTGCTTACAAGGACATCCATCCCTGTGAGATCCTTCCTGTTTATAAGTTGTCTCACCAGAGGATTTCATTCTTGACACTGTCTTGACAACAAAACCCTATCTCTGCTCCTGCTACCCTTCTCAGAGTGGCTGCTTCTTATGTCATGATCTCTGGAAGATCTGTTCTGCTAGCCTTCAAGTCATTTTCAGAGTCAGTTGCATTATATATAGTTGTTGCTTTGCTGTGTCTGTGGGAAGAGGTAAGCTCAGGATCTTCCTACCCCTTGATCTTCCCTAAATCTCCCTCTTCTCCCAGTTTTGACAGAATGGTCTTCTGAAGGAAATGAATCTCCTTGATCAGCTAGACCCTACCTCCTAGTTGTCTCTCAAACTTTTGTCATTGTCCAAGTCTTCTTTGTTCTTAGTGTTTCTTAGTAGTAGATGGTGTGCCAAGACACATCAGTGTCTCAATGGGTAGGATTGCAGTTAGCACCTGGTTGCTAACCCTCAGGCAGCAGCTGGGTATGTTATGTATTTCAGCCCCTTCCAGGAAGAAACTGGGAGATGAGCTTTTTTGCCTGTTCCTCTGTGCTAGCCACTGGGTTATGTTTCTGTGCCCAGTAAGAACTCTTTCTTTGTTTGCTAAATTTCTGTGGTACTTGTGAATGCAAGCCCAAGTGATCAGGAGACTTATTCTTTGGGTGGCTGTCACAAAAGCTGTGGCTTTAAATAAGCTATACAAGCTCCTTCCAGGCAGATACTGGTGATTTGGTTTTACTGGAGTGGGCTGGAGTTCTGGAGAAAGCCTGAGAGATGTGTTCAGTCTTCCCAGGTCTCTGGGGAAGATCACAGCCTGCCTGTCGATGCCTGCTAGATTAGAAGCCTTGCCCTAAAGTGGTATCTTTTAAGGTAAGCAGATAAACCTTTTTCAGGGAACTAATGAGATTAAGAGATTTTGCCTGGTCACTACTTGCTTAGCCCTGGGGTGATAGGCAGTTAAGAATTGTTTCTTTGTTTACTAAAGTCCTACTGGTTTCTTGAATGGAAGGAAGCCCCTTTGGCTATGAGTGTGAGGGCATCCAGTGACATATTCTTTGGGTGGCAGCTATAATAGCTGGGGCACACCATCTCCTTCTAGGGAGATATGATGTGCTGGAGTGGTTTGGAAAAAGGCAGGAGAGGTCTCCTCTGGCTTTCTCACTTTCTGGAGCGGTTTGCAGCCAGCCGCTGAAGTCTGCTGGAATTATAAGCCTGGATCTCAGGAAGGAGCTTGTCAAGTGTGCAGATAAACCTTTTTCTGGGAAAGGCTGGAAGATAGATGATTTACATACTCCATGATGAACGCTGAGGGGTAGCTGTGGTGAGTGCTACACACCCGTTAAGAATTTGCTTATGTCATGTTTGCTATAGTGTTGTGGGTCTCCTGGACACAGGCCCTGTTGGCTTTCAGAGCTGTGTTTTTGGGAACTTACCTGTCTAGTGAGGGCCCTGAAAATTGGGAGTGCTGGATATGCAGTACAAACCATTTGCTCCTCAGGTCAAAACTAGGAATTGGGGGTTCCCACCCAACTATATGGCACTGTGCTAAGGGGGGAGGAATGTGTTTATGGTAAGAGTATGTCATAGCCTTTCCTACCTGTTCCAGTGTGGGTGTTTTCTCAATTATCTAGTATGTAGGAGTCACTCAGCTAGTTTCTGAACCTCTTTCAGAGGGAATGCTGCAAATGTAGCTGTACATATGGTGTGTCTGTGGGAAGAGGAGGCCTCAGGAGCCTTCCGTATTGCCATCTTACTCAACCCTGTGGAACAACAAAAAGAGCAACATTACTGTCTTATTTTGACACTGACCTAAGCAAAACCATTAGAAGCAACTAGTAGGAATACACACACACACACACACACATACATACATACACACACGCACATACACATACACATCTGACAGCCAAATAAAAAATTACTTTTGGATCATCAACTATTTTAATTTTATTGTATAACATTTTATACACCACTGGCACCATTGATTGAGTCTGTACTCTTTGGCAGCCCAGCATCTGAGCCCCGTGTGTGTGGGTGTGGGGGGGTATTTCCCACCTTACGAGGTATGGTACTAGGCACAGGCCACCATCCTCTAAAGAATGTGGAAAAAAAAACCCCATAAAGCCCAACGCAAAAAAACACAACAAAACCCAGATAAGGTGTTTCAAGGTGTTTCAGTCTGTTTTGCAGCTAGGAAATGGGCATATGATCTAAGCTCTGACTTCGATGCACTTGTCCTATACTTTGAATGAGCAGTTAGTGAAGCCAAAGAAAGAATACAGAGCATCTATTGTAGTTGCAGGCAGTTGTAGGAGCTGTAGCAGGATTGAATTTTCAGGGACAGTAATGTTAGTGATGCCAGAGGAGGTATTTTACTGTCCAGGAGTGGAGATGGTGAAGCTGCCTCCTTGGCCCCTCTGGCCAACTTAGTAGTCTTTAACTTTTAGCAAGCACCTTTAGTCCACGTGATTGGTTAAACCTTTCTTTGTGTAGCTATAGATCATGCATTGTTTCCCAGAAAGACTCAGAACCAAACCCTCTTGCACAGACTCTGAGGACCATGATGATATCTGTAGCTGGCACCATTGAGTCTGCAAGTAATCAAGAAGTGTTAACAGACCACTGTGCTCCCCTTTTACTGATTTTTAGAAAAAAATTTAAATTAAAAAAATTTTTTAATTTTACTAAGTTTTTATTTAAATTCCGGTTAGTTAACATAAAGTATAATGTTATTTCCTGGTGTATAATATAGTCATTCCACATTTCCATAAAACACCCAGTGCTCCTCACAAAGTGCACTCCTTAATCCCCCATCACCTATTTAACCCATCCTCCCACCTACTTCCCCTCTGGTAACCATCAGTTTGTTCTCTATAGTTGGTTTCTTGGTTTTCTTCTCTCTTTTTACCCCCTATGATCATTTGTTTTGTTTCTTAAATTCCACCTATGAGTGAAATGATATGGTATTTATCTTTGACTGACTTATTTTGCTTAGCATAATACTCTCTGGCTCCATCCATGTCATTGCAAATGGCAAGATTTCATTCTTTTTGATGGCCGAGTAATATTCCTGTGTGTGTGTGTGTGTGTGTATGTATACACACACCATATCTTCTTTATCCATTCACCAGTTGATGGACACTTGGGCTGTTTCCATAATATTGGCTATTGGTGATAATGCTGCTATAAACATCATGGTGCATGTATCCCTTTGAATTAGTATATTTGTATTCTTTGGGTAAATACCTAGTAATACAATTGCCGAATCATAGGGTAGTTCTACTTTTAACTTTTTGAGGAATCTTCATATTATTTTCCACAGTAGCTGTACCAGTTTGCATTCCCACCAGCAGTGTAAGAGGGTTCCCTTTTCTCTGCATCCTCACCAACACCTGTTGTTTCCTGTATTGTTAATTTTAGCCGTTTTGACAGGTGTGAGGTGATATCTCATTGTAGTTTTGCTTTGCATTTCCCTGATGAAGAGTGATGTTGAGCATCTTTTCATGTGTCTATTGGCCATCTATATGTCTTCTTTGGAAAAATGTCTTTTCATGTCTTCTGCCCATTTTTTAACTGGATTATTTGTTTTTTGGGTGTTGAGTTTGATAAGTTCTTTATACATTTTGGACACTAATCCTTTATCAGATATGTCATTTGCAAATATTTTTTCCCATTCTGTAGGTTGCCTTTCAGTTTTATTGTTTCCTTTGCTGTGCAGAAGCTTTTTATTTTGATGAAATCCCAGTAGTTTATTTTTGCTTGTTTCCCTTGTCTCTGGAGACATATCTAGTAAGAAATTGCTATGGCTGATGTCAAAGAGGTTACTGCCTCTGTTCTCTTCTAGGATTTTAATGGTTTCCTGTGTCACATTTAGGTCTTCCATCCATTTTGAATTTATTTTTGTGTATGGTGTAAGAAAGTGGTCCAGTTTAGGTTTTTTTTTTTTTTTTTTAAGATTTTATTTATTTATTTGTCAGAGAGAGAGAGCATGCACAAACTGGGGGAGTGGCAAGCAGATGTAAAAGCAGAATCCCTGCTGAGCAAGGAGCCTGATATGGGACTCAATCCCAGGACCCTGGGATCATGACCTGAGCCAAAGGCAGACACTTAACTGACTGAGCCACCCAGTCATCTCCAGTTTATTTTTTTAAACTTTTTTTTTTTTTAAAGTAGGCTCCACACCCAGCATGGGGCTTGAACCCACAATCCTGTGATCAAGAGTTGCATGCTTCACTGACTAAGCTAGCCAGGCTCCTCCACTTTCATTCTTTTGCATGTTGCTATCCAGTTTTCCCAACACCATTTGTTGAAGAGACTTTTTTCCATTGGATATTCTTTCCTGCTTTGTCGAAGATAAATTGACCATATAGTTGTGGTTTTCCCCTTTTAGTGATAACTGCCCTAAATAAAGTTCCTTTAAAAATCTTTGGGTTGGGGTGCCTGGGTGGCTCAGTCAGTTAAGCGGCTGCCTTCGGCTCGGGTCATGATCCTGGGGTCCTGGGATTGAGCCCCACGTCCGGCTTCCTCCTCAGCAGAGAGCCTGCTTCTCCCTCGCCCTCTGCCTGCCACTCTGCCTGCCACTCTGCCTACTTGTGCCCTCTCTATCTCTCTGTGAGATAAATAAAATCTTAAAAAAAAAAAATCTTTGGGTTGGGGGAAATCTTTGCGCCAAGCAGAGAAACCTCAGATTTGGTTTTTGCGCAGGAATCCACCTTCTCTCCAGGTGGCCAGCCTCCTGAATAAAGCTCAAATTCCTTTCCAGTTAAAACTCATCTCTTGAATATTGGCTTTGCAAGTGAAGAACAGCTGAACTTGGGTTTTCTGTAACAGTGGTACAATCAGTGGTGTCCAGTGTTGACCTGTGTCAGCAGTCGTGTACTTATTGAAACTAATTATGGCATGGTTTTGACTTGACCTCACAGCCTAGACTATCTTGTTCCTGCAGGTTGCCAGATCTGCTTTCTCAGCCTTCTTGGCAGGTCTGTTGGCTACCCAGTTTTCTTTTATTTTTTATTTATTAAAAAAAATTTTTTTTTAGATTTATTATTTATTTGAGAGAGCATGAGCCGGTGGGGAGGGGCGGGGGGGGGCAGAGGAAGAGGGAGAAGCAGACTCCCTGTTAAGCAGAGAGCCAGTGTGGGGGCTCAATCCCAGATCATGACCTGAGCTGAGAGCCAAAGGTAGATGCTTAACCGACTGAGCCACCTAGGCGTCTCTACGCAGTTTCCTTTTAATACATTTTTTTTCTGTTTAAATTAACCAAAGGTGCTTTCAGTTTCTTGTAACTAAAAATCCTAATTGATGCAATGTTTTTCTTTAGTGCAGCTAATTGAGAGACACTGTTTAGTAGCATCAGTTGCCATAATAACAATCTAAAATGTTCTATTTAAGAAATTACCTTTGACTTCTACATCAGGATCCTTTTTCACTTTTATATGGTAGTAGGCTGATACAGCAGCTGGTCTTGAGTTTTTGTTTTTTTTTAAGATTTTATTTATTTAATTGAGATAGAGCGAGAGAATGAGAGAGAACACAAGCAGGGCAGAGGGACAGAGGAAGAGGGAGAAGCAGTCTCCCCGCTGAGCAGGCGCCAGATGAGGGACTCCATCCCAGGACCCTGACTGAGATCATGACCTGAGCTAAACGTTCAACTGACTGAGCCACCCAGGCGCCCCTTGAGTCCTTAATTGACTTTTCTTAGGCACATAGTGATGGGGATTATGTACTACAGAAATTTGGTGAGAGCCGTAAGAGTGTCCTGGATAATAGAAAGTCAGCCTGGAATGAAAGCACTTGATATTTATGTATATAAAGACTGTATTTAGACTTTGACTTGTCCCTAATTCTGCTGATCTTTATAGTGGGAACTGCTTGTAGAATTGATATCTCTTCTTATTATCTGTATATAAACTGAAATGCTTAATATTGTTGGCTCTGTCATACTTCTTATATTTCTGAACTTTGAAAAGTCACTTTGCTTCTTATGCGAGTTTTTTGTAAATTTTAAATTTTTTTTTTTAAAGATTTTATTTATTTATTTGAGAGAGAGAGAATGAGAGACAGAAAGCAGGAGAGGGAGGAGGGTCAGAGGGAGAAGCAGACTCCCCGCGGAGCAGGGAGCCCGATGTGGGACTCGATCCCGGGACTCCAGGATCATGACCTGAGCCGAAGGCAGTCGCTTAACCAACTGAGCCACCCAGGCGCCCCTGTAAATTTTAAAATGATGGAGAATAAACTAATCTCTAAGATCCTCTCCAGCCTTAACATTTGAGGTGTTAATGAAATGTAATTTACTTCCTTTTTCTTTTCTAAAGTTTGAATCCCAGCAATACACTTACGGTGCTGCATAGAACAGAATAGATTGGGTTCTTTGTTCAATGAGCTCAAAATGGTCAATTAAGACATAGCTTTTGGGAAATATGTTAAAGAACAAGTTCAGTAAGTGGCAAGTGTGAGGGTATTCAGTAACTTATGTAGTTTATGAAAATTTGGAAAAATTTCATTTGGAAAAATGAACAGCTTTGTGTATTCACAGTTGACATACTTGGAAAGCAGTGTAATGCACTGGTTAAAAACTTTAAAATCAGAATTCTTGGATTTGAATCTCCAATTTACACCAATCAGCAATATGACTGTGGGCAAGTTACTTAACCTCTCTTAGTTTCTCCATCAGTAAAATGGGGATAAAAATAGGTCTTACCTTATGGAGTTGCTGTGAAGATTAAATGAATTTATACATATAAAGTGTCCAAAACATTTAGGGTGGTGCAAGATATATAGTACTTGTTAATTAGCCGTTTTTATTTTCATGTTCTTATATTATCTCATATAGCTGATATACATTTTATTTATTTTTATTTTACTTATAATTCTTGCACAGATCTTGAATTTGAGACCATAGTTTCATGTATATCCAAAAGCTATATTGTGCAGATCTTTTTAAATTGTCATGAATGTTTTATAGCATTCCATTATTACTAATAGAGCAAATATTTATAACTGTTAAATACTGTACTGTCATTGGGATTCAGTGCAGTGTTTAGCACAAAGATCATAGGTATAAGGCACATCCATAATGACTAGCTATTTTTTTTAAACAAGTTAGTACACATAGCTGATACATTAATATACCTAGAGTTTCTCTAATAATAAACTTAAAATTTCCTTAGATCCAAATAGATTTTGATCTTCTCTCTATTCCCTCCTGATTTTAGTAGAATATTGAAATAATAAGATAAAGCAAGAAAATAGCAGTCTTGACCAAGAATATTGCTATCAGATGAGAATGTTTCAGGGATACATCTTTTCCAATGCATTGCTTTCTCTTTGCTTATATTGATTTTATAATCCAGGTTTATTCATTGTAGGTCTAGAGTCTTTTTTACTATTTCTTGGATTTTCTAAGAAAATTTTGTGAAACAGTATATACTATAAATAACATCTCATAGTTTCTTTTCAGAAAATAATATAATTCTTACTATACTTTTTTTTTTTTTTAAAGATTTTATTTATTTATTTGACAGAGACACAGCGAGAGAGGGAACACAAGCAGGGGGAGTGGGAGAGGGAGAAGCAGGCCTCCCGCGGAGCAGGGAGCCCGATGCGGGGCTCGATCCCAGGACCCCGGGATCATGACCTGAGCCGAAGGCAGACGCTTAACGGCTGAGCCACCCAGGCGCCCCTTTACTATACTTTTAGATTTTAATTTCAAGTCGTCAATTCAGCTAAAATGGCAATCATTTTAGGGACTATTTCTTTAATCATAATATCTTTTGTCTTGCTTCCTTTTTCAGTACCAGGGTTCTGATCAAGCAGGAAAGGAGAAAGCAAAAGGTAAAGTAAATATATTTTTATTTATATTAGCCTTGTGAGAACAGTGATCTTTTGAAGTGTTTTTTGAAGGTTAATAAATTCACCTAAGTAACTGGAAGGCCATCCAGTCTTCTCTGTCTTGTAGATAGTTTGATCAGCCAACCATTTTCTTAGGCAGGGACTTAAAGATCATTGTTGATTCTTGTTGTCATTCTAGTTCTAAAATATATCCCACTCTTTTAAGGGAAGTCTGATCACTTCTCACTACCTGTCCTACGAGTACCCTGATTCAAATAATCATTTTTTAGTTTTTTTTTTTACATTGGTTTTATTATATAAAGTTGAGCATGTATATATCTTACAGCCGAGCAGTATATATTCAAGAGAAACTCTTCCACATGTGTACTTTGAGACATATACAAGCTTGTTTGGATCATTGTTGTTAAGTAGCAAAAAAGAAAGAGAAGAAGGCAAAAGGGAGGAAGCAGAGGGGCAGGAGTATGGGGAGGGAAGGGGACCACCCAAATGTCCATTAGCAGTAGAATGGTTAAACAAATTGTGGCATACCCAAGTAATTATGTAGCAGTGAAAATGTATCAGTGTGTATTCACAGTTGACATACTTGGAAAGCAGTGTAATGCACTGGTTAAAAACTTTAAAATCAGAATTCTTGGATTTGAATCTCCAATTTACACCAATCAGCAATGTGACTGTGGGCAAGTTACTTAACCTCTGTAATTAATGTAGATTAATTAATGTAGATGAATCCCCAAAATAAAACGTTGACCAAATGAAGCAACTCAATGAATATAAGCAGTAAGATTCCATTTACAAAGTGTTCCAAAACAGAAAAAATATGTTCAAAGCTCATAAAATTTAAAGAAAAGTTATTAGTGAAATGATGTCTCATTGTAAATTTAACTCCTATTTTCTTGATTACTAGTGAGGTTATCTGAAATTTTCATCCATGTTTCCTCTTTTGTGAAGTACTTTTCCAAGTATTTTTTCCATTTTTAATTTAATGTTGTCTTTTTCTTATTGTCTTTATATATTTAGAATTCTTTGGTTACTCTGTAGCTTTTATTTTTACTTTCTTAATGCTGTCTTTTAAGGCAAGTTCTTAATTTTAATGTAATCAAATTTATCAGTGTTTTTCTGCTTTAACTTTTATTCCTATGTAGTCTGTTCTTCACACAGCAATTAATAGGATCTTTTAAGAGCACAAATCAGAATTTTCGTTCCCCTGCTTAAAAGCTTCAGTTGTTTTTCATTGCTTTTAGAATAATACCTGACTTAACCATAGCCTAGAAGGACCTGAAGGATCTACACCCTGCCTACTTCTCTGATTTTCTTACTACTTGCCCAGTTCATTTTATTTTAGCTACACTGACCTTCTTTCTGCCATTCTTCTTCTCTTTGTCCGGAATATTCTTCCTCAAGATACTTGCGTGTGTGGCTTGTCAACATTTAGGTTTTAGCTCAAGTATCTCCTCTTAGATTGGCTTTCTCTGATCACAGCATCTAAGTAGCTTCCCACCCTCCAGTTTCCTTCTAGGACCATTTCTTACCACTCTTCTCTTTCATAATCTGGTATTTTCTTATAAATTTGTTTCCTCTGTTCTCCCCCCACCTTCATTAACATATATTCATCAGAAGAGGGATTTTATTATTTTTGTTTATTTTGTATCTCCCATGCCTAGAATTGTGCCAAGCAATAACATAGGCATTCAATAAATAAACTATAATCTGTCCCGAGATTTTTTTTTTTAGTATTCTAACTCTGGATCATTCTTGTGAATATTTATAAGAAAGGGAAGGACATATGGCCCTTCCCTGAACTGTCGATCCCTAGTTATGTCACTTTCCTATTCTTTGAAAATGTCATACCTTCCCTTGAATATTTCATGCCTCCTTTAAACCACTCTTCCCCAACCCTGTTTTTAATCTCTTCACACTCATTAGATGACCTTGTCTTACATTTCAGAGGAAATAGAAGCTATCAGATGAGAATTATCTCATGTTATCTACTACCAGTTCTATAAACTATCTTACATCTTCACTGATCTTCTCTTTCCCTTCTGTGATTGTGGAAGTAGTTTCCTTTTGTCAAGGGAAGGTCTATTTGCAGTCTGGATTCCATTTTTCTCAAGAACTTCACTGCATCAGTTACTTCCTCTCTTTCTTGTATTCTCAACCAGTCACTGTCAGCTGGAGGCTTTCCACTGATATTCAGACATACTCAATTTTCTGCTATTAAAACAAGTAAAGCCCTCTCTGGATCCTTTCCCTTTCTTGCTATGCCCCTTCACTTTTATCTCTCATTCACTTCTCAGTCCACTCAACAGTATAGCTTTTGCTAATGGCAGAGTAGCAGACATGGAAGGATAATAAAGGAAATTAAATTGAGTCTGGGGGGAGTTAGTCTCACACAGCTGCTTTTTCTTATCCTCTTCTCATTTTAGTTGACTTTTTTTTTTTTTTTAAAGATTTTATTTATTTATTTGACAGAGAGAGAGACACAGCGAGAGAGGGAACACAAGCAGGGGGAGTGGGAGAGGGAGAAGCAGGCTTCCTGCTGAGCAGAGAGCCCGCCTGATGCAGGGCTCAATCCCAGGACCCTGAGATCATGACCTGAGCTGAAGATAGACGCTTAATGACTGAGCCACTCAGGCGCCCCTCAGTTGACTTTTAATGGTACTCAGCTGTGCATATCTTAAAGGCTTTTTATATCTGTAAGATAGCATACTCTGGGGGCGCCTGGGTGGCTCAGTCGTTAAGCGTCTGCCTTCGGCTCAGGTCATGATCCCAGGGTCCTGGGATCGAGCCCCACATCGGGCTCCCTGCTCCACGGGAAGCCAGCTTCTCCCTCTCCCACTCCCCCTGCTTGTGTTCCCTCTCTCTCGCTGTGCCTCTCTGTCAAATAAATAAAATCTTTTTTTTTTTTAATTTTAAAGATTTTATTCATTTATTGACAGAGAGAGAGAGAGAACAAGTAGGCAGAGAGGCAGGCAGAGGGAGAGGGAGAAGCAGGCTTCCCGCTGAGCAGGGAGCCAGATGCGGGGCTCGATCCCAGGACCCCGGGATCATGACCTGAGCCGAAGGCAGCGGCTTAACCGACTGAGCCACCCAGGCGCTCCCAAATAAATAAAATCTTAAAAAAAAAAAAAAAAAAGATAGCATACTCTGTAGAAAAACAAGTTTTTAACTTGTCAGGTTTGTTTTATCACATTTTTAAAAAGCTTTATATTTCTGATAATTTTTAATCTTTTGATACCTAGTAATGCCTTCATAAAGTTCTATTTTAAAGGCATTACATTTACCAAAAAGATTTTAAGAGGCTGTGAAATTAAGAGTCTTTAGGCAAACTATGTCATCATGATTGATTTTAATTTATATGTAAGCATATAAAGGGGGTGTCAAAAATATAAAAATGTCAAGTCAATTAATTATTAAATGGCCTTATTGCTTTTTATTTTTTTGATTTGCCTAATAACTTTTGTTATAATAACTTTTATTTTTAATTATTTTAGGAATATTTTGAAAAGAAAAGGTTAAAATCAAAAATGAAATTACTGGGAGTTTCATCCCCTGTCAAAAATTCCACTGTCAGTTTAGACCTCCTTAACCTATATATGGTAAATCACATATCTTGCCAGAAGAAAACACCTGGTAAGTCTTTCCATTAGCATTTTGTTTGACTCTAATGTGATCATAACATTCAGTTTTCTAATAAATTTATAATTTTAGAACTCAGAGGATATGGAAAGTAAACTAATTTTAAAACTTGGCTGCCTTCTTAAATTAGTTACTTTTTGATTAAAGTACCTTTGTCACTTTTTGCTTAAAATCTTTTTTTTTTGCTTATTCTATTTTTAAGTTATGTTGTTATATAGAATTAATTTTATAAGGTATGGTCAAAGTTATTATATTGTAGTTGTTTTAGTTACTACATTAATCTACGTAGGCTGATAGTTACCAAAGTTTAGCTAAAAGAGCAGGGAATAAATGTCTTTACTATCTTAAAGTATTTAGAGAATTTGTTTGAAAGGAGGCACTGAAAAAGATTTTTGCCTCAATGATTAGTTTCCTGTATCACAACTTGAATGATTTCTTAGGCATTCTTGGAATGTTAACTATAGTAGTCTAATACTTCAAAATAAAGTTCATTTTGCCTGTATTTTGAGCCTTCAAGCGAATAAAAAGTTTAATCAGAATATTTTTTTTTTCTCAAGGGAACTTGTGTCTGATATTTAATTTTTAAAATAAGTACTAAAATGAGAGCTTAAGAAATAAGATAGTTCATAAAGGAAGGATAGAAATTGATCGTAAGTGCTGTTAGTATATTCTGTTTTCCTTTCTCTGCCATTTTTATTCCTTAATGCAGACAGCGGTTCACACAAGCAAATTTAGTTATACGTTAGATCTAATTATGCTCTTTATGGACTTTAGGAATAAAAGTTTTGTTGTAAATCTGTTTGATGTATTTACCTTCTTTTTCTTCACTTATGTAATATAGTGTTGTCAGCCACAGTCATGACATTTGACATTAGATCCTCATACCTTGTTCATCTTATAGCTAAAGTTTGACCTGTTACCAACCTGTATTTCCCCTATTCCCTGGTCCCCGGCCCCTGACGACCACTTTAGTACTCCCTGTTTCTGTGAGTTTGATTTTCTTTTTTAGATTCCACATGTAAGTGATACCATGCATTATTTGTCTTTCTCTAGCTTATTTCAGTTAACATAATGCCTTTAAGGTCCATCCAAGCGGTCATAAGTGGCAGGATTTCCTTAATGTTCATGGCTGAAGAATATTTCATCATATGTATATATCTCACCTGTTCTTTTTCCAGTCATCCATTGACAGACATGAGGTTATTTTCATATCTTATATCTAGCCCATTGTGAATGATGCTCCTGTGAACATGGGACATGGGAGTACAGATATCTCCTTATGATTCTGTTTTCATTTCCTTTGGATATATACTGAGAAATGGGACTGCTGAATTATGTAGTTTTTCTTTTAATTTTTTGAGGAACATACATTATGTTCTCCATAGTTACTCCACCCATTTGCATTCCTATCAACTGTGCACAAGGGTTCCCTTTTTCCACATCCTTCCCAACACTTGTTATCTCTTGCCTTTTTGATGATAGTCATTCTAACAGGTGTGAGGTGATAATCTCATTGTGGTTTTGATTTGTATTTCCCTGAAAATTAGTGATGGGCACCTTTTCATATGTCTGTTGGCCATTTGTATGTTTTCTTTGGAAAAATGTCTGTTCATTTCCACTGTCCATTTACAAAATTAGATTGTTCATTTTTTGCTAAGAGTTGTATGAGTTTGTTATATATTTTGCAACTTGAGCCCTTATCAGGTATATGGTTTGCAAATATTTTCTCCCATTCCATAGTTTGTCTTTTCATTTTGGTAATGATTTTCTTTGCTGTGTAGAAGATTTTTAGTTTGATGTAGTTCCCATGTTTGTTTTTGCTTTTGTTGCCTTTGCTTTTGGTGTCAAATCCAAAAAATCATTGCCTAGACTGATGCCAAGGAACTTACCCCTTATGTTTTCTTCTAGTTTTATGGTTTTAGGTCTTATATTCAACTCTTTAATCCATTTTGAGTTGAATTTTGTGTATGTTGTAAGATAGGGGACCAATTTCACTCTTTTTCATGAGGCTGTCAATGATGTATTTGCCTTTATATATTTCCTTTCTTCCTCACTTTCTTTTCATTTATACGTTCAACATGTTTATTGAGTACCTCCATTATTGAGTACTTCCATTAAGTAGTGTATTGGATGCTGAGAATAGAATAGAAAATGATGGGGTCAGGACACACTGTTCCAAAAATAAAGCATGTTGGCATACTAAAGATTTTAAGCTGAAGGAATTTGAGAAGCAGCATGTGCAGGAAGGATCCTCATGTGAGAAGTGTCCTCCCTATACCTGGAGGAAAGGAACATCTTTATCTCCAAGACAGAGGGACACAGAGAAGAATCTAAACAAATAAGCCTTGCTGTTCCCTCCTGTTGGCTAGATTTAGTTCATACCCTTTTTTGTTCGATCACATTTTCCCACTATTTTTCATTCTCCATCAAACCTAGCATAAAAATGCTCAGGTTTAACCACTTCTTTGGGTCTCCATTTCCTTATAAAGTTTTCCATTTAAAATTTATACTAAATAAATTGGTATGTTTTTTCTCTCACTAATCTGTCTTTTGTTATAGAGTTCCTAGCTGAGAATTTAGAAAAAGCGTAAGTTTATTAGTGATGGTATTAGGAGGTGGGGCCTTTAGGAGGTGGTTAGGTCATGATGGTGGAGCCTTCATGAATGGAGTTAAGTGGTGGAGGTGGTTAGGTCTTTTATAAAGAGACCCCAGAGAGCTCTCTTTGCTCCTTTCACTGTGTGAGGACACAGGGAGAAGACAGCTCTCTGTGAACCAGGACTCAGGCTCTCACCAGACCCTGAGTTTGAGAGCGCTTTGATCTTGGACTGCCTGGCTGAGAAATAAATTTCTGTTGTTTTAACTACCCAGTCTATGGTATTATGTTAGAGCAGCCTGAATGGACTAAGACATTTTACTAAAAGGAAGGGCAGTGGTGCAGCTGGGCCTCAGAGACTGCTTGAATCAGGGACTTGCATACCACCAAGATTTTTTTCTCACTTTAGATAGTAACTTTATTCTCTCAGATTGTCTTTTTCATTCAGGCTTAAAACATGACCTTAAAAAATTAATATTGCTCATCTCTCCTGTTTTGCCACAAGGGAAACACTGAGAGTTGTTTCTTTTGTTCTGAGTTTTTAAATTTTACTGGAAGTATGTTACCTTGCCCTACTGGTGCCAGGTCCTAGCAATGGAACAATTATTTATAACCACAGAGATGTGATTCTATTATTGGTTCATCTTGGGTCAGATGGTTCCCCTTAAGTCAATTATTTTTTCTAGAGACAGGGTTTTATAAGAAGATAGGAAGTTCTCTAGTAGAACTGTATAGTTGGGGCACCTCGGTGGCTCAGCTGGTTAAGCATCCAACTCTTGGTTTCAGCTCAGGTCATGATCCTGTGGTCATGGGATCAAGCTCCACACCAGGCTCTGTGCTCATTGCAAAGTCTACTTAGAGTCTCTCTCCCTCTCCTTCCTGCTCTCTCTCTCTCCCGCTCGCTCTCAAATAAATAAATAAATAAATAAATATATAACTTTTAAAAAAGCACAGAAGAGCCCCTGTGTAGTTGGTATGTGTGTAAAAAAGCATTACCCAGAAAAGGAGAGTGGTTAAAAAGTACTGAGCAGACCAAATAGTGATATCTTGTATAAGGAGAGAAAAGGCTTCTGTTTCCATAAAGTTTAAAGATCTAGTAAGAGAGAGAGAATTAATCAGGTACAATAAACCATGGTAAGTGCTATAATAGAGAACATAGAACTGAATCAGTATAGCCCCTTTCATGAGGACTATGTAAGATAATGAAAAAGATGATTTGAATTATCTGTGATAGGTTTTAGTACTTTAATGACTTCTAGCATATATAGAATATAGGTAGTTTTAGGAAATTTCTAAGATGTACACTTATTTAATGAACATTGTATATCAAACGTTGCTTTTAAAAGATTTTATTATTTTTAATTATAACTTTTTTCATTATAGAAACTGTGAGAAAACCAATCCACGTGAATATGCATAGAGACGTAAAAATGCCCCTAAGAAAGCATAATTTAGAACTTCCAATGACACCTCACTGTGTACCATCTAACCTCTGCATTGATGATATAGACAACAGGTATATTTTATCAAGGTGGTATATTATTTAGGTATTTCAACGGGTCATCATCAGTACTGTTTTATTCATTAGAAAATATGCAGAGGACTTTTCTTCTAGCTCTAGTTTTTGTTTGGCTGTTAACAGTATTATTAAACCATTAAGACTTTTATCAAATGAGCTAATGTCCATACTAAGTGTTTTGTATGCATAGTTTGACTTTCCTTATCCTCAAAATGTTTCTGTAGTAATAATACAATTTTTAAAAAAATTTGAGAATGATTTAGAGTTCTGTATGTTTTCATGTATTTCTATAGAACAGTATGAGTTTTAAATATATGTAAAAAGGTAGTCAAATTTATTATCAGCTTTTTTTTTTAACCTTACATTTTTCTTTTCATTTTTATATACTGTCAAGACTAGGCAGCAAGAAACAACTTGCCCCAGTTCAGGTGAGACTTAAAATTTTTTTTAAGTTACTTTAACAATTGTGGAATGCTACCAAATGATAGAAATTTTTCGAATATCAGGGAAAATTATTCTTTAAAAAATTTTTTTACAGTCTTTAAAAATTATTTTTAAAGTTTTCAATATATAGAACTTATACCTTAGGTATATTTTAACTGATTGCTTAAAGAAACCCTTTGGAGTTCTGGTAATGTAGATTAGGCCTGTGTGTACATAACATTTGTTACTGATGAGCTGCAAAAGATAATTCATTTGGGTATTCCTGCTTTGGGTTTATGTGATCATTGAGAAATTCATCTCTTCTAGCATAGTGACCATATGATTTTATATCAAATTGTGATTTTCAACATTTACACTGATAATAATAATCTTGGGAGATTATTTTTCTTTCAAGTATTGCACATGATTTTTTTAGTAAATAAAATTTTAATCAATTAGAAAATATATAGATTGTGATTAAACCTTGAAATTTTAAGATCCAATGCTATATTATAATATATTTTTTAAAGATTTATTTATTTTAGAGAGAGAGCGAGCACGGGACTGGGAGGGGCAGAGGGCGAGACAGAGGGAATCTTAGGCAAACTCTGTGCTGAGTGTGGAGCCTAACACGGGGCTCAGTCTCACGAGACTGAGATCATGCATGACCTGAGCCGAAACCAACAGCCAGATGCTTAACTGACTGTGCCACCCAGGTGCCTCAGGTCCAATGCTATATTATTGATTATTCTTTCTTTGCTTTGAATTGCCAAAATTAAACTGCATGAATGGCAATGATACTAAAATTTCTTGGAAGTCTTTTTACCTGAATTGTGGGTCCGTGAAACTTAGATTTCTTGTCATTTGGAGATGGCATGAAGCTTGGAGGTTGAGGGGACCAGTTGTGAGAAAGGCAGATGGAAAGGAGCTCTTCAGTATAATTTTAGTTGATAACCTCTCTTGTCTTAGTAAGTCCTCTGAATTACTGATAACTTGCTTTTCCTTGGAGCTTTTTCTGCAGTCTGTGACCTTTTTCATTCCTATTTTGACTTTCCTCTTCTCAAGTTTATATATTTTAGCAGATCAAATGGTTTTATCTACTTTTCCTATAGTTGTTACAAGTCATGGACTCATATAGAATGTTTAAACCTCAGTTCAACAGAATAGAAAATTGTAGTTTTGCTCAACCATCTTTTTCAGCAGAATTATCTTCTAACAGGAATATTACAAAACAAAATGTCATTCTCAGAATAGCACCTAGTCCTCAGAAAGTTGCATGTGAAAAAAAGCAGAATGAGCAGATACATTTGAATCACTAGTCTTAGCATTTTATATCATTGTATTTTTATGATATGCTCTTTTTTTCTGTTCTTATGGATTTAAAAAATACTAGTTGTGAATTGCTATAGACACAGACAAATTAGGATATCAGTTAAGTATAATAATTCTTCTTTGGTCAAAATTTGTCTGCTCTGTAGAAGATTATGAATCCAAAAATTGGAATCTTTTTAAAAAATCTTTGAAATCATCATTCTTTTATAAAATTACTGATAGTGAAATTGAAAATAGTTCAGTGTGTTTATATAATAGTTGATGATTGTAATCACAGTAAATAACTAGTTGGTGATGTCATGGTGGCCCCAATAGTCATGATATGGAAAGGGCCCTGTGAATTGCAGTATATAATCTCAGTGATGTCGTAGTAGCCCGTTAAAGAATGAGTTGTGATGGTTTGATTCTTTTTATGATTTGACAGATGACAACTGGTTATATGCACTTGAATTAAAACTATACAAATGTGTTTATATAGATAGAGATGTGTAGTACTAAAATATTGTTTAGTCATTGTATTTTCTAAAGTTAAAAATCTAAAAAATCCAGATTTTAAAATTCTGAAATATATCTGCCATAAACTATAAAAAGTAGTCATTTTATTAGATTATATAGAGTTTAAAAAATAAATAAGTAAATGAAATTATTATTATACTAATGTATGATGGTAGTGGGGAAAATGGTTATAAACATGGTGTCTTGTTAATGGGAATACTCAGTTTTGAATTTCTTCCATTTTTAGCATGCATTCGTTTTATGCCATATTTATGTATTTATCATTTATAAACAAATTTATAATTTACAAATTTTATAAGTTATGATTACACATGGTACATTATATATAATATATAGTGATATCAATGATATGATTCAGTTTTATGAAAGTATTTATGAAAGTATGTTTTCTGTTTTTCAGAGAAGAGAAAATAAAGTATTATATTTCCAGTGATAGATGTTAGCCTTATTAATTTAAGGACCCATTAACTTTGGAATGATGCAATGAAAAACATTTAGTTATTCAGTTTGTATTTTATAAGACTAAAATTTGCATCCTAGATAGTTTATAGGATAGAGAATGTGTAACTCTCTGTAATCTCTACTTAAATAATCTCCTACTTTTAGGCTGCAGGTTAATGATTATCTTCAGAGGGGTAATAATGTTTGTTTGTTTTAAAGATTTTATTTATTTATTTTGTCAGAGAGAGAGAGAGTGTGTGCTCACTTGAGCACAAGCAGAGGGATTGGCAGGCAGAGGGAGAAGCAGGCTCCCCGCTGAGCAGGGAGCCCAATGCAGGACTCGATCCCAGGACCCTGGGATCTTGATCTGAGCCGAAGGCAAACGCTCAACGACTGAGCCACCCAGGAGTCCCAGTAATGTTATACTTTTTTTTTTTTTAATATTTTATTTATTTATTTGACAGAGAGATTGATAGCGAGAGAGGGAACACAAGCAGAGGGAGTGGGTGGGAGAGGGAGAAGCAGGCTTCCCGCTGAGCAGGGAGCCCGATGCGGGGCTCGATCCCAGGATCCTGGGATCATGACCTGAGCCGAAGGCAGACGCTTAACGACTGAGCCACCCAGGCGCCCCCCAATAATGTTATACTTAATACACAGAAGAGAAAATTAAAAAGAAAGGCTGATGTTCCTGTTCAAGGTGTAGTGGTACATTGTGAAGTATTAGAAAAGTGTTTAATTGCTTATTTGGAGGGATTTCAAGAAAAGTGAGAATTAAAATGAAACTATAAAATACAACAGAAAATGAGTTCAAACAACAGGTTAGAAGAAAAAGTGGGTTGGGGCTCACTGATCCCTAGAGAAGTTAATATTGAGCCAACATAAAGTATTCTCATCTCTTTTGGTTTGTTTGTTTCTCACTTCATGGGATGACTTTGTCTCTGTACCTCTGTCACTCTTTCTCTGAGGCTGAGCTATGAGATGTATTACCAGACTTTATTTCCAGGTCTCCCTGACTTTGGACTCCCCCCTTTTTTCCCCTAAGACTTTCAATATCTCTTTTTGTCTTCTTTTTTTCCAGTTTTGTGTCATTGATTGTTTTTGGACTTCTCATTTCTGTTTCATGGCTAGTAAATAAAATATGTTACAGATATAAATTATTATTGCTGGATAGATTAGTGTTGGGCCACTATAACATCTTACAGTTATGTGGTACCTTCCACATTAACAAATGGATTACCTCATCTGTTTTCCACAAGTCTTTCCATACGTTCCCCATTTTGCACTCAATGATACTGATATTCAGAAAGATTAAAGGAACGTTCTTTAAAATTACTCAGTAAATGGATAAAACAGATAAATACAACTGTTTTTTGGGGAAAAATTACTTTCTTTCAGAGATCATTTGCTCAAGATCCTGGTGTCCTGGGTATAATATATAAGTTATTTATAATTATAATATATTGTTTATAATTAATAATATATTTTAAAATTTTATTTAATTATATTTATAATATATATTAGTTATAATTAATAATATATGTATTTTAACTTCTGAGGAAATGGTTAGCACATCATAGTATCAATTCTGTTATTTTAACAATCATTTAAATATTGATATTGCTTTGACTGTTAGCACAATATTTGTTTTGTTTTCAATAAGGACACAGTTACTTTGTTTTAAACTAGAAAATTCATTTTTTTTTTGCATATGGATATCCACTTAGATGACATTTTATGGTAAGTAATTTGAATTGTATACATGTATGTACATTTACCATTTTGGCAGGTTCTTCTTTCTTTTTCAGCTCAGTAAAGTTAATTATTCTAATTCCTTGGTTTCCAAATTAAATGAAAATCAAGATGCTCTCAGTCCAACATATAAAACAGTACAATTTAGGTCATTATTCGAAAGATTAAACAGGTAAGCAAAGATTTTTGAAGATTTTATTTATTATTTATTATTTATTTATGAGAGAGAAAGAGAGTGTGAGAGAGAGGGAGGGGCAGGCTGAGCTGAGCAAGGAACTCGATGTGGGACTCGATCCCAGGACCCTGGTATCATGACCTGAGCTGAGGGCAGACGCTTAACCGACTGAGCCACCCAGACATCCCAAGCAAATATTTTTGAAGGAAATAAAGAAGTTGCAGCATTCTTTCTTTGAGTTATTAATTCAGTTTTAATGGACAAATATTTTTTAGAAATGTAGACAAACCTAAGTAATACTTCTAGAAAAAAAATACTAGAAGTTAAATGTAGCATTTAATTAACAATTTTAAGTAATTATTTTCTAATGTGCACATCTACTTTTCATTCATTAAAAAAATATTTTGAGCCAAGGTGCATTGCATTTGTTTTATAATCTCCATGAAATACTAGTTCTTTTTCTGTATCATAAACATACTGATTTATTTTTCTTATTTATGGTAGTTGATCAGTGCCCCCTTTTATTTTCTAGTTGTCTGTATATAAATCCTGGTTCATTGTTTTAAAATGCATTAAACTTATAAAACCAGTTTGAATCACTCCTAGTAATCATGGTGAGAAACCTTGACTCTGTAATCCTATCCCAGTCTTTGTCATTTTAGTAAATGACACGACTATTCACTCAGTAGCCAACACCAAATAAAAGTCCTTGATTGCTTCCTTTTCTTCAACTCCCAATTATCCATTTCATCAACAAAGTTTGGACAATTCTGTATTCTAATAAGCTTTAAAGTTACCTATTCACCTTTCCACCTCTATAGGTTCCATCCCAGTCTTAAGCCACTACTGCCTCTTGCCTGGAGAATTGTAATAACCATGTAACAGTTCATTTTGTTTTCTGTTTTCCTGAGATCCATTTTTTTTTTTTTTACAGCTCTATTAATGTATAATCAGCATGCAACAAACTGAATTTATCTAAAATGTGCACTTTGATAAGTTCTGACCTGTTCAAATATAATGAGCATATTCATCATCACCAGTAGTTTCTTTGGGCATCTTTGTAATCTCTTCCTCTGGCCATTTCACATCCCTTACTCTCATCCCAAGGCAACAGCTGGTCTGCTTTCTGTCACTGTTGATTAGTCTGTATTTTCTAGAGTTTTATGTAAGTGACATCATATACTTATGTTCTCTGCAGAAATGGGGAGACACTAGTCAGAGTGTACCAACTTCCAGTTATAAGACAAATAAGTTATGGGGATCTAATATACAACGTAGTGACTATAAATAATACTTCATTACATACTTGAAATTTGTTAATACAGTATCTCATAAGTAGAGTCACCACATATACATACAAAGGTAACTATATGAGGTGATGCATATGCTAGTTAGCTTGATTGTGGTAGTCACTTCCACAAATTATACTTACATGAAATCATCATGTTGAACACCTTAAATATATACAAGTTATTTGTTTATTTTTATTTGTCAGTTATATCTCAATAAAGCTGGGGGCGGGGAGGATCATTTCAAACATACTGGAAGGTTTTCTCACATTCTTCCAAGTCTATAGCTCCCACCAGTAATCACCATTCTGCCTCCTGTCACCATACATTAATCAAGCCTGTCTTGGAACTTCATATAAATGGAATTTTAGACAGTGGTCTTCTTTTGGTATGGCGATTCATCCATGCTGTTGCTTGCTATTCCATGTATCAGTACTTAATTCTTTTTCATTTCTGCTTGTTACTGCACTGTATGAATATTATATAATCTATTTTTTTAAGTATAGCTGACATACAGTATTTCATTAGTTGCAGGTGTACATATAATACTCTGTTCTTTTTTTTTTATTATTGTGGACTTGGGGATTTGTGGATTCCACATTTGTGAATTTGCCTATCTGCTAAATTTATTTGTAACTCCAAAATCAATACTTGCGGTACCTGAGCAGTTATTCGCCAACATGTGCTGAGTAGCAAAAAACTCGAGTTGCCTGAGAAACACACTTCCAGTCAAGGTGGGGCAGGATAACACCTTCCTTCTTTCTTGTTTCAGTTCTGATACGGTAAATAAGCTTCTGTTGCACAGCCTATTTAGTGTTATGGTCTTCACATTTTTGAGCTTTTTGGTGGCAGTCTTTCAGTTTCAAGTGGACTTCAGGCTGGTGTATAAGTGCTGTCCAGTTTCCTAAGTACCAGGAAACTGCGATGCACCTTACAGAGAACAGTAGCAGACAGGCTGGGTTCAGGCATGACTTACAACACTGCTGGCCATGAGTTCAATGCGGACTAATCAACAATGTATTAATGCAAGTGGTCTTGCAGTGGCACCTCTGCGGCGCGGGCTCGGACCCTCTCCTTGTGTGGCTCCCAGTGAGGCCGCCCCTCCACACGGCCGCCGGGGGGCCGTGGCCTCGCCACCGTGACTCAGCTTTCCCGCCGTAATATTCTATTCTTAATGGACATCTGGGATAGTTCAGATTTGGGACTATTATGATAAGAAAGCTGCTGTGACATTAAAAAAAATAGGAGAAACACTTCATGCTCATGGATTGGAAGAATCACTAATTTTAAGATGGAAATTTTCCCCAAATTTCTGCCATTCCCTAGCTCCTGGCAGTTCTACTCCTTGCTTCTTGGAATGTCACTTTTTAGAGTCCACATATAGGTGAGGTCATATGGTATTCATCTTTCTGTGTCTGGCTTATTTTACTTAGCATAATGTCATCCATGTTCATCCATATTGTCACAAATGGCATGATTTCCTTCTTTTTTTATGGCTGAACAATATTCCATTGTATTTAATCTTCTTTAACTTCTCTTAGTGTATTGTATTATGCTTTCAATAAATAAGCCTTGTGCTTCCTTGG
Organism: Mirounga leonina; assembly: GCF_011800145.1. Classification (NCBI taxonomy): domain Eukaryota; kingdom Metazoa; phylum Chordata; class Mammalia; order Carnivora; family Phocidae; genus Mirounga; species Mirounga leonina. The sequence goes on along the minus strand of NW_023270504.1, from coordinate 798,064 downwards.
CTGAATTTATTCCTAAATATTTTATTCTTTTTATGCTGGTGTGAATGGTATTTATTTTCTTAATTTCATTTTTGGATTGTTCATTGCTAAAATATAGGAATATTTTTTTATATTGATCTTGTCTCCTACGACCTTGCTGAATTCATTATGAGTTGCTAGTGGTTTTATACCATACTGGATTATGTTGTCCATATATACAAGTATTTTTACCTCTCTTTTTTCAGTCAGGATGCCTTTTACTTCTTTTTCTTGTGAACTAGTGACTAGAACCTCTAGCACAGTGTTGAACAGCAAGCAGGCAGGCAAGAGTGGGCATGCTTGCATTGTTTAAAGAAAAAGCATTTCACTATTATGTTAGCAGTAGGTTTTTTTGTAGGTGTCCTTTATCAGGTTTAGGAACTTCCCTTCTATTCCTAGTTCATTGAAAGTTTTTATCATGGACTTTGTCAAATGTTCTTTCTGTGTCCCTTGAGATTATCATGTAGTTTTTTCCCCTTTATTCTATTAATATATCGTATATTATTTTATTTTCAAGTGTTAAACCATCTTGGGTTCCTGGGATAAAAGCTGTTTGGTCATGGTATATAATCCTCTTCATATATTGTAGGATTTGGTTTGTTATTATTTGGTTGATGACTTTCATGTCTCTATTCATGAAAATTAGTGTGAATTTTTTTTTCTTGTAGTGTCTTTGGTGTCAAAGTAATACTAACCATACAGAATAAGTTGGAAAGTGTGTCATCCTCTATTTAATGAAGGAATTTGTGGAGAATTGGTACAGTTTTTTTCTTTAAGTGTTTTTGCATCTGGGCTTTTCTTCCTGGGAAGACTTTTAACTACTAATTTTGTTTATGTCTGTTCAGATTTTCTAATTTCTTGAGTCAGTTGTAGTAATGTATGTTTTTCTAGGAATTTATCCATTTCATCTAAGTTGTGTGATTTGTTAGCATAAAATTGTTTATAGTATTTCCTTGAAAACCTTTTAATTTCTGTAAAGTCACTAATGATGTCCCTGATGAGCAGGGAGCCTGATGTGGGACTCCATCTCAGGATTCTGGGATCATGACCTGAGCCAGGCAGATGGTCAACCGACTGAGCCACCCAGGCATCCCTGATGTCCCTTCTTTAATTCCAGATCTGTGCCTTTGCTCCTTTTTTTCTTGGTCACTGTAGCTAAAGATTTGCTAATTTTATTGATATTTTTAAAAAACTAAGTTTTGTATTTCTTTAGTCTTCTCTATTATATTTCTGTTCTCCATTCCATTGATTTCTGCCTTAATGTTTATAATTTCCTTCTTCTGCTTGCGTTGGGTTTCGATTGCCTTTTTTTTTTTTTTTTTGGTAGATTCTTAAAGTATAACCTTAACTTACGATTTGATATTTTCTTTCTATTTAGTATAGGCATTTAAAACTATAAATTTCCCTCTAACCAATGCTTAGAGGCCAACCAATGATTACTTGGAGGTTGTGTTTAAACATCTTGAGCAAATAAGGCTTCTTTTTGTGTGCAAGACCTCACATTCAGCCAGGGTTGAGTACATACCTGAGGCCCTCTCCTGAGTGTGTATACAGACTTACACATGTGTGCAGCCTTTCAGACCGCTGGGGTGTTTTGCAATTTATTAGAGTTCATTATGCCTGTTTGTTTCCTGGATCTCTCTATGAAATTTCTGGATGTTTTTTTTGCTTGCTCCAAATATTGCAGCCCCAGTTAGTTGCAGTGTTGGGCTTTCCTGATGGTTTGCTACCAAGGTAATGATTACCTTTGACAAATTCCTGGGCATGGGGCTCCCCTGTCTCACTTCTAGACTACTGAGCCTTAGTAGAGCTACCAGCCATGGAGTAGGGGTGGAAGGAAGGTAGCTTCCTGAAGCTAAAACTCCACAGACTCCCACTGTTCCTGCTAAGGTTTAGTGGTTTTTCTTGAAGTACTGCTTCTCAGTTTATTGCGTGCCTTTGTTACTCTCCAGATTTTGAAATGATTGTTTTTGCAAGTGTTATCTGCTTCTGTCATTACTTTTGGGGGGCAGGATTTATTTGCCAGACTTTCATGCATCATTCCTGAAGTCCTGCCCCACATTGATTAATTTTTAAATGTTAAGTGAGCCTTGTATTCTGGAGATAAACCCTACTTGGTTACAGTGTGTTATCCTTGTTACACATTCTTGGGTTTGATGTGCTAAAATTTTGTTAGGAATTTGTGCATTAATCTTTATGAGGGATATTTTCTATGTTTCTTTTCTTTTGATATCTTCATCTGGTTTTGCTATTAGCCTAATTGTTGATGTCATAGAGTAAGTTGGGAAATATTCTCTCCTGTGTAATTTTCTGAAAGAGTTTATGTGGAATTGGTACAATTTCTTCCTTAAATGTCTGATAGAGTTCATCAATGAAGCCACTTGGTATGGAGTCTTTTTTGATGGGAAGGTTTTGTTTACTATAATTTCCATTTTTTTACTATATACAGGGGTAGTCAAATTATTATTATTATTTTTGAGTAAGCTTTGGTAGTTTGTCATACAAGGAATGCATCTATTTTATCTACATTGTAGAACTTATTGACTTAAAGTTATCCATAATATTCTTATTATGCTTTTAAAATTTTTAACATTTATAGTGATGTCTTTTCTCTTATTACTAATATAAATTGTGTCTTATCCCTTCTTTTTCCTGATCATTGTTTTAAATTTAAAACTAATTGGCCTATAACATTATACTAATTTCAGATGTAAAATGTAATTAAGTATTTGTATACATTGTAAAATGATCACAGTAAGTTTAGTTACCATTTGTCACATACAAAGTTATAATTTTTTTTTGTAATGAGAACTTTTAAGATTTAGCAACTTTCAGGTATGCAATACAATATTATTGACTATAATCACCATGCTGTACATTCCCACAACTTATTTATTTTATAATTGGAATTTTTTTTCACCTCTTGACCCACTTCACCCACTTCCCAACTTACCTCCTCTCTGGCAAACACCAACTTGTTCTTTGTATCCATGAGTTTTGTTTTGTTTGCTTGTTTTATTTTTTAGATTCTATATGTAAGTAAAACTATATGATATTTTTCTTTCCCTGTGTGGCTTATTTTACTTAGCATAGTACCCTCAGGTTCCATCCATGTTGTCACAAATGGCAAGATTTCATTCTCTCTCTCTCTCTCTTTTTTTTTTTTACCTTCTTTCTTTTTTTCCTTTTAATTTATTCATTTGAGACAGAGACAGAGAGACAGAGAGACAGAGAGCATGAGCAGGGGAGAGAGGCAGAGGGAGAGGGAGAAGCAGACTCCTCACTGAGCCGGGAGCTGTATGTGGGGCTCGATCCCAGGATCCGGAGATCATGACCTGAGCCGAAGGCAGACGCTTAACCATCTGAGCCACCTAGGCACCCCCCCCCTTTTTTTTTTGTTTTTACTTTCTTAATCAACATTTATGAGTAAAATAAAAAGTAGAAGAAACCAGGAGTGATTCCCTGGAGTTTGTCCTGAGGCTAAATTTCTTTTTTTTAAATTTATTTAAATTCAATTAGCCAATGTATAGTAAGTACATCATTAGTTTTTGAGGTAGTGTTCAGTGATTCATTAGTTGTGTATAACACCCAATGCTCATCAGATCACGTGCCCTCCTTAATGCCCATCACCCAGTTACCCCGTCACCCCACCCTCCTCCCTTCCACAACCCTCAGTTTGTTTCCCAGAGTTAAGAGTCTCTCCCTCTCTGATTTCTTCCCATTCAGTTTTCCCTCCCTTACCCTATGGTCCTCTGTGCTATTCCTTACATTCCACATATGAGTGAAACCATATGATAATTGTCTTTCTCTGATTGACTTATTTCACTTAGTATAATAACTAGAGGCAGTTCCATCCATATCGATGCAAATGGTAGGTATTCATCCTTTCTGATAGCTGAGTAATATTCCACTGTATATATGAACCACATCATCTTTATCTATTCATCTCTTGAAGGACATCTGGGCTCCTTCCACAGTTTGGTTATTGTGGATGTTGCTGCTGTGCATACTGGGGTGCATGTGCCTCTTCTTTTTTACTACATCTGTATCTTTGGGGTAAATACCCAGTAGTACAGTTGCTAGGTCATAGGGTAGTTCTATTTTTAATGTCCTGAGGAACCTCCATACTGTTTTCCAGAGTGGTTGCCCCAGTTTGCATTCCCACCAACAGTGTAAGAGGGTTCCCCTTTCTCCACAACCTCTCCAACATCTGTTGTTCCCTGTCTTGTTAATTTTAGCCATTCTGACTGGTGTAAGGTGGTATCTCATTTTTGTGGTTTTGATTTGTATTTCCCTGACAGTAAGTGATGTTGAGCATTTTTTCATGTGTCTTTTAGCCATTTGTATGTCTTCTTTGGAGAAGTGTCTGTTCATATCTTCTGCCCATTTCTTGACTGGATTATTTGTTTTTTGGGTGTTGAGTTTGAGACGTTCTTTATAGATCTTAGATACCAGCCGTTTATCTTTTAAGTCATTTGCAAATATCTTCTCTCATTCTGTAGGTTGCCTTTTAGTTTTGTTGACTATTTCCTTTGTTGTGCAGAAGCTTTTTATCTTGATGAAGCCCCAATAGTTCATTTTTGCTTTTCTTTCCCTTGCCTTTAGAGATGCGTCTTGCAGGAGGTTGCTGTGGCCAAGTTCGAAGAGGTTACTGCCTGTGTTCTCCTCTAGGATATTGATGGATTCCTGTCTCACACTGAGGTCTTTCATCCATTTTGAGTTTATCTTTGTGTATGGTGTAAGAGAATGGTCCAGTTTCATTCTTCTGCATGTGGCTATCCAATTTTCACAGCACCATTTATTGAAGAGACTGTCTTTTTGGATATTTTTTCCTGCTTTGTTTAAGATTAGTTGACCATAGAGTTGAGGTTCCATTTCTGAGCTCTCTATTCTGTTCCATTGATCTATGTGTCTGTTTTTGTGCCAGTACCATGCTCTCTTGGTAATCACTGCTTTGTAATAAAGCTTGAAATCGGGCAACGTGATGCCCCCAGCTTTGGTTTTCTTTTTCAACAATCCCCTGGCTATTCGGGGTCTTTTCTGGTTCCATGCAAATTTTAGGATTGTTTGTTCCAGTTCTGTGAAAAATGCAGATGGTATTTTTATAGAGATTGCATTGAATGTGTAGATGTCTCTAGGCAGCACAGGCATTTTAACAATGTTTATTCTTCTAACCCATGATCATGGAGTGTTTTTCTATCTCTTTGTGTCTTCCTCAATGTCTTTCATAAGTGTTCTCTAGTTTCTAGAGTACAGATCCTTTACCTCTTTGGTTAGATTTACTCCTAGGTATCTTACGGTTTTTGGTGCAGTTGTAAATGGAATCAATTCCTTAATTTCTCTTTCTTCAGCCACATTGTTAGTGCATAGAAATGCAACTGATTTCTGTGCATTGATTTTCTATCCTGCCATGTTGCTGAATTCCTGTATGGGTTCTGGCAATTTTGGGGTGGAGTCTTTTGGGTTTTCTACATAAAGAATCATGTCATCTGCGAAGAGAGAGAGTTTGATTTCTTCTTTGCCAGTTTGAATGCCTTTTATTTCTTTTGGTTGTCTGATTTTTGAGGCTAGGACTTCTAGTACTATGTTGAACAATAGTGATGAGAGTGGGCATCCCTGTCATGTTCCTGATTTAAGGGAAAAGCTGTCAGTTTTTCCCCTTTGAGAATGATATTTACAGTGGGCTTTTCATAGATGGCTTTTATAATATTGAGGTATGTTCCCTCTATCCCTATAGTTTGAAGACTTATTCAAGAAAGGATGCTGTATTTTGTCAAATGCTTTTTCTGCATAAATTGAGAGGATCATTTGGTCCTTGTTTTTTCTTTTATTAATGTGATCTGTCACGTTGATTGATTTGCAAATGTTGAACCACTCATGCATCCCAGGAATAAATCCCACCTGGCTGTGGTGAATAATCCTTTCAATGTACTGTTGGATCCTATTGGCTAGTATCTTGGTGAGTATTTTGGCATCCATGTTTATCAGGGATATTGGTCTGTAATTCTACTTTTTGAAGGGGTCTTTAGCTGGTTTGGGATCAAGATAATACTGGCCTCATAGAATGAGTTTGGAAGTTTTACTTCCATTTCTATTTTTTGAAACAGCTTCAGTAGAATAGGTATTACTTCTTCTTTAAATATTTGATAGAATTCTCTTGGGAAGCCATCTGGCCCTAGATTCTTGTTTTTTTGGGAGATTTTTGATTACTGCTTCAATTTCCTTGCTGGTTATTGGTCTGTTCAGATTTTTTATTTCTTCCTGGTTCAGTTTTGGTAGTTTGTAAGTTTTCAGGAAGGCATCCATTTCTTCCAGATTGCCTAATTTATTGGTTGGCATATAGTTGTCATGGTATATTGTTAGAATTGTCTCTATTTCCTTGGTGTTGGTCATGATCTCTCCCTTTTCATTCGTGATTTTATTAATTTGGGTCCTTTCTCTTTTCTTTTGGATAAGTGTGGCCAGAGGTTTATTGATTTTTTTAATTCTTTCAGAGAACCAGCTTCTAGTTTCATTGATCTGTTCTACTGTTCTTCTGGTTAGGGCTCTGAGCTTCATTATTTCTCTTCTCCTGCTGGGTTTAGGCTTTGTTTGCTGTTTTTTCTCCAGGTCCTTTAGGTTTAAGGTTAGCTTGTATATTTGGGATTTTTCTAGTTTTTTGAGAAAGGCTTGTAATTGCTATGTACTTCCTTCCCTCTTAGGACTGCCTTTGCTGTATCCCAGAGGTTTTGAACTGATGTGTTTTCATTCTCATTAGTTTCCATGAATTTTTTAAGCTCTTCTTTAATTTTCTGGTTGACCCATTCATTCTTTAACAGGATGCTCTTTAACCTCCAAGTGTTTGAGTTCCTTCCGAATTTCCTCTTATGATTGAGTTACGGTTTCAAAGCATTGTGGTCTAAATATATCCAGGGAATAATCTCAGTCTTTTGGTATCAGTTGAGACCTGATTTGTGACCCAATGTATGATCTATTCTGGAGAAAGTTCCATATGCATTTGAGAAGAATGAATATTCTCTTGTTTTAGGATTGAATGTTCTGTATATATCTGTGGAGTCCATCTGGTCCAGTGTGTCATTCAAAGCCCTTGTTTCTTTGTTGGTCTTCTGCTTAGATGATCTGTCCATTGCTGTGAGTGGGATGTTGAAATCTCCTACGATTAATGTATTATTATCAATATGTTTCTTTACTTTGGTTTATATAATTGGCTGTCCCATATTGGGGGCATAAATATTTACAATTGTTAGAAAATCTTGTTGGATAGACCCCTTAAGTATGATATAGTGTCACTCTTCATCCCTTATCACAGTCTTTGGTTTAAAATCTAATTTGTCTGTTAGGAGGATTGCTACCCCAGCTTTCTTTTGAGGTCCATTAGCATGGTAAATGGTTCTCCACCCCCTCACTTTCAGTCTGGAGGTGTCTTTAGGTCTAAGATGATTCTTGCTTTTTTATCCAATCTGATAACCTGTGTCTTTTGGTTGGAGCATTTAACCCATTTACATTCAGAGTAACTATTGACAGATATTAATTTAATGCTATTGTATTGCCTGTGAAGTCCCTGTTTCTGTAGATCTGTCTCTGTTTCTTTATGGTCTATATTACTCTTGGGGTCTCTCTTCACTTACAGTATCCCATTTAATATTCCTTGCAGGGCTGCCTTGGTGATCACATATTCTTCCAGTTTCTGTCTGTCCTGGGAGCTCTCTCTCTTTCCTTCCATTCTGAATGACAGCCTTGCTGCATGTTCTTCTCATTTAGTACCCTGAATATATCTCATTGGCCCTTTCTGGCCTGCCAGGTTTCTGTGGATAGGTCTGATGTTATTCTGATGTTCTTCACTCCGTATATAAGGAACCTCCTCTCCCTAGCTATTCTCAGGATAGCTTCCCCCCCTCCCCCACAGGATTTACAAGCTTCACTATTATATGTTGGGGTATTGATCTATTTTTGTTGATTTTGGGGGGGTCCTCTCTGCCTCTTGGACATGAGTGCTTGTTTCCTTCCCCAGATTAGGGAAATTCTCAGCCATAATTTGCTCGAATATACCTTTTAGCCCTCTCTCTCTCTCTCCACCCCCTCTGGGATCCCAATAATTCTGACATTGGTTTGTTTCAAGGCATCATTAAATTCTCAAAGCCTTTCTTCATGGGCTCTGAGTTGTCTTTCTCTCTTTTGCTCAACTTCCTTCCTTTGCCTCACTGACCCCAACTGTTAGAGCATCCAATGTAGACTGTATCTCATTCATAGCATTTTTAAATTTGGCCTGATTAGATCTCATTTCTGCCCTTAGAGATTCTGTACTGTCATTTTTGCTTTTCTCAAGCCTAGCTATTAACTTTATAATTGCTATCTTGAATTCCATCTCTGATATCTTACTTATATCCACATCAATTAGCTCTGTGTCAGAGAACATTGCCTCTGGTTCTTTCTTTTGTTGTGAATTCCTCTTTCTAGTCATTTTGCCCAGAGAAGAATGGGTAAGCGAATGAGTAGAGTCCAAAATATCAACCACGACCCAAGCAAAATACACACTAGACAAATCTGAAGTGGTCAGAAGCCACAACAGAAAAAGCAAACAAAACCAAAAGAAACAAAACAAAACAAGGGGGTGGGGAGGGGAAGAGACTATACTCTCGCAGGGTGGACAAAGCAGGGTGATCTACTTGTTCCTGATTGAATTTTGGTCTGTGTGTTAGAAGACACCACATCCCAAAATTCCAAAGAAAGGAAAGCTTATATATATATATATATATAAAATAAATTATATAATTATAAATATAGAATATAAATATAATTATAAATATAAAAATTATAAATGTTAAATATATATTTACAAATAAAATTGAGTAGAGTGAAAAAAGGACTAAAATGAAGCATATATCTATAAAATGTAGATGCAAAAAAATAAGTTAAAAAGCAACTTAAAACCATAAGTTGGTAAAATAAGAATCTAGTTGAAATGGGAAAAAGGTAAAAAAAAAAAAAAAGGAAAATTTTAGACTGAAAGATAAGTCATGAGGAAACACCTGGAGCTCAATATACTATTTTCTCCTGGCACTGGAGTTTCACAGTTTTGTGGAATCCATACAGTTGTAGTACAGCTGTTCTTCCAGTCTGTCTTCTGGGGGAGGGCCTGTTTTGCTATTTCTCAGTGGTCTTTGCCTGGGCCAAGTTGCACCTCCCCTTGTCAGAGGAATGTAAGCTGGTCATCTTTGTGGCTTTTGTTTCCTGGAGGCTTTCCGCCCTCTTCAGAGGGTCAGAGCAAAAATAGCCGTGCTGGATCTCCGGCCCAGACCCTCAAGATCCCAGTCCCCCCTCTTCAATAAACCCTCTGGGTCAAATAGTCTCCACTTCTGTGTGTGCCAAACTCCGCAGACTCCTGTGGTACGTGCCCACTGCAGTCCTCCTAGGGTGTAGTCCCAGGGAACCGTCACTGCTCCCAGGTTACGGCTGTCCTTTCCAGGGCCCTGAGAGCTTTTGCCCAGTTGTGGGTGCAGCCTCTTCGCCCCTCCCAGGGGATAGTAAACAGCCCACACGTTCCAGTCCTTCTCAGGGTGCTCAGGCTAAGAGTGGTCTCCTAACGGTCCGGGCTTGTGGTTTATGGTGACCGGAGCTGAGTCCCTCCTGGGCTCTCTGACCATAACTAGTTTCCTCAGTCCCCTGCTTGGGCACTCTACTGTTTGATACACCCCTGTTCATTCTGTGTCTCCTGGGATCCTGAGACCACAATGACCCACCTAGAATTCTGCCCTTTTCATCCCCCGAGCCCCTTTCACAAAGGGATATCTCTCACTGGAACAGATTTCTAAGGGTTCTGATTTTGTGCTCCAGTGTTATACCACTTTCCAGTAGCCAGCTTATGGAGGCTCCCTCCTTCCTCCATTTATCTTCCAGTACTTCTCCACATTCCAATACTCCATACATCCTACCTTACAAAAAGCCCTCGCTTTTCTGCTTTTAGAGTTCCAGATATATTTTCTTATATCTCAGGCTGATTTTGTGGGTGTTCAGAATGGTTTGATAGATATCCGGCTAAATTTGAGGGACCTGATGAAATGAGGTCCCCTACTCTTCTGCCATCTTGCCTCTTCCTCTCATTCTTTTTTATAGTTAGTAGTATTCCATTACAGACACACACACACCACATCTTCCTTATCCATTTATTTATCATTGATGGACACTTAGGTTGTTTCCATATCTTGGCTATTATAAATAATGCTTCAGTGAACATTGGAGTACATATATCTTTTTACCTTTTTTCCCCCTGGTCATTATGATATAGAGTCTCACTAATTTTATTTATCTTCTCCCAGAATCATCTTCTAGTTTCACATATTTATTTTCTATTTTTTATTTCATTGAATTCTGCTCTTTATTTCCTTTTGCCTATTCCTTTGTATTTAATTTAGTTTTTTTCTATTGTCTCAGGGTGAAAGCTGAGGTCATTGCTTTGAGGTCATTTTTCTTTTCTAATATAGGTGTTTTCACGCTATAAATTGTCCATTAACTGCTCCTTTTGCTGCATCCTACAAATTTTGATGTTTTAATTTTCATTCAGTTGAAAGTGTTCCTAATTTTTCTTTTAATTTCTTTTTCAATCCATGAGTTATTTAGAAATTTGTTGTTTGGTTCCTAGAAATCCTAAGGCATTCCTGTATCTTTCTAAATTAATACCATTGTGGATAGGAAATATCCTTTGTATGATTTGAATCCTTTCAAATTTATTAAGACTTGTATTATGGTCAAGAGTATGGTTTATATTTAATGTGGTAATTGATATGGTTGGATTTAAGTCTGTTCTCTTGTTTTTTTAAAAATTTTAAAAAGATATTTATTTGAGTGCGAGACAGAGTGAGCGAGCGAGAGAGCACATGAGTTCTCTCATGAGAGGCCGAGGGAGAGGGAGAAGCAGACTCTCCACTGAACAGGGAGCCCGATGTGGGACTCGATCCCAGGACCCTGGGATCATAACCTGAGCCAAAGGCAGGTGCTTAACTGAATGAGCCACCTAGGTGTCCCTAAATTTGTTCTCTTGTTTTTTATTTGTCCCATATAATGTTTCCTTTTCCTCTTTATCTGCCTTTATTTCGTTTGAGTGTTTTTTATGACTTAATTTACCCCTTTTGTTGGCTTATTACTTATAACTGTTTTGTTTTTCAGTGGTTGCTTTAGTTTATAGTATATATTTTAATTTATCACAGTCTGTCTTCAAGTTATACAACTTCACATATAGTATAAAAACATAATAGTATGCTTTCATTTCTCCATTCTGGCCTTTGTGTATGTTTCATATATTTTATTTCTATATATGTTACAGATCCAATAATACATTATTGCTCTTTTTAAAGAGAGTTATTAGAAAACATATTTTTTATATTTAAGCACAAATTTACCATTTTTGGTGGTCTCGATGATTTTGTGTAGATCTAGAATTTCATCTGGTGACATTTTCCTTCAATTCTAAAGACTTTAAAATTTATTCTAGTATAGGTCTGCTGGTGATTCATTCTTTTTATCTTTTGTGTACTTGTCTTTATTGTACTCTTTTTGAAAGATGTCTTTTGACTTGCATTGTTTCTAACTAGAAATTTGCTGTCATTTTTATCTTAGTATCTGTATATATAATATATAATTTTTCTGTTTTTAAGATTTTTCTATCATGGATTCTCTGTCATGCACCTTCTACCATGGATTTTTATCCATTAATTAGGATGTTCATTTTCTTTCCACTTCTTGTGTTTTGGCTGTGTGGAGCTTCTTAAATCTGTGGACTTACTGTTTTTATCAAATTTGGAAACAGTTCAGCCATTAATTTTTAAAATATTTCTTCTGATTCCTTTTTCCTCTTTGAGGACTCAGATTACATTAAATTAGTCCACTTGAAGTTGTGTCCCAGTTTACTGATGCTTTGTTCATCTATTTTTAGTATTTTTTCTTTCTGTGTGTTTGACCTTATATAGATTATATTGCTTTATCTTCAAAATCACTAGTTGTATCTTCTTTGATGTCTCATCTGCTCATAAATCTGTTCAGTATATTTTTCATTGCTGTAAGTTTCATTCAACTTTTCTTTATATATTCCATGCATTTATTTTAACATGCTCAGTCTTTCCTCTATCTTCTTGAATATAGGGAATATAGGCACAATGACTTTTTTAATATCGATGTCTACAAATACTATCATTTGTGTCATTTCTTGGTCTGTTTCTAATAATTGATTTTCCTTCTCATTATGGGTTGTACTTTCTGTTTCTTTGTATTCCTGGTAATTTTGTTTGGATTCTGTAAATTCTGAATTTTCATCTTTTTGGTGTCTGGATATTTTTGTATCCCTATAAATCATCCTAAGCTTTGTTCTAGATACAGTTTAGTTATTTGGAAATACTATGATCTTATTGAGGCTTGCTTTAAATTTGTTAGGCAGGACTAGATATATCTTTAGTTTTTGGTTAATTTCGCCCTCTGCTGAGGCAATATACCCTTTGAATACTCTGTGATTCCTTTTGAATTATGAGGTTTTCCACTCTGGTTGATGGGAACACAAAACTTTCCCATCTGTATGTGAATTCCTGGACTTGTTCCATCTTATCCTGTTAGATATTTTATCCTCCTCCCTACCTCCAGCCTTGGGCATTATTTCTTCATATGCATGTGCTGATCAGTACTTAGCTGAAGATTTGAGAACTCGCCGTAGATCTCTAGAGTGCTCTCTCATTGAAGCACTCTCCTAGTGATAATCTGCCCTGTGAACTCTATCCTCTGTATTCTTTCTGAACCCCCAGCTCTGTTTTCTCAACAAAGGGATCTGTGAGCTCTAACTGGGTTGTCCCTTTATATTCTGCGGCTTGTATACTTTCTGCAGGCAGTAAGCTAGGAGCAATCATGGGGTTCACCTCATTTGCTTTCTTTCTCAAGAATCATTATCCTGGGGGCACCTGGGTAGCTCAGTCATTAAGCGTCTGCCTTCAGCTCAGGTCATGATCCCAGGGTCCTGGGATCGAGCCCAGCATCAGGCTCCCTGCTCTGCAGGGAGCCTGTGTCTCCCTCCCCCACTCCCCCTGCTTGTGTTCCCTCTCTTGCTGTCTCTCTCTCTGTCAAAAAATAAATAAAATCTTTAAAAAAAAAAATCATTATGCTGTTCTACCTGATGGTCCATGTATGAAAACTTTTATCTCATATATTTTGTCCAGTTTTTTAATTGTGTCAGTCAGGAGGGTAAGTCTAGTTCCTCTTGCTTTGTATTGGCCAGTTGGAAGTTTTGAAACGTATTCACCTAGCAATCAAACTGATATTTTTCAAGGCAAAAAGCAAGTCAGTTTTACTTTTGTATTTAGAACCTTTCAGTACTTCTTATTGTTCTTTTAAAAAAATAAAGCTCTATTCATATGACCGAGTAATTCCACTACCAGGTATCCAAAGAAAATTAAAACACTAATTCAAAAAGATGTATGCACCCCTTTGTTTATTGCAGCATTATTTACAAGGGCTAAATTATGGAACCAACTCAAGTGTCCATTCATAGTGGGTAAAGAAGACACACACACACACACACACACACAGACTGGAATATTACTCAGCCATAAAAAAGAATGATATCTTGCCATTTGCAACAACATGAATGGATCTAGATAGTATAATGCTTAGTGAAACAAGTTAGTCAGAGAAAGGCAAATACCATATGATTTCACTCTTGTGGAATTTAAAAACAAATGAACAAAGAAGAAAGAGACAAAAGACCAGATGCTTTATTTAGAGAACAAACTGGTGGTTACCAGAGGGGAGATGGGTGGGTGGGGGTGAGTGAAATAGGTGAAGGGGATTAAGAGTACACATATCATGATGAGCACTGAATAATGCATAGAATTATTGAGTCATTATGTTGTATACCTGAAATTAAATAACACTGTATATTAATTATGCTTGAATTAAAAATATTAAGTTCTGTATAATCTGGGCCTTTTAAGACTTAGGTCATAGGTTTTCATAGGTTTTCCTTCACTGATTCTATTGAGTCTTTCTTTTTTTTTTTTTAAGATTTTATTTGAGAGAGAGAGTGAAAGAGAGCACAAGCTGGGGGGGCGGGGCAGAGGGAGAAGCAGACTCCCCACTGAGGAGGGAACCCAACTTGGGGCTCCATCCCAGGACTCTGGGATTGTGACCTGAGCCAGAGGCAGATGCTTAACTGACTGAGCCACCCAGGCACCCCTGTTCGTTTCTTTTTGTTCCTCAAATGTGTGGCAAATTTTGCATTTGTGCTTATTATTCTATTTCTTTGGAATATGCTTACTCCTTTCTTCACATGTTTAACCATTCTGTGTCTTTCACTTATTTATCACTTCCTTACTAAGGACTTTTCTGACCAGACTATCTGATACAGGACTTCTAACACAAGTTATCCCATCACATGATCTTGTAGCATCTATAAAGGCAGTGTAATTATCCTTTTTATTTGTTTATTTCTGTATTTCTTTTATCCTTTGTACTTATTAATGGTTAATTATTTATTATTTTCCTTAACTAGAATATAAGCTGTATTGTTTCCCTGCCACATAATAGGCATATATTAAATGTCTGTTTAATATACACAGATAAGTCTTTCTTTACATTTATTTTTTTAGAGTAATAAAAATTTCTCTGGTGTTAATGTTGTATATTATTGCATACTATAGGTTATGCCTTTTGGTATAATATTATCACATTATGTTGCCCAAAACACCAATGAGACCTGTGTTGATTAACAGTGTAGGATCGTGATCTGTGAACATTCATGGGGAAAACATCTCTCTCTCCTTAATGGCAAATGGAATTCTTTTATTTCTCTGTCCGCAACACATGGCATAGTGTCTGGAACACAACAAGTGTACCTGCTTGTTAGATATTTAATAAATAACTTAAAAAATAAAATTGGAAAATCTTTCAGAATTCTAGTGGCTTATATTTCTTTTCTAAATTTCTTTGGTACCTCCAGTCTCTGGAACAACCCAACCCCCAAGTAAATTTGTTGGTAGTCAGTGACAACAAAATTTGAAATATCTTGATTTCTAATTATGTCCTATGATAGCTTTCATTTGATACAAGTTGGACATAAAGTAGAGTTAAAAAGGAACTTAAAATTTATCTAGTCTAACCTTTTCATCTAATTTATTTTATATCATGACTTTATTATATATGCATTTGTATCACATTTTTCTGCCTTGGGAACTTCAGAGTTGTTAGGTTGAGAAAAATCTGTTATGATATTCTCATGACTATTTGATTTTAAAACAGGATAATTTTCCTCTTCACAGTCTTTAAATATCTTTCTCTGGTTAAATGAAGCAGCAGCTACACACAGTAATTGTCTAGGTTATTCACTAGATCTTATTATAGGAGACAAGACAGACTATAGGTTTTTGTTTTAATATAACAGTAAATTGAACCCATGCTAATTTTTCATTTTGAAATACTGAACTAAGTGTAGATTATTTTTATACTCACTAAGGTACTAGAAGAGTACATTAGATAAATTTCGACCCAAAGCAATATTCTACCCAAAATTCTACCCAAAGCAATTTAAATTAAAAAAATTAAAACCTAGTCTAGGTAAATATTAGTAGTTACTCAGTATGTTCTCTAAGAATTTAATAGTTTTGAAATGAAAATGCTGTATGTTTTTCTTGCTAAATATGTTTTTATTTATCTTCAAGTCCAGGCAATAGGAATTTCCTTACTGAAAGACCTGTTGTGGTTATGGGTGAAGAATGTGGAAGCATGGATGAGCAAAGACAGTCAGACTTCATTACTGAAAAACAGTCAGTACAACATATTTGGGGAGAAAATAGAAGAGAGCTTTCAAATTTTTTTGAAAGTGTGAACCAGCCAAAAGCCAGCCTTATATCAGAGAATTGTAACTCTTTTATTAGTGAAAATGTCATCAATTTATTAAGCATAGATCAACAGAGGATAAAGAAAACCTTTGACAAGTGTGGTTATGACAGTATGGGAGATATTTGTGCAATCACAAGTTCTGATAAAAATGATTCAACTGATAGATGCGTTAGAAGAATTTTTACAGATCCAGTGTTGACTCTTAGTAATTCTACTTTTAATAAAACAAGTTATCCAGAAAAGTGTCAGCCAAACAAGAGGTATCAAAAAGAGTACCACAGTAATGAAAGAAATACTCTTAGTACATCCTTTGAAAAGGATTGTTATGCAGCCAGCTTTGAAAAAAAAGGTGAGTGTTATACATGGAAAACATAATCTTTTGGGATTTTTTGTTTTCAATTTGTGTGTGTGTGTGTGTGTAAGAACAGGAAATTAGAAACAGAATGACATTCTATTACATGACTTTTTGGATCAGTAATTTTATTCTATGTGGTTTGTAAGCTTCAAATTAAAAAACAGATAGTCTCTGTTAAGGTTTTGAGTTCAGTGCATACTTTTATTTTTAAAGGAAAATTTAAAAGTGATTACCAAGAGAAGACACCACAGAATGGAAGCCAGAAATATCCAGTGAATCATATGTAAGTTTTTAGGTAAATCTGGGGAATGCAAATCAGGATCTATTAGTATAATGCATGTTGAATGTTGGAATTGATGAAAAGTGAGTAGGCATATTGCTCTCTGGGGGTGGGTAGACCAGCCTCAAGGATGGCTTCTCAGCTGTCAGAATCTTGGTAAAATCACCTTATTTGAGAGTATGGTGCCTATATTTGCTATTGCAAAAATAACTGGAATCTTAGTATTAATTAGGTTTGAGAAAACTGACTTCTGTGTTTAAGAAACTTACATACTCACCAGAATGCAGTTTATTATTTACAGTAAGAAATAGAAGAGTCACATGTATAGGAATGCTTACTTGCATGGTAAGCATATTTTCTAACTTTTGGCTCAGCTCTCCATGGGAAGGTTGTTTGGTTAGTATAGAATCAGAGCAAGAGAGTGATAGAATTCAACTGTAATGGCATAAGCATATTAACATTTTATGAGACTGTTTTTATAGGGAATTAAACAAAATTTCTGGTTTCAGAATAGCCCAAACTTTCTTGGTAATAATTGTGATTTAGTCAGATCTTGGTAACTGAAAATCATGAACTAGAATATATTTTTATTTTGAAAGTACTTTCTTATGGAAATATTTAAAATATCTATAAAAAGAGTATATAGATGCTATTTTTATGGGATTGGCACAACAAATTAATTAAAATACAGATTAACAACTTATTTAATAAAATCAATAAATTAGCTGCTTTGTTGTCAAATTCCCAAATATTCAGAAAGTTGTGAATGAAAAACAACATGGTAGGCCTTGAATTTTAAAATTTACTTTATGAAAGGGATTTAGAACATGGTTCCCAAGTCTGGCTGCAGGTTCACATCACTTGAGGGGGGTGACTTTTTAAAATTAAAAATACCAAGTTTGATCCACACGTAATAAATAAGTTCTTTAGGTTGGAGCTTATGAATCTTTGTTTTTCAAAAAATCTTCCCTTATAATTCTGATCTGAAGCCAACTTTGGAAACCATAATTTAGAATAATAATTTTCAGCAGGAAATAAAGCACACTTTAAAAGCATCTTATTTATGATCCTTAGGGGTAATATCTCTTTGGAAGAATTGCATTCTAAGCAATCGTGGGACTTTGGATTTGGTGAGGTAAAGTACATCTTCCATTATCTTTCCAATTAAGTCAGTTGTTATTATGTCATATATTAGTATTGGCAGTTTACTTTGGTTTAAAGTTAGCTTTTATCAAAAAAATTTCTTCTGAGATTAATACTTTTTCTTTGTTATATTTTTTTTATTCTGGGGAAATTATAGCTTGGGTTTAGAAATAAAATTAACACCTTTCAGAACTTGTAATATGCTTTAAGACAAACCAATCTAGATATTTAAAAAATTCTTTCTATAAGTCCTATAAAATTTCTTCCAAGATGAAAACATTTAGGTTTCAATGTGCTATGGTCAACATAGTTATATGTTTAAGAATACTGAAAGAGCTATAAACATGGGTTATGTAAGTTGTAACTGCTGCTCATAATAAGGGCATGTGATTGTTAAAATAGTGCAGGCTTTGTGCTAGGAGCTTTATGTACTTCATTTCTAATCTATAAAAGCCTGATTCTGTAAGGTCTGCAGTGCAAAAGAGACTCAAGTTCAGAGAGATTAAATAACTTGTTCAAAGTAACATGCTCAAACCAGGATTCAGACTCTTTACTATTTTAAAAAATTTTATTATTTTTAAATTTATTTTAGAGAGAAAGAGCAGGGGGAAGGGTAGAGGTAGAGGGACAAGCAGACTCCCCAGTGAGCAGGAAGCCTGATGTGGGGCTTGATCCCAAGACCCTGAGCCGAAATCAAGAGGCTGAGCTCAACCAACTGAGCCCTTCAGACTCTTATTTGACACTATATTTTCTACTACACTGTTTTCTCTTTTTATCTTCAATAAATATGCATTGAATGCATATTATGAATTCATTTAATAGAATTTATTGTGTCTTTTATATGCTAGACACTGTGCCTACAGTGGTGAAATAAGTTTTTGTTCTGATGCTTACATTCTATTATGCACAGTATGATGAAAGGTACAGCGATGAAAGGACATGGAACCTATCTTTAGGAAGCTATAGCCTTGTAGCTAGACTGAAACAAACAAAAAACCTAGTGCATTTAGATACAGTTGCTCCAATTGGGGTTTTTACAAAAGGCAGTTGGAACTCAGTAAAAGACACTTCTAAGTTTTCTTTTAGGAGTTCTATGGTTTCAGTTCTTAGATTTGGGTCTTTAATCCATTTTGAGTTCATTTTTATATATGGTGTAGGAAAAATGGTCTGTTTTTATTCTTTGGCATGTAGGTGTCCAGTTTTCCCAATATCATTTATTGGAAAGACTCTTCCACATTCTATATTCTTATCTCCTTTATTGTAGATTAATTGACCATATAGATGTGGGTTTATTTCTGGTCTCTCTATCCTGTTCCATTGATCTATGTGTCTGTTTTTGTGCCAGTACCATACTGTTTTGATTACTGTAGCTTTGTAGTATATCTTGAAATCTGGGATTGTGATACCTTCAGTTTTGTTCTTCTCAGCCTTAGCAACATATTTATGGCTATGTTTCCTCAGGCAAGGGAAACAAAAGTGAAAATGAACTAAAATACACCCAAATAAAAGGCTTTTGCACAGCAAAGGAAACCACCAACAAAATAAAAAGGCAACCTACTTAGTGGGAGAAAATATTTACAGATTACATATGTCCAATAAGGAGTTAGTGTCCAAAATATATAAAGAACTGATACAACTCAACACCAAGCCAGCAAACAATCTGATTAAAAAATGAGCAAAGGACCTGAATGGACATTTTTCCAAAGAAGACAAACAGATGGCCAAAAAACACATGAAAAAATGCTCAACATCACTAATCATCAGGGAAATGCAAATCAGAACCACAATGAGGTTATTACTTTATGCCAGTCAGAATGGCCAGTATCCAAAAGACAAGAAGTTACAAGTATTGGTGAGGATGTGGAGAATTAATTTTAATTTTTTATATTGAAAATGCACTCCCTAAAAATATTTTTTTCATGAGCAATATGTGCAAAACTTCTGGTTTCCTGCCCTGAAGCCTCAACTGCAGAAATTTAAAAGTTGCCTATGAGAGTTCCCGCCCTTCAGTTTTAGCTGTTGAAAGATTAATTTGAATTACAAACTCATATTCTTTGATTTACACAATCCTTGGGTCCTTCTGGTACCTAAGATGGACTTTTTACTGCTTTGTAGAGAATGCAGTTTCATAAAATACATATCAAATTCATCCAAATAGCCAGTCATTTAGCTGTTTGGTTTACTTACACATTCTATCATGGGCTGTGAGCAAAATAGCCAAATTTGAAAAGGCTGCTGTTTATAATTTAAGACAGGGACCCCTAAGTGACTCCTTTTTGGTATGCTTCTAAAAAGGTCAGGCACCAACATGTTGGTAGGAAAAAAAATTGGTGCAACCACTATGGAAATCAGTATTGAAGTTCCTTAAAAAAGTAAAAATAGAAATACTGTACAATCCAGTAATTCCATTACTGGGTATTTACCCAAAGAAAACAGAAATATGGGGTGCCTGGGTGGCTCAGTCAGTTAAGTGGCTGCCTTTGGCTCAGGTTATGATCCCAGTATCCTGGGATCGAGCCCCACATCTGATTCCCTGCTCAGTGGGGAGCCTGCTTCTCCCTCTGCCTGTGCCCCCTGCTCGTGCTCACTCTTTGCTCACTCTATCAAATAAATAAAATCTAAAAACAAAAAGTTTTAAAAACAGAAATACTAATTTGAAAAGATGTATGCATCCCAATGTTTATTGCAACATTACATACAGTGGCCAAGATATGGAAGCAACTCAAGTGTCCATCAATAGATGAATGAATAAGAAATTGTGGTATGTATATATATGTGTGTGAGTACACACATATACACACACACAGTAGAATGTTACTCAGCCATAAAAAAGAATGTGATCTTGCCATTTGTGACAACATGGATGGACCTAGAGAGTACTACGCTAAGTGAAATAAATCAGAGAAAGACAAATACCATATGATTTCACTTCTATGTGGAATGTAAAAAATAAAATGAACAAACAAAAAAACCAAGACTTTTAAATACAGAGAACAAACCGATGGTTGCCAGAGGGGAGGTTGGTGGGGTTAGGCAAAATGGGTGAAGAGGATTATAAAATAAATAAGATATAAAATAAAATAAGTCATGGAAATGGAAAGTACAGCATAGGAAATATAGTCAATAATATTGTAATAATGTATGATGACAGATGGTAACTATAGTTATAGTGAGCATTGAGTAATGTATAGAATTGTCAAATGAGTATGCTATATACCCGAGGCTAATATCCTTTATGTCAGTTATACTTCAATAATAAATAATAAAAAAGTCAGTTCTAAGTTTCATGGGCAGAGGACGATGTGATAGAGGAGAAAACTTTTGATCTGGGGGTTAGTAAGTTTACCAAATGGACAAACTTCCTTCATCCTATGAAGAAGGAGCAATATAGATAGAAACTAAGAGGTGAAGGAATAAAGCTTGTTTTGGAAACTGTAAGTAATTTGTTTCATTCTACTTATTGTTATTGCTAATACTGCAGTATAAATTATAAGGGGTGGAGGGATAGCAAGAAATAATTCTGGATGTTATAAAGGACCAGGTCATGAAAGACCTTGTATCATATATAACAGGTTAATTTCCTATCACCAAACAGAGAGCCACTAAAAAAATTTTAGCAGAGGAATATGATAACATCTGGGTATTAAAAAGTTGAGGAGTGGCAGTGAGGATGGAAACAGGGAAGAGCTATCACAGAGATTTAGAAGATCTAGATTTGAGAAAACTTGATGATTAGTTAAGTGAGAAGGAAAAAATTAAAGACCTGTATTTATGATTTGGGTAAATGGGTAGTTGATGGGATGATGCCATTCACCAAGATTGAAAACATGAGAGAAGGTTGCAGAAAAGGTTAACTCTCCACCAAATTTTATGTGTACCCTCTTTTATAGAATAGAGCTGTTAATATGAAAGGGCTACCCTGCCAAGGAACACTTTCCCTAATCTTCCATTCATCTAAATTTGGCCATGTGGCTCAATAATAGAATATTATCAGAAGTCATGTGCATTATTTTCATGCACTACAAAAAGTGGAGATTCCTTCTCTGTGTTATCCTTCTTGTGAGGGCTAGGTGGTAGTGAAGCCCTAAGGAATGTTTGCAGCCACAAGGTGGGAGGGACTGAGTCTCTAAATCACTAGATAGAAGAAAATTACCTACTGACTAGGAAAACTTATTTTAGATTATTACATGAGGAAGAAATAATTGTGTTTAAGCATTATATATTTTGTGATTTATTTTTAATACCTAGCATTACTCTAATTCAGAGGGAGAGATTTCTAAGAGAATATTAGTTAAGTGTTGACCTGTTGAGGTTGATTAAAGTTTTCTCAAAAATCTGTGATATATATGAAGATGTGTCGTAGCCATTTATATATACAGAGCTTGCAGTCGGAAGAGGCTTTTTGTATTCAGTGAATAGGTTGTAATTCAATACATTTATGTATACATACGTGATTTCCAAGAGAAAATTTTAGAACAAGAACAAAGAGTCCTGAGAAGCCACAACATTTAAAGTTGGAGGACGCGTAGTAGAAGAGAAGCCAGAAGAAGAGACAGAATGAATTGTTAGACAGGTTTGAGGAATTCTACTAAAAGAATGGTAGAAAAGAAAAATAGATTTTCAAGGAGGAGGAATATGGTCAGTAATATCAGATGCTGTCCTATGACTCCTGGAACTTCTATTTTCCCAAAAAGAATAATATAGATATATTCTCTTGAAGGAATTGTCAGCAGTTTATACTTAAAAAAAAAAAAAAACTCTGTTTGACTACATTTATGGCAGCTTGAATATGGCTAGAGCAAGTCAGAAAAGAAAATAAGCCCATTGCTGGAGCCTGAAGGGAATCCGGTGCTATGAGGAGTTCTTTGGGTAGATCAGCATGCAGTTTTAATTTGTGATGTATGGGCAGGGCTAAAGGTATAGTGAAAACCCTGGTTAAAATCTTAAATTCTGCAAGAGCAACCAAGGCAGGAGTCAAAAGAGGAAAGGAAGAAGAGGTAGGAGCAGAAGAAAGGCAGAGTTGTGCCTGCCCACTGGCTGCATAAAATCAGAACAAGTAGTTGCTACTGAGGCAGAATTAATGAAGAAGCAGAAGCACACAGAAAAAAACAAAATTCCATCTTGGATGGCAGATAGTAGGGAATGGAAAGAGTAGTGGTGGTCCAAGATCCTTTTGTTGGTTGTGGAAGGGAATATGAAAGAAAAATGTCTTGGAGGAGTATAATTATTTTTATTAAGATTTAATTACATATAACAATTTATTACTTTCTCATGTACTACAACATAATGATTGATAAATGTATAAACTGTGAAATAATCATCAGAATAGGTCTAGTTAACATCCATTACCATACCACAGTTAAAAATCTGTTTTTTCTTGTGATGAGAACTTTTAAGATCTACTCTCTTAGCAAGTTTCAAATATATAATACAGTTTTACTAATTATAGTCACCATGCTATACATTACATCCCCAGGACTTATTTATTTTATAACTGAAAGTTTGTATTTTTTGATGCCTTCATCCCTTTTGCCTATACCCCACCTCTGGAAAACACCAATCTGTTCTCTGAATCTATGAGTTTGTATTTAATTTTAATTTTTTTTTAGATTGCACATGTAAGTGAGATTATATGGTATTTGTTTTTCTTTGTCTAACTTATTTCACTTAGCATTAACGCCCTCAAGGTCTATTCATGTTGTTGCAAATGGCAGGATTTCCTTCTTTAATATAGCTGAATAATATTCTATTGCATATGTATACCACATCTTCTTTACACATTTTTCCATCTGTAGACACTTGGTTCATTTCCATGTCTTAGGTATTGTAAATAATAGCAATGAACAAGGGCGTGAGGATAATCACTTCGAGTTACTCTCTTCATTTCCTTTGGAAAAATTACCAGGAGTGGAGTTGCTGGATCATATATGGTAGTTATGTTTTTAATTTTTGAGGATACGCTACACTGTTTTCCATAATGGCTGACCAGTTTACATTTCCACTAGCAGTAGACAGGCATTTCCCTTTCTCCACATCCTTGCCAGTACTTGTTATTTCTTGTCTTTATGGTATTAGCCATATTAACAAATGTGAGGTGCTGTCTCATTGGGGTTTTGATTTGCACTTTCTTGATGATTCACGATATTGAGCACCTTTCTGTGTACCTGTTGGCCATCTGTATATCTTCTTTGGGTAAAAGTCTATTCAGTTCCTCTGCCCATTGTTTAATTAGATTGTTGGTATTTTGCTTTGAGTTGTATGAGTTCTTTACATATTTTGGATATTAACCCCTTATCAGATAAATGGTTTACAAATACTTACTCCCATTCTGTAGGTTGCCTTTTCATTTTGTTGATTGTTTCCTTTGCTGTGTAGAGGTTTTTTAGTTTGATGTAGTCTCACTTGTTTAGTTTTGCTTTGATTGCATTTGTTTTTGGTGTCAAATCCAAAAAAATCATTGTCAAGATCAATGTCAAGGACATTTACCCCCTATGTTTCTTCTAGCAGCTTTATGGTTTCGGGTCTTATGTTCAAGTCTTTATTCCATTTTAAGTTAATTTTTGTATATGGTGTAAGATAGGGGTCCACTTTCATTCTTTTGCATGTAGCTGTCCAGTTTTCCTAGTGCCATTTATTGAAGAGACTGTCTTTCCCCTAATGTGCATTTTTGGCTCCTTTGTTGTAAATTAATTGGCCATTATGTATGTGTATTTTCTTCTCAGCTTTCTATCATGTTCCATTGGTCAGTGCCTGTTTTTATGCCAGTACCATACTGTTTTGATTATTGTAGCTTTTTTAAAAAAAATATTTATTTATTAGAGAGAGAGAGCACGAGCACGAGCAGTGGGGAGAGGCAGAGGGAGAAGCAGACTCCCTGCTGAGCAGGGAGCCAAATACAATGCTAGACCCAATAATCCCAGGACCCTTGGATCATGACCTGAACTGAAGGCAGACGCTTAAATGACTGAGCCACCCAGGCGCCCCAGATTACTGTAGCTTTCTTTTTTTTTTTTTTTTAAAGATTTTATTTATTTATTTGACAGAGAGAGACACAGCAAGAGAGGGAACACAAGCAGAGGGAGTGGGAGAGGGAGAAGCAGGATTCCAGCAGAGCAGGGAGCCTGATGCGGGGCTCGATCCCAGGACTCTGGGATCGTGACCTGAGCCAAAGGCAGATGCTTAATGACTGAGCCACCCAGGCACCCCTCAATTACTGTAGCTTTCTAATGTTGTTTGAAATTAGGAAGGGTGATGCTTCCTGCTTTGTTGTTCTTTCTCAAGATTACTTTGGCTATTCAGGGTTTTTTATGGTCATACAAACTTTAGGATTATTTGTTCTACTGTGAAAAGTATCATTGGAATTTTGATAGGGATTGTATTGGATCTGCTTTGGTTAGTATGGACATTTTAACAAGATAAATCCTTCCAATTCATGAGCACAGATTATCTTTCCATTTGTGTCTTCAGTTTCTTTCATCAGTGTCTTACAGTTTTATGTGTACAGATCTTTTACCTCTTTGGTTAAATTTATTCCTAGGTATTTTATCCTTTTTGATGCAGTTGTAAATGGGATTATCTCTTTAATTTCTCTGATAGTTCATTATTAGTATATAGAAGTGCAACTGATTTTGTGTATTGATTATGTAACCTGAAACTTTACTGAATTTATTTGTTATTTCTAACAGTTTTTTGGTAGACTGTTCAGGATGTTATATATATAGTATTATGTTATCTGCAACTGAAGGTAATTTTAATTGTTCCCTTCTGTTTTGGATGCCTTTTTTTTTTTTTTCTTGCCTGATTGCTCTAACTAGGACTTCCAGTATTATGTTGAATAAAAGTGGTGAGAGTAGACATCCTTGTGTTGTTTCTGATCTTAAAGGAAAAACTGTCAGCATTTTACTCTTGAGTATGATGTTAGCTATAGGCTGAACATATATGGTTTTTATTCTGTCAAGGTATGTTCCCTCTATCTCTTTTGTTGCAAGTTTTAATCATGAATGGATGTTGAATTTTGTCAGATGGCTTTTCTGCATTTTTGAGATGATCATATGATTTTTATCCTTCAGTGTTGAACCATCTTTACAATCCTAGAATAAATCCCATTTGATCATGGTATATAATCCTTTTAATGTATTGTTAAATACAGTTTGCTAATATTTTCAAGGATTTTTGAATCTGTGTTCATTAAGGATATTGTCCTGTAATTTATTTTCTTGTAGTGTCCTTTTCTGGTTTTCTTATCAGGGTGATGCTGGCTTCATAAAATGGGTTTGGAAGTGTTCCTTTCTCCTGTTTTCTAGAAGTGTTTGATAAGGATTGATAGTAATTCTTTTTTAAATGTTTGGTAGTTTGATAGAATGCACCAGTGAAGCCATTGGTTCTGGACTTTTGCTTGTTGGGAAGTTTTTCTTTACCAGTAACTGGTGTATTAATATTTTCAATTTTGTACTGAATCAATCTTGGTAGATTGTATGTTCTCGGAATTTTACTAATTTCTTCTAGGTCATTCAGTTTACTGGTTTATTGTTCTTAGTAGTCTCTTATGATCTGTTTTTCTTTTATCAGTTATAACATCTCTTTCATTTCTGATTTTGAGTCCTCTTTTTTCCCTTTTGATAGCTAACAGTTTGTCAATATTTTTTATATTTTCAAACAACCAGCTCTTAGTTTCATTAATTTTTTCCTGTGTTTTTTAGTTTCTGTTTCATTTATTTCCACTCTGATCTTTGTTATTTACATTCTTCTACTAACTGTAGGTTCAGTTTATTAGTTTCTTGAGGTATTAAGTTAGGTTGTTTGAGATATTTCTTGTTTCTTAATATAGGTGCTTATCAACACAAACTTCCCATTTAGAACAGTTTTTGCTGCATGCCAGAGTTTAGGTATTTTGTATTTCCATTTTTATTTGTGTCAAGATACTGAAAAATACTTTTTGATTATTTTTTTCAGCCATTGATTGTTTAGGAGCATGTTGTTTAATTTCCATATATTTATCAATTTTCCAGTTTCCTTATAATTTTTATTTTCATAACATTATGATTTCAGTCTTCTTAAATTTATTAAGACTTGTTTTATATGATTTCAGTCTTCTTAAATTTATTAAGACTTGTTTTTTGGCCTAAAATACAATCTATCATGGAAAATATCCAATATGTGTTGAGAGGAATGTGTATGCTATTGTTTTTGAATGAAATGCTCTGTATATACCTGTTTAGGACATCTGGATTAAAGTATCATATCATCTGCAAAGAGTGAGAGTTTGACTTCTTCTTTGTTGATTTGGATGCCTTTTATTTCTTTTTGTTGTCTGATTGCTGTGGCTAGGACTTCTAGTACTATCTTGAATAGCAGTGGTGATAGTGGACATCCCTGCCATGTTCCTGACCTTAGGGGGAAAGCTCTCAGTTTTTCCCCATTGAGAATGATATTGGCTGTGGGTTTTTCATAGATGGCTTTTATGATATTGAGGTATGTACCCTCTATCCCTATACTCTGAAGAGTTTTGATCAAGAAAGGATACTGTACTTTGTCAAATGCTTTTTCTGCATCTCTTGAGAGGATCATATGGTTCTTGTTCTTTCTTTTATGAATGTATTGTATCACATTGATTATTTGCAGATGTGAACCAACCTTGCAGCCCAGGGATAAATCCCACTTGGTCGTGGTGAATAATCCTTTTAATGTACTGTTGGATCCTATTGGCTAGTATTTTGGTGAGAATTTTTGCATCCATGTTCATCAAGGATATTGGTCTGTAATTCTCCTTTTTGATGGGGTCTTTGTCTGGTTTTGGGATCAAGGTAATGCTGGCCTCATAAAACGAGTTTGGAA
Organism: Mirounga leonina; assembly: GCF_011800145.1. NCBI lineage: Eukaryota > Metazoa > Chordata > Mammalia > Carnivora > Phocidae > Mirounga > Mirounga leonina. The sequence continues at coordinate 770,564 of NW_023270504.1, read as the reverse complement.
GTTTTCCTTCCATTTCTATTTTTTGGAACAGTTTCAGAAGAATAGGTATTAATGCTTCTTGAAATGTTTGGTAGAATTCCCCTGGGAAGCCATCTGGCCCTGGGCTTTTGTTTTTTGGAAGATTTTTGATGACTGCTTCAATTTCCTTAGTGGTGATAGGTCTGTTCAGGTTTTCTATTTCTTCCTGGTTCAGTTTTGGTAGTTGATACATCTCTAGGAATGCATCCATTTCTTCCAGATTATCTAATTTGCTGGCATAGAGTTGCTCATAATATGTTCTTATAATTGTTTGTATTTCTTTGGTGTTGGTTGTGATCTCTCCTCTTTCACTCATGATCTTATTTATTTGGGTCATTTCTTTTTTCTTTTTGATAAGTCTGGCCAGGGTTTATCAATCTTGTTAATTCTTTCAAAGAACCAGCTCCTAGTGTCGTTGATCTGTTCTACTAATAGCCTTTTTGATTTTGACTTGGTTAGATTTTAGTTCTTTTATTTCTCCAGAAAGGGTTTCTCTAATATCTTCCATGCTTTTTTCAGTCCCAGCTAATATCTTTAAAATCATCATTCTGAACTCTAGTTCCGACATCTTCCTAATGTCTGTATTGATTAGGTCCCTGGCAGTCGGTACTGCCTCTAGTTCTTTTCTTTGAGGTGATTTTTTCCGTCTTGTCATTTTGTCCAAAGGACAATAGATGAATGAGAGAACAAAATGCTAACAGGGTAACAACGACCCCCCAAAAATATACAGTAAATAAATCAGAAGAGACCTGAAACCAGAGGAAAAGAAAAAGAAAGAAAAAAGAAAAAAAAGAAAAAGATAAAACAAACAAACAAAAAAACCAGAATATGATCAAATATGATCAGGCTGGTGCATAAATTAGTGCCACACACTAGATTTTGGGCATATTTTGGCCTGTTAGAAGGAAGTGCCTCCCAAAATTTTAAAGAAAGAAAAACTTATCTATGTACAAAAATAAGGGTTAATACAATGAAGGGATGGAATATGACTGTAATGATGAAAATTATAAAAGATTTTATAAAAGGAATTGATAAGTAGTTGGTTGAGGGGTGCCTGGGTGGCTTCATCGTTAAGCATCTGCCTTCAGCTCAGGTCATGGTCCCAGGGTTCTGGGATCGAGCCCCACATCGGGCTTCCTGCTCTGCGGGAAGCCTGCTTCTCCCTCTCCCTCTCCCCCTGCTTGTGTTCCCTCTCTCGCTGTGTTTCTTTCTGTCAAATAAATACATAAAATCTTAAAAAAAAAAAAAAAAGAAGTTGGTTGAAAAAAGAAAGAAGAGGATTTAAAAAAAAAATAAGGGAGAGAATGTGATCAGGCAGGAGACTAGAACAAAGCCATACACTAGAGATTTAGGGTATATTTTGGTCTGTTAGAAGAAACTGTATCCCAAAATTTTAAAGAGAGAGCAACTTATATATATATATATATACCAAAAATAAGGTTAACTACTATGAAGGGATAGAATATGACTGTAAAAATGAAAAATAAAAAAGGTTTTTTAAAAAAGGGATTAATAAGATGTTGGTTGAAAAAGGGAAAAGGAAAAATTCAACAAAAAAAAAAAGGAAAAGAAAGTTAAAAAAAAAATTAACTTTGAAAGACTAAAGAATCATGGGAAAAAAGCCATGAATTCTATGTGCAGTATTCCCCCTAGCGCTAGAGTTCTGCTGTTCTCATTGATCAGTAAACTTGGTCTTGGCTGGCTGTTCTTGCTGATCTTTTGGGGGAGGGGCCTGTTGCCGTGGTCTCAGATGTCTTTGCTGGAGGCAGAATTGCCCCGCCCTTGCCCAGTCCAGGCTAAGTTATCTGCTCGGGTTTGCTCTCTGGAGCTTTTGTTCCCTGCAAGCTTTCGGTACAGCTTTGGAGGATGAGAGTGAAAATGGCGGCCTCCCAGTCTCCCCCCCGGAGGAGCTGAGAGCTCGGGACCCCACTCCTCAGTGAGCCCCCAGCGAAAAGCAGTCAATCACTCCCATCCCCCTGGTCTCTGGGTGCACTCCGTGCTCACCCGGCCTGTGACCGAGCGTTTCTATCTCTCCCTCACGACCCCGTTTGGAGTCTCCAAACCCAGCCGATTCCTGCGGTGCGCTCCTGCCGCTCCTGCGCCACTTACCCCCCCCCACCGGGAGAAAGGGGAGTCTACCTGGATCTGCCATTTTTTGGGTCCCTCCTGGAGGAGCAGTGGCCCGACTGTGCCATGGATCATGGTTTATGGCAACCCCGAGCTGAGAGCCCACTCCTTGGTTCCGTCTCTGCAGCCAGCTTCCCTGCTCTGATACCTGGGAGCTCTGCTGCACTCAGGCACCCCTGGTCTTTCTGTGACCCCGAGGGTCCTGAGACCACACTGTCCCAGTGAGGGTTCCGCTCCCCGCTTAGCTACTGGAGCGACGTCCCTCAGTGGAGCCGACTTCTAAAAGTCCGATTTTGTGCTCTGCTGCTCTATCACTTGCTGGTAGTGGCTGACGGAGGCCCCCTCCCCTGCCATCTGTCTTCCCGAATACCGCCTGGGATTCACTTCTCCGCATGTCCTACCTTCCAGAAAGTGGTTGCTTTTCTGTTCAGAGAGTTGCTGCTATTCTTTTCTTCACTCTCCTGTTGAGTTTGTAGATGTTCAGAATGGTTTGATCCCTATCTAGCTGAATTTCTGGGACCAGACGAAATTTAGGTCTCCTACTCCTCCACCATCTTGCTCCTCCTCCCCCTGGTCTTATGTATTTATTAACAAATTACTGTAATTGTTGTTTTTGCTACTTTTGTCTTTAACCTTCATACTAGCTTTGTAAGTGATTAACCCACCCCCTTTACAACATTATTTTGAATTTTAGTATATATTTACCTTTACCAGTAAGTTTGTACTTTCATGTTTTCCTGTTACTAATTGATACCTTTTATTTCAGCTTCAAGAAATCCCTTTAACATTTCTTGTAAAGCCCAGTCTAGTGATGAATTCCTTTAGCTTTTTGCTTATCTGGAAAGCTCTTTATCTCTCCTATTCTGAAGGACAGCTTTGCTGGGTAGAATATTCTTGGTTGGTAGTTTTTCCTTTCAGCACTTTGAGTATGTCATGCCACTTTCTTTTGGCCTGCAAAGTTTCTGTTGAAAAATCTGTTGATAGTTTTGTGGGGTTTACCTGTATGTAACAAGTTATTTTTTTTTTGCTGCTTTTAAAAATCTTCTTCTTGTAATTTAATTACAAAAACATAATTTAATTATGTGTCCTAGTGTGGTTTCTTTGGGTTCAGCTTATTTGGAACTCTGTTTCCTTCCCCAGGTTAGGGAAGTTTTGGGCCATAATTTCAAGTAAGTTTTCTGTCCCTGTCTCCTTTTCCTTTTGGGGCTTCTATAATACGGATACTGGTTTATTTGATATTGTCCCATAAGTGCCTTATGCTATTTTCACTTTCTTTAATTCCTTTTTTTTGTTGCTCATCTGATTTGACAAATTCCACTGCCCTTTCTTTGAGTTCCTGATCCTTTCTTTGGCTTCATCAAGTGTTCTGTTAATCCTTTTATTAATATTTTTCAGTTCAGTTACTATATTCTTTAGCTCTGTGATTTCTGTTTGGTACTTTCTTATATTTTCTGTTTCTTTGTTGAAATTCTCACTTTGTTCTTGCATTGTTCTCCTGATCTCAGTGACAGCATCTTTATGACTGTTATTTTGAACTCTTATTGGGAAAATCACTTATCTTCATTTCACTGAGGTCTTTTTCTGAGGCTTTATCTTGTTCTTTTGTTTGTAACATATTGTTCTGTGTCTTCATTTGCTTTGACTCTGTGTTCATTTCTACGTGTTAGATAAAACAGACACCTCTCTTAGTCCTGAAGGTGGGGCCTTAAGTAGGAAATAAAACCTATGTTTCAACCCTGCCCTATCTCTTGGTTGCCTCTCAAACTTTTGTGATTTTCCAAGTAGCCTACTTTATTTTTAGTAGTTCCCAGTAGTTGAGGGTATGCCAAAACCTGCCAGTGTCCCAATGGGAAGGATCTCAGTCAGTACTCAGATTCAGTTTGATCGGAAGCTGCACCCTCAGGTGGGAGCTTTGAAAGTATGCAAATGTACCTCTTTCATGGCCAGACTTTGAGATTCACATCTGTCTGTACCCTCTGCACTAAGCCCTGGTGGGATAGCCAGTTAAGAAGCGTTTCTTTGTTTGCTGTCATCCTGTTGAATCTGTGAACCTAAGCCCTGCTGGCCATCAGAACCAGGCTATCAAAGGAGGTGTCCTCTGAGCAGCAACCACAAAAGCTGGGATGCTGGGTGTTTGTATAAGCTCCTTTCTTAGAGACACCAGCAATCTGGGGTAAGGCAGAAGGAGGATGAAGGTGGTACCTGCTGGCCTCCACAGAATCTGGAGAGGATTTCAGGTGGCTCCTCGATATGTGTTTAATTAGAAGCTTGCTCCTCTGGCCACAGGTATGAAGATAAGATAATATAGGCCTCTTTCACAGAAGAAATGGGTGTTTCAGTCAGCTGTCTCATCACTGCTCCCGTGGTTGGTAGCTGATTAAGAACTCTTTTTCTGTTTGTTACAGTCCTGTGGGACCTGCATACATAAAGCCCCATTGGCTATCAGAGCTGATGATCAAGGGACATCCCATGGGTGGTAGCTGCAAAAACTGGGGTTCTAGATGTGTGCATCAGGAGTGTTTTCAGGCAGTACTCATGACCTGGAACAAAGTAGGAGAGTGTGAGGATGGTGACTGCTAGGCTCTACAGTCTTTGGAGAGTTTTCAGTAGGCCTCTAGATGTGTGTTAAATTAGAAGCCTGTCACATAAAATATATAGTATCAGAGCAAAATGCAGTAGAAAACTCATTCAGTAAACAGAAGAAGAGGAAATACGGAGTTACTGATCCATACCAATTATGAAATCCAGCTTGGCAGGGATTGTGAAGGCTTGTTCTCTTGGGGTATGGGAGAAATTCTTTGAATAATTTAGTTTCTTCTCTTTAGGATGATCTTTTCTGTCATTTATCCTCTATAAGCAGATCCGACATAGGTATTGGTTTATGTGCTTGCCTTGGGGTCTGTATAACTGTCTCAACTTGTGTGTTGTAGTGCAAGTTTGGGGCTTGAGTGTTTTAAGAGTTGAATATAATACTTTTTAAATGATTGAATAGTGAGGTTAGAGAAGAGGCTCTGCTCCATAAAGTTGTTCAGGACCCCAAGCTGATGGGGGCTTTGCTGTCTTTAACTGGTGGTTTCCACACTTACAGTGTATATTGATATCAGATAGCAGAAGGGAAACAAAGTAGAGGATTGTGGAGAAAATTTTTATGGGCCAGGAGTAGTAGTGGTGTACACCACTTTTGCCCATGACCAGAACTTAAATCACATGTCCAAACCAACTCCAAGGGAGGCTAGGAAATGTAGTCTAGCTGTATGCCTAAGAGGAAAGGGAAATAGTTTGGTGAACAGCTAGACAGTTTCTTTATCCTACCTGTCTTTATTAAAACACTCTGTCTTACCAAAAGAGAATATCTATTTTTTCTAAGTCCATGATACATTTGCAAGTATAATTTCATGTAGTAAGCCATAAAGAAAGATTGAGATTTGTCTAAGGAGAGATTCATAGTCACAGTCTCTAATAATTCATTGAGTTGGAAATCAACAACAACAAAGGATGTTTAACCTCCTTACCTTCTTGGAAATGAAACACTCTGGGTTTTAAAAAGAAAAAGAGAAAAAAAATGGAAAATGAAAATAAATTAGAAATTTCATAGAAATTGATGAAAATGAAAACCAATGCTTTGTTTTACAGAAAATTTATATTTTGTGGGCTTTTATTATTTAAAAAACCTGAAAATATATAAACTGATTTCCAACTTAAGATATCCAACTTAACAGAATAAATCTCCAGATTGCTTTCATATTTCGGTCTCTTTGAACTTCATTTACTATGATTACCTCAAGCCTTTCCTTTCCATCAGTTTTCTTAGCTGTGTCTATTCTGTTGCTTGCTGCTTCAAAACATATTTAAATTTTGTTATTGTTTATCACAGGCAAATTTTTCTTTGTAGTTTTAAGATCTTTGTTGAATTAAATTAATATAAAGGAAAAGCACTGTAAAATGAATTGGTGAGATTAAAAGGGAGATATAAGTGGGTATCAACTGTTTATACTTGGGAATTGTTAAAATTTTGTTTTTCTTCTAGATTCTGATGGAAGAAGGAGGAACCTGTTCTTTAAAAGAGAGACCAACATCTGCTAAGAAAATCTGTCAGCGTAACTATAATGAATTTTATTCTTTAAAAAAAAAAACAACCTAACATTTAAATGAAAATCAGTTAAATTTTGTGGAGGTTTTTTTTTTTTCTTTCAGATTTTTTGCCAGCAAATATTTCATAATTTTAGAATATATTAGCAGTGCAACTGACTCTTTAAAACTGTACTATTACACATGAGTATATATAGTATATATATATAGTTTAGTGAATAATGAAACTGATACCCTGATACATTAAGAAATAATGTATACTCAGTACATTTGAAGGTCTTCTCAATTGCATTTCCTATCCTGCCCCCTAGAGGTAACTATTATCCTGAATTCATTTTTTGTGATATCCCACATAGTCTTTTCCATTGCTTGGTTTTGAACTTTCTGCAAATTGTGGCAAATTCTACGTATTTTTCTGCAATTTTCTTTTTCTTTGTTGTTCACCCAATAATATATTTTGGGGTTTGTTTACTTTGATAGTTGTGACTCTAGTACATTTCATTATTTGTTTACTACTATAAGCCTTCTATTTTGTGAATGTAGTATCGCATCTTATTTTTACATCCTCTGGTAGTGATTAGGTTGTTTGGATATTTTGGTATGATAAACAGTGCTGCTTTGGCAATTCTTGATACTTCTCCTGGCACACATGTATAAAAATCTCCTCTATGATATAGTTCTAGGAGCAGAATTGACTAGTTCATATGATATGAGCATTTATACCTCTTCCAGGTAATGCAAAATTATTTTCCAAAGTAGTTGTGCCATTTTAAACTTTGACTAGCAAGAGGTAGGAGTCTTAGTTGTTACATAGTCTAACTCCAGGTCAGCTTTTTATCATTGTTGGCAATCTGAAATCTCACTGTAATTTTAATTTATATTTCCCTAATTATTAATTAAGTTGATTGAACATCCATGTTCATCTGTGAAATGCCTTTCAAGTCTGTTGCCCATGTTTCTTTTAAAAAGTTTGGCTTTTCTTATGGGATGTGTCTTTTATATATCTGTATGTATATATTCTATATATCTTTTATAGATCCTAGATATTGCTTTAGGTCCATGTGTAGCAAATACTTCATATTTGAGCAATCTTTTTATTCTGTGCTGCCTTTTTATGGACAAAAGTTTGACTGTTTTTACATAGTCTATGATGGAATGATTCTTCAGGATATCTAGTCCAGTAGGATACCTAGAAATTTTTATGGATTTTTTCTTTCTTTTAGAATTAGTTTAATCTTTTGAATATGTAACACATTGGTTTGGTTTCTGTCCCTATCTTTGCTGCTCTCTTTCCTTCTGCATCATATAAGTAGCTGTTTTTTGTTGGTTTTTGGTTTATCATTCCAGTTTTTTTCCCCAAAATAAAGCCTAAAAATATATAAGTGCACATATACATATGAATCTTAGTCCTTGCCTTTCTCACTCCAAATGTAATACTGGATATTTTATTTAATATAGGGTATTTTATTAAATTAATTAAACAGATTAATTTAATAAAACATCCTATAGTGTTCGCTATGTTAGTGTTAGACATTCTGTCATCCTTTTTTTATGACACACAGTAATCCATTATGTGGATGGATTATAGTTTATTCAGTCAATGCCCTGTTGATGGACATTTGGGTTGTTTCCAGTATTCTGTTCTTACAAATAATGTTGCAGTGTACCACACTATGCATATGTTGCTTAATTGTGGAAGTAGGGTAATTTCTAGGAGTGGGATTGCTGAGTCAAAGGGGAGATACATTGGTTTTTTTAACTTCTTTTTTTAAGTAGGCTCTGTGCCCAGTGTAAAGCCTGACACGGCCCCTGAATGCACAATTCTGAAATCAGGACCTGAGCTGAAATTAAGAGGCAGATGCCCAACAGACTGAGCCACGCAGGCACCCAATACACTGTGGCCTTTTGTAGTTATTGCCAAATTCCCTGTCATACCATTTGGCAATCCTACCAGAAATACTCCTTTTATGCCACAGACTCACCAACAGGAGTTGTGGTCTAGCTTAGAAATTTTTTTGTGAATCTCACAATGATAGATAGATAGACATTTGAGTTTTTACTTCTCTTTCTATGAGTGAAATTGAGAATCTTTTAAAAATGTTCAGTGGCTGTATTTGCATTTTTTTTTCTGTGAGCTCTCCATTCATGTCTTTGAGGGTTTGTTTTTTTTATTTATTTATTTTTTTTATTTTTTATTTTTTTAGATTTTATTTATTTATTTGAGACAGAGAGAATGAGAGAGAGAGAGCACATGAGAGGGGGGAGGGTCAGAGGGAGAAGCAGGCTCCCCGCCGAGTAGGGAGCCCGATGCGGGACTCGATCCAGGGACTCCAGGATCATGACCTGAGCCGAAGGCAGTTGCTTAACCAACTGAGCCACCCACGTGCCTGTTTTTTTTTTTTTTTTTTTTTAAAGATTTATTTATTTATTTGAGGCAGGGAAGGGCAGAGAAAGAGGGAGAGAGAACCCCAAGCAGACTCTGCGCAGAGCACAGAGCTCAGTGTGGGTCTCAGTTCCCACGACCCTGAGATCACAACCCAAGCCAAAACCAAAAGTCAGACACCCAACCAACTGTGCCACCCAGGTGCCCCATGTCTTTGAGTTTGGGGCATTTTTTCTTATATAAGAAGAGCTCTATATATATTAAAGAGATTTAGGCCTTTGTGATATATCACAAATATTTTCTCCTACTTTATTATTGGATTTTATGTTGTTTTTACTTTGCTTATGGTGTTTTCTGCTTTTGCAAAAGGCTTAACATTTTTTTATGTAGTTAATTTTATCAATTTCTTCCTTTAATACTTTTGGATTTAATTAGAAAGACTCTACACTCCCAGATTATAAATGAATTCACTTATATTTTCTTCTAATATTAGCATGATTTTATATTTTTACATTTAGGTCTTTAATCCATTTGGAGTTTATCCTGAATTAAGGTGTGAGATATTTCTCTCTTCAGGTTTTTAAAATGCATCTTTTCCCTAAGTACTTGTGATACCACTTTTTTTATATAGTAATTTTCTATATGTACTGGGGTCTGTTTTGGGGCTTTCTATACTTTTCATTGCTCTTTCCTAATCTTCATGTTCCAATACCATACTATTTTTATTATGATGACTTTATAGTATGTTTAATTTCTAGAAGAGATACACCTCCCTTTACGCTTTAAAAAAAAGGTTTTTTCTGGCTATTTTTTATTTTTTATTTTTTCATATAAACTTTAAAATCAACTTGTTTAACTCCAGAGAAATGTTTTAATTTTTATTAGGAAAATGTTAAATGTATATATTAATGAAGTGTGAATTGTCAACCTAATGATGTTAGCCTATCTAAGAACAGGGGATGTTCTTTAGTTGATTCAGTCTAATTTTGTATTTTTAATATTTGTTTAAATGACGTTTAGGCACGTTAAAGTTTTTATTTATTTTAATTTTTTTTTTTTAAGATTTTTATTTGGAGACAGTGAGAGAGGGAACACAGCAGGGGGAGTGGGAGAGGGAGAAGCGGGCTTCCTCAGGGAGCCCGATGTGGGACCCGATCCCAGGACCCCGGGATCATGACCTGAGCTGAAGGCAGACGCTTAATGACTGAGCCACCCAGGCGCCCCACTTTAAAGTTTTTAAGTAGATTACTGCATGTGTCTTGTTAGATTTATCTGTAGGTACTTTTGTTGTTTTGTTGCTGCTTTAGTGTGGTATGTATCTCATGTTTTTATATTAAGTAGGATTCTGGATTTTGAGCTTAGGCACATGTGTGTTGATTATTTTATTGAGAATTTTTTAAGGAAATGATTTTGGGGGAAATAAGTAATTTGGGGAAGAGTAATTCTTGGCATCTCTAAAAATGATTATTAATTTTTCTTCATAGATTTTTTTTTATTGTGGCACAAAACCACATAACATAAAATTCACCTTCCCAGCAATTTTCACACCTCTGCTCCCCTTCCCCCACAGCCCCTGCAACCACCATTTAACTTTCTGTTCCTATGAGTTTGAATATTTTAGACATATAAGTGGAATTATGCAATATTTGTCTTTTTGTGACTGGCTTATTTCACTTAGCATAATATCCTCAAGGTTCATTCATGTAATAGTATATGGCAGGATTTCCTTCTCTTTTAGTGCTGAATAATATTCCATTGTATGTATATATCACATTTTCTGTATCCATTTGTATGGAGACATCTAGGTTGCTTCCACCTTTTGGCTATTGTGAATAATAACTGTAATGAACATGAGTGCACAAATCTCTCTTCAGGGTCCTGTTTTCGATTCTTTTGGATATATACCCAGAAATGGGATTGCTGGATCATATGTTACCTCTGGTTTTAACTTTCTGAGGAACTTTTATACTGTTTTCCATGGCAGCTACATCATTTTACATTCCCACTTATAGTGCACAAGGGTTTCAGTTTCTCTACATCCTTGCCAACACTTAACTATTTTCTGGGTTTTTAAATTTTTATAGGTTGGCCATTCTAATGGGTGTGAGGTGTGATACCTCATGGTGGTATAGATCTTCTAAAATGGTGAATTTTACTAATGGATTTTGTGATAGGACCATCCTAGCATTTTTATAATACATCCTACCAATTTATGATGTATTATAATTTTGTTTGCTATTCTATTTTACTATATCCTGTTTTAATTTAAAATTTGAAATTTTAGTGTTTATATAAGATTTTTACATTGATAATGTGAGATTTGCCTTTAGAGTATGTGTGTAGGTATGCGTGTTTGCAGTCTTTCTTATGTTTTGGTATTAATGTTATATATCAGATTCACAAAGAATTTTGAAGCTGTATACTTGTCAGAATTGAGGCTATTTGAAAGATTTCTTGAAATTTGCATCCCTTGCCTCTTCACCCCAATTTCACTGCTTTTTTGCAGATCCTCATCACTTCATGACGAGTTTATTGAGTTAATTTTTTAACTGACCTGCTTTTATCCAGTCTCACCCTTCTTTAATCTATCCTCAGTTAGATGCCTTGGTAAATAATCTAAAATGCAAATTCCTTTAATATTAGAGTGTATCCTTATACTTTCTTTTTCTTCTTCTCCATATGCTATTTTTCATCTTGTCTCTCTGGACAATGTTTATTCATCTTTCAAAACCTATTCTTTATACTGTGCTTTTTCTTCTTCTTTTTTTTTTTTAAAGATTTTTTTTCATTTATTTATGTATTAGAGCATGAGTGGAGGGAGGAGTAGAGGGAGAGGGACAAGCAGACTCCATGTTGAGCACAGAGCCCAATGTGGGGCTTGATCCCATGACCCTGAGATCAGGACCTGAGCTGAAATCAAGAGTTGGATGCCTAACCAACTGAGCCAGCCAGACACCCCTATGCTGTGCTTTTTTTGTAGCTGTTCCCAACTCTCTCTTTGAGCTTACCACACTTAGTTCTCTGTTACTTTTGTACCTTTTGTGACTTCTGTTGTTGCACCTAATTTTGTGACTTTTTCTTTTAAACAGTATTAATATGTCTTTCTCCATTAAAAAATTCTGAACACTTTGAACACTGTAGGCATGTCATGTTTCCCTACGATTACAGTGCCTTACATAAAGTAATTACTCAATAAGTGTTGAACTGAATTGACATTTAGATCTGCATGTCTGTTCTTACACTGCTATAGGTATGATATTCTTTCAACAGACATTTGTCTTCTATTCTAATGACTCTGGGTTTACTATACCTATGAAGTGAATGAACCTTACTAGGGGGAATGCTCTTAGATTATGGTGTTAGTAAAATCCTACCATTTACTTTTCTGTACTCTGCTTTCTACTATCGGGGAGAACCTGATCTACAGGTATATAAATTTCCTTCTAGAATAATGAACTAAGGGTATCTGAGTTCAGCTAAGTTCTCCCTGTCTCTCAGCTGACTGATGGTTAGATTCTGTTTCAGAGAACATTAGTCCTGATCTGAGGCATGCATAGATAGTACTTATAGTTTTTTGCATACAGGAGGGCATGTGATTTGATATGAGTTGCCACTCCACATTCCATTACCTTGTGCTTTTCTTGATAGCAAACCCATTTTCACAAACAAGGAGAGGAGTCGTTGAAGCTACTGTCACTCTGTAGTATTTTTGCATTATAGGGAGTCATAACCTACTTCTCAGGTGCATCTTTAAACTTTACTTGCAATCATAAGAGAACACATTAAGCAGATAATGGAAGAATATCATACTGGATGCTTCAAATTGATTTTTTTCATACAATTTTGATTGTACAATGAATCTTCATTTACTGGATTAGCAAATATCTGTTCCCTTGGGACTTAATAAACTTGGCTTATTCTTCCTTCTTGCAGTTGACACTTTAAATTATTTGTTCATAAAAAATGGTTCATCTATTGGAAAAAAAATCAATCCAGTTTTCTTTATTCTTTCTTCCCTTATGTTATATACTCTTATTTTACTTATAGATACAAATGTTTTGAATGTAGAATAAACTCATAATACCTGTCAGAAGTGCAAGCTGCCAAGTATGCAAGATTTTAACTAGTTTTTGCACACTTTAAAATGCCCTATAGAGGGGCACCTGGGTGGCTCAGTCGTTAAGCGTCTGCCTTCTCAGGTCATGATCCCAGGGTCCTGGGATCAAGCCCTGCATAGGGCTCCCTGCTCAGCGGAAAGCCTGCTTCTCCTTCTCCCACTCCCCCTGCTTGTGTTCCATCTCTTGCTGTGTCTCTCTCTGTCAAATAAATAAATAAAATCTTTAAAAAAAAAACAAAGTGCTCTGTAGAATGTCAGCTAAATTTATTTTACCAGCAAATATCTTCTGCCTGTGTACATATTTTATAGAGCATTAACAAATACAGTTCTTCATCAATTAAACCTTTATTTTCAGATCTTGATTCTTCACAGAGTAGTCAGTCTACCAGTTACTCTCCAAGGCCAACAGATAGTTGCTTCAGTTCTAGTTCAGAGATGGTAAGTTACTTTTCTCTTTGCTTATTAATTTATGCTATGCTAATTTGGAATTACTTTATTTGTCAGTTTTCCTTTACATTCTGAAAAAAGTTTTCAATAAGTGGTGAAAATAAATGTAAAGAAAATATTTAAAAATATTTAAAATGGAAGAAACTTATAAACAGAAATGTAAAATTAAAATTAAATGAGTATCATTTACATTTATAAAAACGATGTGTTCATTGTTATTTACAAAAGCCAACCTTATTGAGATATATATGTGTATATGATAAAGTTGTATTTTTTAAAAATGCTTTTTAAAAGTTCCTACTTACAATAGTTGAAAACTAAAATAACTAAGAATATATAGAAAAAGTCTGAAGACTTATATGAAGAAAACTATAAAATGTTGAGTAATGTAATCTGAATAATTGGAATGACGTTTATGTCCTGAGTAGGAGGGCTGCATTTCTCATAAATCACATGTTTCTTTTTTCTTTCTTTTTTTAAAAATTTTATTTTATTATGTTATGTTAGTTACCATACAATACATCATTAGTTTTTGATGTAGTGTTTCACGATTCATTGTTTTCGTATAATACCCAGTGCTCTATGCAGCACATGCCCTCCTTAATACCCATCACCGGGTTAACCCATCCCCCCAACCCCCTCACCTCTAAAACTCTCAGTTTGCTCCGAGTCCACAGTCTCTCATGGTTCATCTCTCCCTCCTATTACCCCCCTTCATTTTTCTCTTCCTTCTTCTAATGTCCTCCATGCTATTCTTTATTCACTTATTCACAAATAAGTGAAACCATATGATAATTGACTTTCTCTGCTTGACTTATTTCACTTAGCATAATCTCCTCCAGTCCCATCCATGTTGATGTGAAAGTTAGGTATTCATCCTTTCTGATGGCTGAGTAATATTCCATTGTATATATGGACCACATCTTCTTTATCCATTCATCTGTTGAAGGGCATCTCGGCTCTTTCCACAGTTTGGCTATTGTGGACATTGCTGCTATGAACATTGGGGTGCATATGGCCCTTCTTTTCACTACATCTGTCTTTGGGGTAAATATCCAGTAGTGCAATTGCTGGGTCATAGGGTAGCTCTATTTTTAATTTTTTGAGGCACCTCCACACTGTTTTCCAAAGTGGCTGTACCAACTTGCATTCCCACCAACAGTGTAAGAGGGTTCCCCTTTCTCCACAACCTCTCCAACATTTGTTGTTTCTTGCCTTGTCAATTTTTGCCATTTTAACTGGTGTAAGGTGGTATCTCATTGTGGTTTTGGTTTAAATTTCCGTGATGGCTAATAATGATGAACATTTTTTCATGTGTCTGTTAGCCATTTGTATGTCTTCTTTGGAGAAGTGTCTGTTCATGTCTTCTGCCCATTTTTTGACTTATTTGTTTTTTGGGTGTTGAGTTTGAGAGGTTCTTTATAGATCTTGGATACCAGCCCTTTGTCTGCAGTGTCATTTGCAAATATCTTTTCCCATTCTGTGGGTTGCCTCTTTGTTTTGTTGACTGTTTCCTTTGCTGTGCAGAAGCTTTTTATCTTGATGAAGTCCCAGAAGTTCATTTTTGCCTTTTTTTCACTAGCTTTTGGAGATGTATCTTGAAAGAAGTTGCTGTGGCTGATGTCAAAGAGGTTACTGCCTATGTTCTCCTCTAGGATTTTGATGGATTCCTGTCTCACACTGAGGTCTTTCATCCATTTTGAGTTTATCTTTGTGTATGGTGTTAGAGAATGGTCGAGTTTCATTCTTCTGTATATAGCTGTCTAATTTTCCCAGCACTATTGAAGAGACTGTCTTTTTTCCATTGCATATTTTTCCCTGCTTTGTTGAAGATTATTTGACCATAGAGTTGAGCGTCCATATCTAGGCTCTCTATTCTGTTCCATTGGTCTGTATGTCTGTTTTTGTGCCAGTACCATGCTGTCTTGGTGATCTTCGCTTGAAGGGTGATCGAGCTTGAAATCGGGCAACGTGATGTCCCCAGCTTTTTCTTTTTCAACATTTCCTTGGCGATTTGGGGTCTTTTCTGATGCCATACAAATTTTAGGATTGTTTGTTCCAGCACTTTGAAAAATGTCATTGGAATTTTGATCGGGATGGCATTAAAGGTGTATAGATTGCTCTGGGTAGCATAGACATTTTAACAATGTTTATTCTTCCGATCATGAACGTGGAATGTTTTTCCATCTTTTTGTGTCTTCTTCAGTTTCTTTCATGAGTGTTCTGTAGTTCCTAAAGTATAGATCCTTTACCTCTTTGGTTAGGTTTATTCTGAGGTATCTTAAGGTTTTTGGTGCTATTGTAAATGGAATCATTTCTCTAATTTCTCTTTCTACAGTTGCATTATTAGTGTATAAGAAAGCAACTGATTTCTGTGCATTGATTTTGTATCCTGTCACATTATTGAATTGCTGTATGAGTTCTAGTAATTTGGTGGTGGAGTTTTTTGGATTTTCCACATAAAGTATCATGTCATCTGTGGAGAGAGTTTGACTTCTTCTTTGCCAATTTGAATTTGTTGTCTGATTGCTGTTGCTAGGACTTCTAGTACTATGTTGAACAATAGTGGTGAGAGTGGGCATCCTTGTTGTGTTCCTGATCTTAAGGGAAAGGCTCTCAGCGTTTCCCAATTCGGGGTGACATTCGCTGTGGGTTTTTCATAGATGGATTTTATGAACGTGAGGAATGTTCTCTCTATCCCTATACTCTGAAGAGTTTTAATCAGGAAAGGATGCTGTATTTTGTCAAATGCTTTTTTCTGCATCAGTTGAGAGGACCATATGGTTGTTCTCTCTCCTCTTATTAATGTGTTCTATCACACTCATTGATTTGCGAATGTTGAACCTCCCTTGCATCCCGGGGATAAATCCCACTTGGTTGTGGTGGATGATCCTTCCAATGTATTGTTGGATCCTATTAGCTAGGATTTTGTTGAGAATTTTGGAATCCATATTTATTAGGGATATTGGTCTGAAATTCTCCTTTTTGATGGGGTCTTTGCCTGGTTTGGGGATTAAGGTAATGCTGGCCTCATAGAATGAGTCTGGAATCTTTCCTTCTGTTTCTATTTTTTGAAATAGCTTCAGGAGAATAGGTATTATTTCTTCTTTGAATGTTTGGTAGAATTCCCCAGGAACCCCTCAGGCCCTGGACTCTTGTTTATTGGGAGGTTTTTGATCACTGTTTCAATCTCGTTACTGGTTATTGGCCTATTCAGGTTGTCAATTTCTTCCTGTTTCCGTCTTGGGAGTTTATACGTTTCCAGGAAGGCATTCATTTCTTCCAGGTTGCTCAATTTACTGGCATATAGTTGTTGATAATAATTTCTAATAATTGTTTCTATTTCCTTGGTGTTAGTCGTGGTCTCTCCCCTTTCATTCATAATTTTATTAATTTGGGTCCTTTCTCTTTTCTTTTGGATAAGTCTGGCCAGTTTATTGACTGGACCACCTTTGCAGTATCCCATAGGTTTTGGACCAATGTTTTTCGTTGTCATTGGTTTCCATGACTTGTTTAAGTTCTTTTATTTCCTAGTTGACCCAAACATTCTTGAGCAGAGTGGTCTTTAGCTTCCAAGTGTTTGAATTTCTTCCAAGTTTTTTCTTGTGATTGAGTTCCAGTTTTAAAGCATTATGGTCTGAGAATATGCAAGGAATAATCTCAGTCTTTTGGTATCAGTTCAGACCTGATTTATGACCCAGTATGTGGTCTGTTCTGGAGAAAGTTCCATGTGCGCTCGAGAAGAATGAGTGTTCTGTTGTTTTAAGGTGGAATGTTCTGTATATACCTATGACGTCCATCTGGTCTAGTGTGTCATTCAGAGCTCTTGTTTCTTTGTTGATTTTCTGCTTAGGTGATCTGTCTATTGCTGAGAGTGGAGTATTGAGGTCTCCTACAATTAACATATTATTATCATTATGACTCTTTATTTTGGTTAACAGTTGGCTTACGTAGTTGGCTGCTCCCATGTTGGGGGAGTAGATATTTAGAACTGTTAGATCTTTTTGTTGGATAGACCCTTTAAGAATGATATAGTGTCCTTCTGTGTCTCTAAGTACAGTCTTTAGCTTAAAATCTAATTTGTCTGATATAAGAATTGCTACCACAGCTTTCTTTTGAGGTCCGTTGGCATGGAAGATGGATCTCCATCCCTTCACTTTCAGTCTGGATGTATCTTTAGGTTCAGAATGAGTCTCTTGTAGACAGCATATGGATGGGTCCTGTCTTTTTATCCAGTCTGCAACCCTGTGCTGTTTTATGGGAACTTTTAGGCCGTTCACGTCGGGAGTGATTATTGAAAGATAGGAATTTATTGTCATCATGTTGCATGAGGACCTCGTTTTTATAGATTGTCCCTGAAAATTTCTGTTCTAGATCACTCTTGGGGTCTTTCTCCTTTTATAGAACCCTGCTTAATATTTCTTGCATGGCCGGCTTAGTGGTCACATATTCTTTCAGTTTCTGCCAGTCTTGGAAGCTCTGCATCTCTCCATCCATTCTAAAGGAAAGCCTTGCCAGATAAAGTATTCTTGGCTGCATCTTCTTGTCGTTTAGAACCCTGAATATGTCTTGCCAGCCCTTTCTGGCTTGCCAGGTCTCTGTGGATAGGTCTGACGTTATTCTGATGTTCCTCCCTCTGTACATAAGGAATCTCTTCCCCCTAACTGCCCTTAAGATGGTTTCCTTGGTTCTAAGATTTGCAAGTTTTACTATTACATGCCGGGGTGTTGGCCTGTTTTCCTTGATCTTGGGAGGGGTCCACTCTGCCTCTAGGACATGAATATTTGTTTCATTCCCCATATTAGGGAAGTTCTTAGCTACGATTTGCTCAAATATATCTTCTAGTCCTCTCTGTCTCTCCACCCCCTTAGGGATTCCAATAATTCTGACATTGGAACATTTCATGGTGTCACTTATTTCTCTGATTCTGTTTTCATGGATTTTGAGTTGTTTTTCCTTGGCCTCCTGTTTTTCCTTCTTTTCTATTAATTGGTCTCTTAGATCACTAATTCATTCTCTGCCTCGCTTACCCTAGCTGTTAGATTATCTAGATTAGATTGGATCTCATTGATAGCATTTTTAAGTTCTTCCAATTCAGCTTTCATTTCTGCCCTTAGAGACTCTATGTTGCCATTAATCAATTTCTCCATTCTAGCTATTGTCTTCACAATTGCTACCCTGAATTTCATCTCTGACATCTTGGTTTTATCTGTATCCATTTGTAAATCTGTGGCATAAGTCATAGTCTCTGAGTCTTTCGTATTTTGGAGGTTCCTCCTCCTAGTCATTCTTTTGAGGGGTGGTTGAGGGAATGTACAGAGTCCAAATTATTGACCACAACCCAAGCAAGATGCACCTGTTTTTAGGGACCTTAAGGTTGCCGGCCTCTTGTTTTCCCAACCTGTCTTCTCGGGGAGGGGCCTGCTGCACTGTTACTCCGGAACCCTGTTTGGGCAGAGTTGCCCTGCCCCCTGTGGCGGGGGCTGGGCTCAGTGAAAACCAGTGTTTGGGGCTTTTCTCTGGTGGCTTTCCCTGGCGGCTTTCCATGTCTCTTCTGAGAGTCAGAGCAGAAGAGATCATTTCCAGCCCTCTGCCTCAGAGCAGAGAGATCGCAGTCTGTTCTTCAGTGAGCTCTCCAGGCCACATTATCTCCATTTCTGTCTGTGCTGCTATAAACTGCAGCGTCCTGGGTTGTGTGCCCCTCAGCAGTGCTCCCAGTCCTCACCTCCAGGTCAGGGCATGTCTCTGCCCTTTGTGCTTCTAAAACCACCAGCCGCCCCCAGTTCGCATGCGTGGCCCCCCGCTCCAGGTTTCAGTCTAGGGGGCTGCCCAAAGTCCTTTCCCTGTTGCTACCAGCCTGTGAGTCTGTGCCCAGTCGCCAGTGCTGGAGGCTATCACTCACCAGTAATGTAGGATCCTGACAACTCGGTTCCCTCCCCCGTCTGGCTGCAGAATCACAGCTCTCTGCTTCATAAGTCGAAACCAACTGCCTGCAATATTCTGTTTGTAGAGATCCAGATCTATCTTCTTACATCTCAGGCTGATGGTGTTCTGGGTGTTCAGAGTGGTCTGGTAGATATCCAGCTCAATTCCAGGGACTGGTTGGAATAGAGTTCCCTACTCCTCCACTATCTTTTCCAGGTTCTAAATCACATGTTTCAATGGAATTCTCCTTTATTGAATTCTCCTTCATTAAATCTTCCATTTTTTTTTTTGGTTGTTGTTGTTTTGGCTCACCATCCAAACTGCTCTTGCTAAGGAAGAACACCAGTGACCTCTATGTTGCCAAATTCATTGGTCACTTTTCAGTTTTTATTTTATGAGAACTAATAATACTGGTAGAAATGATTTATTTTCTTTTTTTGAAACATTTTCTTCTTTTTGCTTTTGTGATAGCACAGTATCTTGGTTTCCTTCATACCTCTTTGAATTCTACTTTATGCCTTTGCTGACTCTCTTCCATCTGCCTATATAAATGTTGTAATGTTTAGGGTTTGCTACAGGACTCTTTTCTTCTCTTAACTTACACTCTAAAGTCTACGTGATGTTCTGTATCCCATTGACATATGCTATCTGACTCATGACAGTTTTCAACATTATCACTTTAGCCCAGATCCTTATTTAGATATCCAATTTCCTGCTTGATATATCTTCTTGGATATTTCACAAAAATCTCCTTTTCTTCACACATTGAACTGAACACTCCTGGTCTTTGCCCCAAATCAGTTTTTCTGATAATTCCTATATTAGTAGTTACTTTTTAAATCCACTCAATTGCCCATGCCAAAAATTTAGTTAACTTTGCCATTTCTTTCTGCCTTATCAGTTTTCTTAACCACAATCACTCCATCACTTCATCCAATCAGTTCTACATCCAAAATAAATTGCATATTCATCTACTTTTCTCAACTTCTGCTGTTAGCACACTAGTCTAAAGTATCAATATATTGTTCTTGCACTATTATGGTTGTCTCCTGGGAGATCTCTCTACTTCCACTCTTGCCCCACATTCCACATGTATTAACTTTTCACTTTCCTTAGCTTGTCAGTCTCTTTTCTGTTTCAGGGCCTTTATATATCCTGTTTCCTTTACCTTACTCTTATTCATCCTTTTAGTCTCAGTTCAAATATGTGACTTCTTCTAAAAGCCCCTCCTTGGCTCCTCAATCTAAATTAGGTCCCTTAGGGGGTGCCTGGTGGCTCAGTTGGTTAAGTGTCTGCCTCTTCTCCCTCTACCCCTCCCCCTGCTGCTCTCTCTCAAATAAAATAAAAATTAAAAAATAATAAATTAGGTCCCTTAGTTATACTTTCAAAGTGCTTCATACTTGTTCTTTATAATGCTTTTCTCAACTTGTAATTATATCTACATGTATATGGTTATTCAGTTAATATCCTTTCCATCCATGAGAATGTGTGCTTTATTTTTTTTTTTAAAGATTTTATTTATTTATTTGACACAGAGAGAAAGAGAGAGAGCCAGAGAGACAAGTGGGGGAAACAGCAGAGGGAGAGGGAGAAGCAGACTCCTCACTGAGCAAGGAGCCTGATGCGGGCCTCCATCCCAGGACCCTGAGATCATGACCTGAGCTGAAGGCAGCTGCTTAACCGACTGAGCCACCCAGGCGCCCCGAGAATGTGTGCTTTAATAGGGCAACATCCATGTCTGCTTCACTCACATTGCAGATGCTAAAGGAATATTTTCTTGAATAAATGTATTGAGCTTGTTTTCTTTAATGTGTGCCCAGCCAGTCTCAATGCTATTTCTTGGGCTTACTTTTTCTATTTTAGTGCCAATCCACTGAGGGCTACACCTCATTTTAGGGTTTTTATGTTAACTCTGCATTTTTTTTTTTTTAAAGCTGGAATAATCAGTACTTTAAATAGAATTTTTGTTAAAAAAATATTTTGGTTAGTTCAGTAATTAAAAGATAAATTTTTCATGAAGTTGAAACATTCAAGCTAGCAAACTGAAATCTACACCTATTAAAAGTTTTTAAATTTGTCTTTTTAGATCTAACAGCTGCGATATTTATTCTTTTTTTAAAATCTATTTCTTTTTCTTTTTTTAAAGTAGATCCAACACGGGGGTTTGAACTCACAAGCCTGAGATCAAGACCTGAGCTGAGATCAAGAGCTAGGTGCTTAACAGACTAGGCCACTGCTCTGAGATATTTATTCTTATTTAACTTTTCTTTTGTCTATTTGATTTCCTTTTAGCTGATACTTTCCTTAAATTATACCTTTCATGAGACTGGGTCCATAAAAGATACAATATAGATTTTTTTTTACTTAATAAGTCAATGAGTGAATAATTTATTAATACCTTTGTGAAAGGGTAGGGGGATGATGTAGGCTTTTATTATGGGGATTGATAAGAGACAAAATTCCTCTTATCTTTTTTAGCTCTTTTGCATTTTTAAGATTTTTTTTTTAATTTGACAGCACACAGAGTGTGCGAGAGCGCACAAGCTGGGGGAGCTGCTGAGGGAGAGGGAAAAGCAGGCTCCCCACTGAGCAGGGAGCCCTACATGGGCCTCCATCCCAGGACCCTGGGATCATGACCTGAGCCGAAGGCAGACACTTAACAGACTGTGCCCTCCAGGGGTCCCTCTTTAGCATTTTTAATACAAGAATTATTATTATTGTTCTTGCTATTTTAAAAAGTCCACAAACCTCCTGGAAGTGGTAGATTATTACTGTTTTTTAAAATTTTAATTCCAGTGTCATTAACATAGTGTTATATTATTTTCAGGTGTACAGTATAGTGATTCAGCAATTCTATACATTACTCAGTGCTCATCATGATAATTGTACTCTTAATCCCCTTCACGTATTTCACCCATTCCCCCAAACCACCACCCCTATAATTAAGAGTCTGTTTTTTGGTTTGTCTCTTCTTTTTCTTTGTTCATTTGTTTTGTTTCTTAAATTCTACATATGAGTGAAATCATATGGTATTTGTCTTTCTCTGATTTATTTATTTATTTCACTTAGCATTATAGTCATTATAGGTCCATCCATGTTGTTGTAAATGGCAAGGTTTAATTCTTTTATACGGCTAATATTCCATTTTATATATATATATATGTATGTGTATATATCATATCATCTTTATCCATTCATCTGTCCATGGACACTTGGACTGCTTCCATAATTTGGCTATTGTAAATAATGCTGCAATAAACATAGGGGTGCACATAACTTTTTGAATTAGTGTTTTTGTATTCTTTGGTTAAATGCCCAGTAGCTGAACTACTGAATCATATGGTAGTTCTATTTTTAATTTTTTTGAGGAATCTCCAGAGGCAGTAGATTACTGTTTGAAGACTGTTTGATGGTATACCAGTTTTGAATTGCAACCTGCCAAGTATCTTCTGTATTTTGAAATTTTCTGTAGTATGAATTTTGAGAATGCTATGAAGTGATTGAATGATTTTTGTAAATTTAAGCAAAAATTTACAGCAAAAGTACTAAATTTCTTTTAGCCATCTGAAGATGAAGATCAAATATTGCAGCAAATTGAAGAATCAAATAGGAGGTCCATCAGAATCAAAGAAACAACTAATAATTTTTATCTAGAAATGATGCCAAAATTTCCATGTGGTAGGATTATTAAGAACAATGCCAAAATTCATAAACAAAATGAGAATCGTCACCAGTTCTCAATGAAAAATAAGACAGATCAGATTCCACAGTCTCAGTGTAATTCAGCACACATATTACAAAACAAAACCAGTAATAACTGCATTCTGCAGGTTGCAAGATGTGATGCATGGGTACAAACAGGCTGTGAACCTGCAATGGAAGAAAAATTAGATGCTGTTGTACAGTGTGATATAATTTCAAAATGTAAATGTAGAAGTAATGTGTCTTCTCTTTGTAATGTTGAAAGGTGCAGTGAAGATATTAAGGCAGATACCACTGGAGGGCAGGAAATCCTTAAGAACAACTAATATTCTAAAATCTCAGCCTAAGATTTAGCATTTCATTTAATGTTCAGAATTTCATTAACATAATAAGGAAAGAGAATATATAGCTAAGCACAAGGTGAAAGTATTTACAGGATATATTTTTGGCTTGTTTTAAAACATTTAAATATTAATGTATACAGTTCATTTTACATAGTTTTTTAACATATACATAGATATATGTTCAAGATACACATAGTATGTCTTCAAGTTTTTAGAAAATAATATATATGTAAATTTACTGTTTATAATTCTCATGGTGATTATTATATTATGATATGCTGCTATTTATGGATAAAAGTATGCTTAATTGCTTCCTTCCATGTTTTCTTTATTTTAAAATTTAGTGCAGCTGCATCTGTTACCAAAAATGTTCTCTTCCAAGATTTTAAAACAGAAAATAATGCTAAATAATATTAAATATGTTTTATAATCTTATTGCAAGAATTTTGTTAGTTACTTATATTATGAATTTGCATGTCATCTTGGTGCAGGGGCCATGTTAATCTGTATTGTTCCAATTTTAATATGCTGCCAAAGTGAGCATTATTAGCCACTTATATTAAATATTATACCCTCATTAAAAAATTCTGGCATTAATTTTTAGATAAAATATATTTTCTGTTTTGTTTGGATAATATTTTTTGTTGGAGCTTATATTAATTCAAAGGAAAATGTTTTTCTCTTCACGAGATAAAAAATATTTCAATGCCTTTATAAAAGAAATGTCCAACATTGGAAAAAATGATTTATATTCACTAATTTTAATCTTGCTAAGATTCTTTTAAAAAATATTAGAGTTTCTCATTTATAAAATACAGGTTTTGTTTCCAACATTTTATTTTTTGTTTCAAGATTTTCAAATGTTCATACTCTGGAATTGACCATTTGTATGGATATATTACAAATTGCACAGCAGAGGGCATTCTGAATGATACATAATTGAACCAAAAATATAGTTGGTAGGAGTTTCTGTGCCTTTAAAGAAAAGGGTGATGAGATATTGAATTGTTACATGCACACATATCATTCAAAAGTTTGTGCTGCAGGGGTGATCTAAAGCATAATGATTTAGAAACACCAACAGCTGATGTTTAAACAGTAGTAATCTTAAGTTTTTAGCTAGTTTTAGGAAGTTATTTTTGCAGACTCAGAAAGCTCAAGGAGCTCGTAAATAATTTTCTTAAAGTATAGTAATCATCTCATGAAAGGGGAATATAGTTATCTGGTGTACATTGATAGTTTTTCAAAAGGCTCGATTTTCATTGTGATATTAAACAAAAAGTATTCCATCATGGATTGATTATCCTGAGCATTATTTTGCAAAATATGACATAGCAATGAAGATCAATATATAGAAAAAAAGAGTCTTTACTGGTGATACTAGAATAAGATCGAGCTGTGATTCTTAGGTTGGTTTCAAATATCAAATAAATGGATTTTTTCCAAATACTAATCAAAGTCTACCAGTACTGAAAGCACATTCATTACAAAAATCTACATGTAGTTATATTTTTATCAATATCATAATGTGGCAGTTAAGCTCAGTAAGGTAAAAGAAATGTCAGGGCTTTTTAGTGCAGTGACCACACAGAATAAAGTGCAGTGTAGTAAAGAATATAAACTTGCCCAAAAAGAGATCTGCCCTTTGCCCTTGGCTTTTGGGATATAATCTCTAAACCCTTGGAGTGTCATTCATGCATAATACAAATGTATTTGTTAGCCTTGGGATTTGGGGCCAAGCTAGATAGTAACAGTGTGATTTAGAATGAGACTTGGGGTCAAGCTGTATCAGCTCAACGTCGTCTTTTTTTTTTTTTTTTTTTTTTAAGATTTCAGTTATTTATTTGACAGAGAGTGAGAAAGAGAACACAAGCAGGGGGTGTGGGAGAGCGAGAAGCAGGCTCCCTGCTGAGCAGGGAGCCGATGTGGGACTCGATCCCAGGACCCTTAGATCATGACCTGAGCCGAAGGCAGACGCTTAACGACTGAGCCACCCAGGAGCCTTCAGCTCAACTTCTTAAGGCTTTTAGAAACTGAGGTCAGCATATGGGCAATCAGCCATGCCACTGTGATGGAGGCCCAGTAAAGACTCCAGACACTAAGGTTTGGGTGAGCTTCCCTGGTTGGCAGTATTCTGTGTGTTGTCACATATTAATACCAGGAAAGTCCTTGACTCCGTAGGAGAGGACTACTGGAAACTCTGTATTTATTACTTCCCTAGAGTGTGTCTTGTATGTTTCTTCCCTAGGCTGATTTTAATCTGTATTCTTTTCCTTTAATAAAGTGTAACTGTGAATATAACAGCTTTCAATGAGTTCTGAGTCCTTATAAAGCAAATTATTAAATTTGAGGGTGCTCTTGAAACCCCTGAAGTAAGGGTAATTTTGTGGACTCTTCCTAACTTTGCAATTGCTAACTCTTTAGGTGCTTTAAGAAGATAAAAATATTGGAAAGGAAAGTGAGTATAGATTTACAAAATCAAAAAGACATCTCTTACCTCTAGTTGAATAGATTGTAGCATACTTCTCAAAACACAATATGGTTTAGGTTTTTCTTTGGTGAAACCATTTAATGAAAAAAAAACTGAAGTTAAACAGCTTTCTTTCCATATTCACAACTTAAGATGTATAAAACAAAGTGAATTCTAGCTGAGGTTTATCCAAATGAAACGAAATGGAAAGCTTAATGATTATGCACACATTTGTAATGTAAACTACCAATCACAGTGAGTGCAATGACTGATGTATATGATAACTGATCTGGAGTTTATATTTAATGGATTTGTGAAACAGTGCTTTATTTTGGTCAGAATTAATTACTCTAGTAAGTTGCCATCTGTAATAATAGGAAGGTATCTTTAGGGATAGTCCTCATGTAATTTTCTTTTATAGCACTTAACCATAATTGTAATTTATTTGTGTAATTTCTTGGTTAATGTTTATTTTCCCCATGATAGCATATATAGCAGTGTAGCAAATGCTGTCCTTGCTCTGCTTACATTTCCTTGGCACTTTCCATTTCAATACATGCCAACCTGATTTCCAGCTGACAGCACCTGTGACTTACTTCCTGAGAGGTTTCTCTTGGCCGCAGACACTTGCTCTGCCTGTGTGCAGGCAGGCAGGAAGTACCAGAGAATTAATGCTGTTTGAGAGAAGTCTTTTAAAACAAGAACTGATGGGAGTTGGTGGGTAAATACTCCAGTTTCCTTGTCTCTTGTGCACGATAACTTCCTCGAAGCATTTTCTGCACCACTGGGTACTCAAGGTGTGATCCACAGACCTGTAACATTAATGTTACAATTGCACAGGAGTGAGTTAGAGGAGCAGATTCTTAGAATCCACCCCAAAACTACTGAATCAGAATCTCTGCAAATGGGGACCAAGAATATATGCTTAAATGGGTGATATTTATACACTCTAAAGTTGGAGAGACACTATTCTTCTGGAGTTCCTCAAAAGGGTGAAGTTGCCTACAATAGTAACTTGCTTGATAATAAACCCTTTATCAGCTTCCTTCCTTTCCTTTCTCACTTCCCTACTTCCCTACCAGTCTTTCTTGAAATCACACCCCCAAAAAACTACATGCACTTAAATGTTGCATTCAGTTTTGCCTTATAGTTTGCTTCTGGGAGAATCCGTATTGACAGGGACCATGACAAATAGATGCATGAATTCTCTTTGTAGGTGTGACTCACCTACTTGCTACTTTTTCTAGTTTTATGGTTCTCTAGTTCCAGTTTTCCATCCATTTCTGCCACCTGCTGAAAACTGAGTCTATCTAGCAGCATATTAGACACAGTGAAGAGAGAATTTTTGAAATGAAATATATATCAGAATAAATTGTCCAGAATGCATAAGAGAAAGAAATAGAAAATATGAGTGAAACAATAAGGAGGATAGAATAAGAAGCTCCAACATCTACTAATTGAAGTATCCACAGCAGAGGAGAGAATGGAATAGAGGCATAATTTAAAATGATAATGCCTGATAATTTTTCAAAATTGATCAGTCATACTAATTCACAAATTCAAGACGTCTAACAGTTTCCAAGTAGGAAAAATAATATGAAATCCATGTATAGACCCAGTATAATAAAATGGCAGAGCCTCAAAGAATATCTTGAAAGCAGCTGGAGAGGAAAAAGACTACCTTCCTACTAGGAGAGCTACACTGTTAGATGACTTTTTAATAGCATTAATGGAAGACAAAATACAGTGTATTTATACTTTCCAAATCCTGACAGAAAAAAGCTGTCATTCTAGAATTTCCTTTTCCTTCCCTATAGCTCCAGCATTGTTTGAAACCACCAAACATTTAGGTCTATGATTTATTTCTAGCTTTTATTTATTTTGTACCACATAAGGTCAAAAGTTTTTTTTTTTTTTTAAATATAGGTATCTAATTGCTCCAGCAGCATTTGTTGAAAGACAATTCTTGCACCCAATGAGTTAACTTTATGCCTTTGTCAAAAATCACTTGACTATGATGTGTAGGTTTGAACTCTTTATTACATTCTACTGTTTTTATTATTTTACCTATTTATTATGATCTGTGTTCTAATATATATTATAGATATATCTCTATATTTCTTATGTGAAGAACACATTGTCTTGATTAATGTAGCTTTATAGTAGGTTTTGAAATCAGTGTTGTTACCTGTTTTTTAAAATAATTATTTTGGCGGGGCGCCTGGGTGGCTCAGTTGGTTAAGCAACTGCCTTCGGCTCAGGTCATGATCCTGGAGTCCCGAGATCGAGTCCCGCATCGGGCTCCCTGCTCGGCAGGGAGTCTGCTTCTCCCTCTGCCCCTCCCCCCTCTCATGTGCTCTCTCTCTCATTCTCTCTGTCTCAAATAAATAAATAAAATCTTAAAAAAAATAAAATAAAAAAATAATTATTTTGGCTTTATATGCATTTCCATTTAACATTTGGTCTCAGTTCGTCAATTCTACAAAAAAAATCTAGTTATATTTTGATAGGGATTGTGTTGAATCTGTTACTAATTTGGGAAAAATTGACATCTTAATAATCTTGAGTTTTGCAATTAATGAATATGTTATATCCACTTATTTAGGTTTTAATTTTTTCTACCAATCTTTTGTCTAGACTGCAGCTTCATGAGCAAAATAAATGTTGTTTTAAGCCACTGAGTTTTGGGGTTTGTTGCCCAATAGTAGATAATCAGAGCACATTTTAGTACCTGGAAGTGAGGTGCTGCCACAACAAAAACCTAAAACATAGCTCTGGGATGGAGTGGCAGGCTGAAGCTGGGAGGATCTTGAGAAAATGGTTAAAGTGTAGTAGCCTTTGAAGAGACTGTTAGTGGTAACCTTATGTTAGTGGTTCATCAGTGAGGACTGAAAGGAAATTGAGGATAATGTTATTGAAAGTTGGAATAATGGGACGTTTATTATGTAATGAAGCAACACTGTCACCTGTAGGAATGCAGAAAATAGAACTAATGAGGAAATAGAGCTACAAAATTAAGGAGATTTCAAAGTGTTATAGTGACTTCTAGCTGCCTGTAGTAAAATGCAAGATGAGAGTGTTAAGTGAAAGAAATACTTTGTATATAATGAAATTAGGACTTGCTGGAATCAAAAATAAGACTTTTTTATTCCAGTTTCTTCAGATGGCATACAATGCTAAAATTATGAAAAGGCTTTTGAACAAAGGTCAGTTGCAGGACAATATCAGGAATATAGGGAATAAAGATGATGACAAAGGTGTTATTGTACAACTCTTTCAAGGACTTCAGAAAGATTTGCGGTAGTATCTCAAACAGATAAACATCTTTAAGGATCTTAAAGGACATGAACTGCACATTGTTTCTATTCAACAACTTGGCTTTTAAGAACATCAAGGACAGGAAGCCAAAGATAATGACTTACCTTTTTTTAAGATTATTTGAGAGAAAGCGTTCAGTGGCGAGGGGCACAGGGAGAGGGAGAGCAAGAATCTTAAGCAGGCTCCACGCCCAGCCCAGAGCCCGATGTGGGGCTTGATCTCATGACCCTGAGATATGACCTGAGCCAAAATCAAGAGTTGGATGCTCAACTGACTGTGCCACCCCAGTGCCCTGAGAATGACTTATCTTGATGAATTTTGTGGATGTAGCTTTTTTTCTAATAGGGTGAACCCCAGTACACTATTCATAAGAGACCTACAAAGTTTTATTTTTTTGTTTTTTTAAAAGATTTATTTATTTTAGAGAGAGAGAAGCAGACTCCCCTCTGAGCACTGCGCCTGATGCGGGGCTCGATCCCATGACCCTGAGATCATGACCTGAGCTGAAACCAAGAGTTGGATGCTTAACTGTGTCACCCAGACACCCCTAAGAGACCTGCAAAGTTTTAAGAGAAGTGTACTTGCAGAAACACTGCCTGCTTGGACTAAAAGGGACAGAGACAGTACAACGTAAAAGACGCATCTGGACTTCCAAAGTACTACTTGTAGGAAGTAGGCTGATGAAACTACTTAGCTGCAAACATAAGCAGTTTTTTTATGGAAAATGATGATGAAGGGGGTTGAACCATGATCTCAGAGGGTAGAGTTAAGATATATAGACATGCTGTGCTGCATCAAGGGACTATCAGTATATGCCTGACTGGATTTCAGAATTGTTACTGGCTGGTAACTCTTGTTACCTCTATTTCACCCCTTTTCAATAGAAAAGTCTATAAAAATTACCTTATGCCTCTTATACCATTGTATTTTGATGTGCAGAGGATATATAACTTATCTCTGTAGTTTCCCAGGTCTTCAGATTGAGAATAGTTATACTTGGGGAGCTGTGCTTGATAAATAGTATCTGGAGAGTGTCATACACACTTGGATGAGATTCTGGACTTTGAACTTATGTCTGGTGCCATAACAGGTGAGACTTTTGCCTGGGGGGAGGGTTGTCTTGGGATGTGGAGTCTATAATTTGCATGCAGAAAGAATATAAGTAATTCAAGGCCAGAGGATATGTTTGCACTTTGACTCCCCTTCCACAAACAGTGGGGTCTTATTACTCTCCTCTTAATATGAGTGAGCCTTGATGACTTATTTCTAACAAACAATGAGATAGAAGTGATGCTGCATGACTTCCAGGATTATATCACAAAAAGTAATATAGTTTCCAGCTGGTGCTCTCTTTTTTCCCTCTTTCAGGACACATACCTCTACTGCCCTGAACTGCTATTTAAGAAGTCTGGCTGCTACTAAACCTCCATGCTGGAGAGACCATGTGGAAAGACCATATAGAGTAAGCTGCCTGAGGAGCCCCAGTCTTTTGGGTCTTCTCAGCCTGGACACCAGATGTGTGAGCAAATGAACTATCCCTCTGCTTTTAAGCAGCCCCAGCCAAGAGTGTATAGAGATAAGCCGTCCCTGCTAGCCATGCTTATGCTGCATATTTGTGATCAAAGTATGTTGTTTCAAGCTAATAAAAATTTGGAGGTGATTTGTTACATAGCATTAGGTAACAGATAGTTCATGTTTACAGGTCTTACTCTCCTCACTGCTACATTTACTGATGAGAGCTAGAACCCTGTTTTGCAATATATTTTTTAAATGTATATGTCCTAAAATAGTGCTTTTCATACAACGGGCACTCAGTAAATCCAGTTGGTTCTGTAAAATGGATTGAAGCAGAACCAGACCACATGTAGCTAGCTCTCATTCTAGCATTATAGCTGTTATCACCTCACATTTCTCCTTTAAACCTTTGTTCTTGTTGCTTTGTTTACCTTACTTTCTGACTTCGGCTCTAGTTCATAACTTTTATATCTCTTTCACTTCATCTTGGTTTTTATTCCTTAACCTAACTTTTGCCTTATGACCTGATAATGATAATAACTACTAAAATGTACTAACCTATATATAAATTTTATAGCTCAAGAGCCAGTGTATCCCTTGGAAATAGTGCCTAGTACATTTATATAAAACAATTAGCAATCATTTGTGGATTGACCTTACCTATGTGAAAGACACTGAAGTAATTTATATACACTACCTTTTTTAATCCTCACAACAACATTATGAAGATTATCCCCATTTTATAGATAAGGAAATTGAACTTTAAATTTGTGAAGTGACTTTCCCAGGTCATCCAGTCAGTGGTAGAGACAAGATTCAAATCATCTAACTCTAAAGCCTATGCTTAATGACTATGCTTTACCTCATTTTGATGTTAACATAGGTTTCTAGTTGTTGATCATGAACTTTGCCCACACCCTTTATTTGGTTTGCAATTTAGCCTTGCCTACTCCAGAACTGATGTCCTATTTGCCTCTGATTTGTATGTTGCTACATTCCATCCTGTAGTGCATTTTTGGGGGTCCATGGAAAGAATCTACCATTTAAAAATATAATTATGTACACACAAAAAATCAGAACCAAGACCTATTTCAGTAATATGGAGAATAACTCTGCTTTTTTTTTTAATAGAAAATATGTAAAACCTAATATTCACTGAAGCCATTGAACTATTTCCATGCTTGAAAAAATAGAACCTGTAAGAATGAATGGGTAAGACTAATGACAGTTCTTTCTGATGTTAGATTTCAGTTTTAGAATTAGACATTTTAAACCTCGCTCATATACCAGTACTTTTTTTTTTTCCTCTTAGGGTGAAATCATTTGCTCACATGGCAAAGTCTAGTTTTCTGTTGCATATTGGCATAATAGTTAACTCTTTTGGCTGCTATTGGTCATTGGGTTCTCAGCCAAATTATTTGGTTCTCACTAATACTTTGGTGTCATTGAATATGTTGTATGTGAACCATATTTGCCTCTTATTTGTTGCTTTAAGGATTTTTATTGAAATGTAATTTATGAGTTAGAGAAAAGGTGAAATATAAAAATTGAGAGTGATTAACAAGGTAGACCAAAAGAGAATTTAGCAACATTTGAAAAATCAAAGTACAATGAAGTGCAAAGATATCTTTTTCCTGTCATAACTTAATTGCAGTTGACTCTTGAACAACACAGGTGTTAGTGGTGCCAATCCTCGTTTAGTCAAAAAGCCACATATAACTTTTGACTCCCCTAAAAACTTAATTACTAAGAGCCTACTATTGCGGCCTTACTGATAACATGAATAGTCAATTAACACATTTTTTGTATGTTATATGCATTATATACTGTATTCTTAAGTAAGCTAGAGAAAAAATGTTATTAAGAAAATCATAAGGAAGAGGAAAATACATTAATAGTACTATAAAAAATCCAAGTATAGTGGACCCCTGCAGTTCAAACCTTGTGTTGTTCAAGGGTCTACTGCATACTGAAACTTTATTATGTTTGATATTAGTTAATTCCAGTCTGTCTTTAATAGTTGATAATGGGGCACTACTTCATTTTATGTAAGATCAGATCCAAGGATCATGATTTTCCATATCTGTTTTTACTTGGAAATTACTTCATCTGACTTTATATGATGTGACACCCCTCCCAAAAATTGCTAAGTGGCATTTTCCAAATTACTTCATAATGGCTCTAAGTAATGACTTCTTTGTTCAATACCCATGAAGGTAACATATTTCAGTTTATTTCTTAATCTAGAAATCTTTTCTGAATTTCACTGTAAAATGTAGAATAGTTTTTGCCATGTTGTATACAATGCCTAGAATAAAGTGTATCTTACAATAGGTACTTATTAAATTTTTGTTGAAGGAATGAGACACTTCTCTTGGGTAGATTTGGTCACTCTGCAGTCACTGGAATGACAGAAATGGGGATGTTTTTAAGATGGCCTAGACTTATTTTTATTTACCATCTCATATGGCTCGAACAGGAATTAGGCTCTGTAGCGTTTCACAAGCCATCTAACTAATTCAAGGCCTTATTTAGCCCAAAATTCCTTCTTTGCTATCACACCAGGCCTACTTCCTTCTCAGCTTATTACCATTAATAACAATAACCAGTATGTGTTCTACACAGCATATGTCATCTTTGGCTAATCACCCCATAATATTATTGATTGAAGTGAGCATTTGTAGCCTAAGAGAGAAAATATTGAGTTCCTCCAAATTCTGTGATATTGGAACTCATAAGTAGCAGAAAGAAACTAGACTGTTTAAAGCCAACAGATTCTATTAAACCGTGATTATTAAATGTTCTTTAGTGGCATTAACCTTCATGTTTTTATAACGTGAAATAAAAAGATGACCATTGTAAATGAAATGGCTGATGAAATAATGATGTGGAACTGAGACCCAGAGTTGCAGAGCTGTTTACAACTAACTGTGGGTTTGGGGTAGGGGTGCTATTGTAGAATCACTATAACATGTTGTTTTTTATAGCTATAAGGTCATATTTATCTTTTTTTTCTCCTTTGCAATGTGGTGAGGTCAGTGTTTACAGCCTGTTCCATACAACATTTCCAGACATCTAGTTAAGTTTCAAATGTCACTGGGATGGCTACACATATTTTTGAACATGCAGCCTTAACACATTAAAAAATCCTGCAAGGTAAAGAAAGTATATATATTTTCCAGAATTCTTAACCTCTAAGTCCTCCTTTTGCTCTTCATATAAAAATGTAGTTAATTATTTTTAGAGGACTTAAATATGTATGTGCAAAAACCTAGAGGTTATGGGAGATACAAATTAATTGAGATAGCCCTTTTCCCAGTGAGTTTTTCATTTAATACAGGATTAATTCCTTTGTTCATTCATGTGTACTCAGTGTAGGCACTGTGAAAGCAATGACCAGAAGAAAACAAGATAGATTGATCCCTAGTCACATAAATCTCATGGTTTAGTAGGAACTACCATAAAGAGAATACAGAATATCATGATTGAATTATTTATAGAAAGAGAGTTAAAATATATCACTTTTGGCTAGGATGCTCAGGTAAGGCTTTCTGGCAGGTATACTTACAAATATTACAAGTCACTGGGAAATAAATGCTGTCTTCATTTTTGAGCAGAATGGATATAAGAGGGGTAGAAACCAAATGAAATACTGAAGATTGCAAAAATGGTCATGATTCTCTATCCCTCCCTACAGTCACAACTGGTACATTATAATGTTGCATGTTCTTCAGTTAAGAGGTGGAATCTATTTCTCTATCCTTGTAATTTGGGTAGGTGTCGTAAGTTGATTTTGCCTATAAAATCTAGCAGATGTGACTTTGTGTCAGTTCTGAGCCTAGACTCAAGAGGGCTTGCATACTTATGCTTTCTTAAAAGGATGCTCAGCTGTGTTGGAAAATTCTGGGCAAGCCAGCTGAAGGATGAGAGACCACATAGAAGAGCGATGAGCCATCCCAGCTGAGGCCCTCTTGGACAGCTATCACCTCACCCACCCAGTAGCTGACCTCATGCATTAGTGAGCTCAGCAATAACCCAGTAACCACCCATCTGGGCACAGTCTGAATTGTCAGCCCACCAAATTATGAGCTAAATAAATACTTGTGGATGTGAAACCCCTGCATTTTGGGTTGTATTTTACATAGCAATAATTAGCTGATGTAGCTTAGTTAATAAGTAAAAGTGCACAGAGGTGGGAGGGTTGGGGTGGCTGGGTTTTAGACATTGGGGAGGGTATGTGCTATGGTGAGCACTGTGAATTGTGTAAGACAGATGAATCACAGACCTGTACCCCTGAAACAAATAATACATTATATGTTAAAAAAAAAAAAAAGATAGTAGGAAGGGAAAAATGAAGGGGGGGAAGTCAGAGGGGGAGACAAACCATGAGAGACTATGGACTCTGAAAAACAAACTGAGGGTTCTAGAGGGGAGGGGGGGGATGGGTTAGCCTGGTGATGGGTATTAAGGAGGGCATGTATTGAATGGAGTACTGGGTATTATATGCAAACAATGAATTATGGAACACTACATCAAAAACTAATAATGTATGGTGACTAACATAATAAAAAAAAAGAAAAAAAGTGCATGTAGGGAAGAATGTTTTAATTACCAAACTCTCAATACCATTTGTACGGTATACATACTTCTGGAAATTTTTTTAGCAAGCCAGTTTTATTTTCTGGGGTGAATTCCTATGGCAAATTTCTTGTGGCAAACATGGAGTTTGGATTTATAATATGCACGGATTATGTTGCTTTCCAAAAAGTTTGTATCAAATTAATAGGAAACAGCGTGTATCCAGTTTCACAGAAACAGCGTGTTGTAATTTTTTAATATCTTTGCTTATATGTTTTGATTTGGGGGGGGGGCACTTTGCTAAGTAAAAGTGATATTAAGGTTTTCTTCAGTTTATATCTTGGTATCACTTACAAGGATAATTTGTGGTCAGAAATAAGAATCACCAGAGGCAATCAGTGAGGCCCTTGCTTTCTATAGTTAAATAATATAGTGAGGAAGAGGGGGTGCCTAGGTGGCTCAGATGGTTAAGCGTCTGCCTTCGGCTCAGGTCATGATCCCAGGGTCCTGGGATCCGGCCCCACATCGGGCCCCACATCGGGCTCCTGACTCAGCGGGGAGTCTGCTTCTTCCTCTCCCTCTGCCTCTCCCACTGCTCATGCTCTCTCTCTCTCTCTCTGTATCTCTGTGTCTCGAATAGATAAAATCTTTAAAAAAAATAAATTAAAAAAAATAATATAGTGAGGAAGAAAGAATGTGAGATTTAGAGTCCAAGCAACTGTGTTTGCTCAGAAAATATAATTTGCCTGATTTTTTTTAGATTATATTTTCTCAACTTTTTTCTTGCTTCCCCAAAACTAAGAGATAATGTTTAAAATTCAGCTATTTTTTGGTAATGAAATGAAAGCCACATGAAGGAAGTCTAATTTGTGTTATCTGAATAAACTGTATTTTTAAAACTAGTGTATCTTGAGTTTGAGTAGTCATTTCATGAACAAAAGTATTCCTTTAAATTCTTAAATATATCTTTAATTTATAGAAAGGATTTCAGGTTTTCTTAACATTTCTATATCTCTGGAAAAAATATTTTCTTATGCCTTTAGAGTTTTTATTAAATTTAAATCTCTCTTATTCTGTATTCTAAATGGACTTTGAAATTCTCATGGGTTGATGTCCTTAGCTTACATAGGACGTACCATAATCCTGGGGACATCCAAGCATATCAGTAGAATTCAAGTAGCCTGGTCATCATCTTACCAGGGAATATGATGAGAGTGTTTTTTGCTGAGGAGAATCAGTATTACTGAGGCTAGAATTTTATTACATGATTAATTTAACAGGGCTTGGGATATGGCTGGATATAGAGGTGGCAGACAGTACAGTGATTATTGTTTTCTTTTTCTGTTTTTAAGATTTTATTTGAGAGAGTGTGGGGGAGGGGAGCAGAGGGAGAGGGACAAGCAGACTCTACACTGATTGTAGCCTGACGTGGGGCTCGATCCCATGACCCTGAGATCATGACCTGAGCTGAAATCAAGAGTCCGACAATGAACTGAACCACCCAGGTGCCCCTAATGTTTTCTGATTTGAGCTAGCTTGATAATTAAATTAATAGGTTAGTTAATTTATTTGTATACAGTGCATATTTTATAATTGCTTATTGATGATAGCAAGGTTATGTTACTATAAACTATTTTTGAGATGTGGCATATTGCTTTTTAAAATTTTACTTAAAAAATTTTTATTCCAGTATGGTTAACATACAGTGTTACATTAGTTTCAGGAATACAATATAGATAATTCAACAATTCTATACATTACCCAGTGCTCATCAAGATAAACATACACTTAATTCCCTTTACCTATTTCGCCTTTCCCCCACCTCCCCTTTGGTAACTATCGGTTTGTTCTCTATAGTTGAGTTTGTTTTTTGGTTTGTCTTGCTGTTATTTCTTAAATTCCACATATGAGTGAAATCATATGATATTTGTCTTTTCCTGACTGATATACTGCACTTAGCATTATACCCTTTAAGTCTGTCCATGTTTTGCAAATGGCAAGATTTCATTCTTTTTTAATGGCTGAATAATATTCCATTATATGTATATACCACTTCTTTATCCATTCATCTATGGATACTTGGGACCCTTGGGCTGCTTCCATAATTTGGCTCTTATAAATAATGCTGTAACAAATATAGGGGTGTATATATCTTTTTGAATTAGTGTTTTATATTTTTTGGGTAAGTACCTAGTGGTGCAATAACTGGATCATATGATAATTCTATTTTTAGGGTTTTTTTTGAGGAACCTCCATACTGTTTTCCACAGTGGCGACACCAGTTTGCATTCCTACCCACAGGGTAGGTTCTTTTCTCCACATCCTTGCCAACACTTGTTGTTTTTTGTGTTTTTTATTTTAGCCATTCTGACAGGTGTGAGGTGATGCCTTATTGTGATTTTGATTTGCATTTCCCTGATGATGAATGATGTTGAGCATCTTTTCATGTGTCTGTTGGCCATCTGTATGTCTTCTTTGGAGAAATGCCTGTTTATGTCTTCTGCCCAATTTTAATTGTATTATTTGGTTTTTCTGGTGTTGAGTTGTATAAGTTCTTTATGTATTTTGGATACCAACCCTTTATTGGATTTGTCATTGCAGATGTCTTCTCCCATTCAGTAGATTGTTAGTTTTTTAAATTGATTCCTTTGTTGTGCAGAACCTTTTTATTTTGATTAAATCCCAATAGTTTATTTTGCTTTTGTTTCCCTTGCCTCAGGAGATATATCTAGAAAAATGTTGCTTTGGCCAGTGTCATAGAGATTACTACCTGTTCTTTCTTCTACGATTTTTATGGTTTCAGGTCTCACATTCAGGTCTTTAATCTATTTTGAATTTATATTTGTATATGGTGTAAGAAAGTGGTCCAGTTTCATTCTTTTTGCATTTAGCTGTCCAGTTGAACATCATTTTTTGAAGAAAGATTTTTTTTTTTCTATTGCATATTCTTCCTTCCTTTGTGGAAGATTAATTGACCTTATCGGTATGGGTTTGTTTCTGGGTTCTTTATCCTGTTTCATTGACTTATGTGTCTGTTTTTGTGCCACTACCATACTCTCTTTGGATTACTACAGCTTTGTAGGATAACTTGAAATCTGGAATTGTGATACCTCCAGTTGTATTTTTCTTTTTCAAGACTGCTTTGGCTATTTGGGGTTTTCTGTGGTTCTATACAAATTTTAG
This sequence comes from Mirounga leonina, assembly GCF_011800145.1. Taxonomy (NCBI): domain Eukaryota; kingdom Metazoa; phylum Chordata; class Mammalia; order Carnivora; family Phocidae; genus Mirounga; species Mirounga leonina. The sequence continues at coordinate 732,348 of NW_023270504.1, read as the reverse complement.
GATTGTTGGTTCTAGTTCTATGAAAAATGCTGTTGGTATTTTGATAGGAATTGCATTAAATCTGTAGATTGCTTTGGGTAGTATGGACATTTTAACAATTTTTGTTCTTCTAATCCATGAGTGTGGAGTATCTTTCCATGTTTGTATTGTCTTCAGTTTCTTTGGTTTTATAGTTTTCAGAGTACAGGTCTTTCACCCCTTGAGTTAAGTTTATTCCTTGGTGTTTTATTATTTTTGGTGCAACTGTAAGTGGGATTGTTTTCTTCATTTCTCTTTCAGCTGCTTCATTATTAGTGTATAGAAATGCAATAGATTGGGATGCCTCGGTGGCTCAGTCATTTAAGTGTCTGCCTTTGGCTCAGGTCATGATCCCAGGGTCCTGGGATCGAGTCATACATTGGGCTCCTTGCTCAGTGGGGAGCCTGCTTCTCCCTTTGCCTGCCGCTTCCCTTGCTTATGCATGCACGTGCTCTTGCTCACTCTCTGACAAATACATAAATAAAATATTTATTTTATTTTAAACCCTCCTGGTTTCATTGATCTGTTTTATTGTTTTTTAAGTATCTGTTTTATTTCTGCTCTAATCTTTATTTTTGCCTTCCTTCTACTGGTTTTGGCTTTTTTGTTCTTTTTCTAACTCCTTTAGGGATATGGTTAGGTTCTTGGAGATTTTTCTTCTTGAAGTCACCTGTACTGCTATAAACTTCCTTCATACAGCTTTTGCTGCATCCCAAAGATTTGGACTGTTGTTTTTTCATTTTCATTTGTCTCCATATATTTTTTTGATCTCCTGATTTTTTGGTTAATCCATTCATTGTTTAGTAGCATGTTATTTAACCTCCATGATTTTTTGTTGTGGTTGATTTTTATTTTCATAGTGTTGTGGTTAGATAAGATGCATGGTATGATTTCGATCTCTTTGAATTTGTTGAGACTTCATTTGTGGCCTAATATGGGATCTCTTAAGGAGAATGTTCCATGTGCACTTGAAAAGAATATATATTCTGCTGTCTTAGGATGGAATGTCCTGAATATATGTTAGATACATCTGTTCCAGTGTGTCATTCAAAGCCACTGTTTCCTTGTATTTCCATTTAGATGATCTTTCCATTGATGTAAGTGGGGTGTTAAAGTCCCTCCTATTATTGTATTACTATCAGTTACTTCCCTTTTGTTTGTTATTAACTGCTTTATGTATTTGGGTGCTCCCATGTTTGGTGCATAAATATTTATAATTGTTATATCTTCTTGTTGGACTATCCCCTGTCCTTCTTTGTATCTTATTGTTACAGTCTTTGGTTTAAAGTCTTTTTTATCTGGTATAAGTATTGCTACTTGGTCCTTTTTCACATCTGTTTGCATGTTAAATTCTTCTCCATTCCTTCACTTTCAATCTGCATATGTTTCTAGGTCTAAAAGGAGACTTTTGTAGGCAGCATGTAGATGGGTCTTGCTTTTTTATCCATTCCATCACCCTATGTCTTTTGATTGGAGTTTTTTTCTTTTTTTTTTTTTTTCTAAAGATTTTATTTATTTATACATGAGAGACAGAGAGAGAGAGAGAGAGGCAGAGGGAGAAGCAGGCTCCCAAGGAGCAGGGAGCCCGATGTGGGACTCGATCCCAGCACCCTGGGATCATGACCTGAGCCGAAGGCAGACGCTTAACCATCTGAGCCACCCAGGGGCCCTGGAGTGTTTTTTTCTTTTAGCACTTTGAATATATCATGCTATTGCCTTCAGGCCTGTGAAGTTTCTGCTGAAATATTAGCTGATAACTTTATGGGATTTCCCTTGCAAGCAACTATTTTCTCTGCTTTTAAAATTCTTTATCACTACTTTTTACCATTTTAATTACTGTGTGTCTTGGTGTGGACCTCCTTGTGTTGGTTTTGTTGGGGACTCTCTGTGCCTCCTGGATCTGGATTTCTGTTTCCTTCCCCAGATTTGGGAAGTTTTCAGCTATTTCTTCAAATAAATTTTCTTCCCCCTTTTCTCTCTTTTCTCCTTCTGACATCCCTGTAATGAGAATGTTATTATGCTTGATCGTGTCTCTGAGTTCCCTAAGTCTGTTTTCATTTTGTATCATTTTTTTCCCTCTCACCTATTCAGTTGGGTTGCTTTCATTAGTCTGCCCTCCAGGTCGCTGATCTGTTTTTCTACTTTCTCAAGTCTATTCCTCTTTAGTGTATTTTTAATTTCATTTGTTGATTTCTTCATCTCTGATTGTTTCTTTTTTGTTTTCTGTCTTGTTGTAAAGAGTCTCACTGATGTCCTCTGCTCATCTCAAGTCCAGTGAGTATCTTTATGATCATTATTTTAAATACTCTATCAGGCATATTATTTACCTATGTTTTGTTTAGGTGTCTTGCTGTGCTTTTGTCCTCTTCTTTCATTTGGGACATATTGCTGTGTCTCCTCATTTTATCTAAGTATCCTTGTCTGTTTCTGTGTTTTAGGAAAGTCAGCTATGTCTCCTGCTCTTGAAAGTAGTGGCCTTATGAAGAGGTCTTGTACTGCCCTGTCATGCAGTGTCTCCGGTTCATTAGAACCTGGCACCTCAGGGGTGTCTCCCATATGTGTTGTGCGTGCCCTGCTGTTGTGGCTGAGCTGATGTTGCCTTCAGTTGAGTCATCTGTAGCTGCTCTCTTTGCTTATTGTGGGAAGTGTTTGGTTCCTGTGCTGTTAGTGGGCCAGTCTGGGCCCCCTTGGGCTTGAGTTGTGTCAGACCAGGTGTTTGCCATGGATGCAGTAGCACCGAACTGCAGGGCTCTTTCTGTTTTGTCCCCTGAGAGGCTTTTGTTGGTGGCTTGAGCTTGTAGTCAGACTAGTTGTCTGCCCCCAGCTCTGCTGGAGCCACAGTCTGACTGGTGTGTGTAGTTCTCCTTCCCTCTCTCTGGGGCAGGAGTCACTCTGGAGTGGTACTGGCCCCTGTTGGGGCTGCTCGCACACTGCCAGGCTTGTGGCATTGCTTTAGGTGGATCAGGCCAAGAGTGTATTAAAGGGGGCGGATCCACACAAGCTGTCAGCAAGGTTTATGCTGGTCTGCTGTGGAAGGAGATCTGGAGGGGGCATGTCTGCAGGAGAATGCAGGGTGGGGCTCATTTTTACCAAGTTAGTTAGTTAGTGTTGGTAGGGTGGGAGGCAGGGGAGGGAAGTGGCTCATTTGTTGTCTGTTCTCCCTCCCCCTGCTTCCAAGTCTCCCAAGGATCCCTGCACCTACAGTGCGTGCTCTGAAATTAGCAAACAGATCTCCGTCCTGTATACCCCAGGGGATTTTCAAGCTGCTGCTTCTATGCCGTATCTCTGTGGGGCTGTTGTTGTACTGTCTCCTTAAGAACAGGGACTCAGTTTCCTCTTGCCCTCCCAGCTCTCCCTGAGCTGAGCCCACTGATTTTTAAAGTTCCAGGTTTTAAGTCCTGCTGGTTTTAAGAACTCACTCTTCAGCCCCTCTGGTTTTCGAGCCAAATGTTATGGGGATTCTTCTTTCCCCTGTGGAATCCCTGATGTGAGTCTGTTTCACTCCTTCTGCACCTGTGGTGTCCCTCCCTCCATTGGACAGTGTGGAGGTTCCCTTTAGCTCTGGACTGTATCTTTGTCCTTACTACCCTCTTTGATGTGGCCTCTTCTCTTTATTTAGTTGTGGAGAGTTCTGTCAGTCTTCATGTTGTTTTCTGGGATATTTACACTGATGTGAGTGTTATCTGGTTGTATCTGTGGGATGAGGTGAGCTTAGGATCCTCCTATTCGACCATCTTCCCCAGAAGTCTGGATGCCTTTTTTAGAAAGGCCAGTTTGTCAGGTTCCTCTCTACAGTTAAACACCTTTCCCCCCCCATTTATGGAGGGAGGAAGAGGTCATGTAACTGCCAGTTATACATGTTATGTTTATTAAGTATGTTGATAAATGAACTCTACTGTCTAGCAACTTGAAGGCTTTCCTGTTGGCACTTGTAGGTTCCTTGAGACTTCTGATTAAACCTTAGAAATAAGGGTAATTTGTTTATTTTTGGTTTCTAAAGGTACAGCTGCCTTGGAGCTCTGGGACTTGCTCGTGGTGAACACCTCTGACAAGACTTCAGTGTCTTCTGGTCACTTGCCCAGTTATTCCTTCTGGTAGGAAAAGGGCTTCTTAAAGCACATAGAAAGGTATTGTGTCTACCTCATCTGGAGTTTTTAAAATTGTATTTTACGAAGTTGAGGAAGCTTACTAGGTTTCCAGTCCTGTATGTAAGGGGCTTGGAAGGTCATACTCCATCCTGACAAGTAAAAAGGTGAACAAATTGAAAATAAACAACTCTTGAAAAGTGCGGTCACAGGGCAAATCACTGCCCCCACAATTGGAGAAGACATGGAGAATCACAACTTGCCTAAGCAGAAAGTCAAGAGCAGAAACATTTATGGGAACCAGTGTCAAGGTAGGAAACCTAAACTAATTGATGGATTGCTGGAGGCTCAATGTAGACAAGTCTGAGAGCCAAAAATTTCAGAAGGGTGTAGTCATAGTGAGGCTTCCTTACACTTTTTTGAGTTTTATTTCTAAGAGCTCTACCAGGTTCTAACAGTGAAGATTGGAGAAAAATTCTCTGAGGCGCCTGGCAGGAGGAGGGGAAAAGGAATCAATTGTAAATAGGCCATAGCAAGCTATTCTTTTTTTTTTTTTAAGATTTATTTATCAGAGAGAGGGAGAGAGACAGAGCACAAGCAGGAGAAGCAGCAGGCAGAGGGAGAGGCGGGATCCCTGCTGAGCAAGGAGCCCAATGCAGGACTTGATCCTAGGAGCCTGGGATCATGACCTGAGCCGAAGACAGACGCCCAACTGACTGAGCTACCCAGGTGTCCCACAAACTATTCTTAACAAGGCCTGCCCTCAAGAGAAAGTATGTTACCAGAGCCTAACTTGGTTGGGCTTTATCAGAGTCTAATTGACCTGGGGGAAAGGAACTACCTAACTCCAGCTCCTTCTAGCCATCCTGGCCCACCAAAGGGGAAGAAAAAACTGAAAGTTTTTTGTGAAGTTTATATCCCAGGGGCACAGGCTCATTAAGACTTAGATCTACTGATAGGATTATGGAACAATTCCTCTTCTCCCACACCTTACCACTACATCACTAAAGGCCTATTTATTGGCCTATTTACCTTTTACCTACTATATCATGTCCAGGTTTCAACAAAAAATTACAAAGTATACTAAAAGGAAAAAAAAAAACAATTTGAGGAGACAGCAAACATCAGAACCAGATTCAGATATAGTAAGGATGTTGAAATTATCAGATTGAGACTTCAAACAACTATGACCAATATATTAAAGATTCTAATGGGGGTGCTTGGGTGGCTCAGTCGGTTCGTCTGCCTTCAGCTCAGGTCATGATCCCAGGGCCTGGGATTGAGCCCCGCATCGGAGCCTGCTTCTCTCTCTCCCTCTGCCTGCTGCTTCCCCTGCTTGTGCTCTCTCTCTCTGTCAAATAAATAAATAAATAAATAATTTTTTTTAAAAGACTCTAATGGAAAAAATAGGCAACATGAAAGAGCAGATGGGTAATGTAAGCAGAGAGATGGAAATTCTAAGAATAAAACATGCTAGAGATAAACATTGTAACAGTAACAAACATGCCTTTGATGGATTCATTAGTAGACCAGACATAGCTCAGGAAATAATCTCTGAACTTGCTATGTCAGTGGAAACTCTTAAAACTAAAAAGCAAAGAGAAAAAAGATTTTAAAAAATTGCATAGACTATCCAAGAACTGTGGGATGAGTACAAAAGTTATAAGGGGAATACTAGAATGGTAAGAAAGAGGAATAGAAGAAATACTGCAAATCATAAGGACTGAGAATTTCCCCAAATTGATGTCCGATAACAAACCCAGGATCTAGGAAGGTCACATAAATGCCAAAAAAACCCACTAAAACCAAAACCACCACCACAACAAAAAAACCCACAACTACACCCAGGCATGGCATATTCAAACTGTGGAAAATGAAAGATGGAAAAAATCTTGAAGCTGGAGGAAAAAAAAGACACCCTACTTAAAGAGCAAAGATGGGTATTACATCTGACTTCTTAAAAACCCAAGTAAGCAACAAGAGAGTGGAGTGAAATATTTGAAATGTTGAGAGAAAAAACCCACCACCCTTGAATTCTGGAGCCTGCAAAATTATCCTTCTAAAGTGATAAAAGACTCTTCTCAGACAAAAATTGAGGGAATTTGTTGCCAGTTAGACCTGTGCAAGCAATGTTAAAACAAGAAAAGTTCTTCAGAGATAAAGTGATACAGGTCAGAAACTTGGATCTGCATAAAGAAAAGAAGAGCATTAGAGAAGAAATGAGTGTATAGGAAAAGCTTTTATTTTCCTATTCTTACTTGATTGAACAGATAAGTTTGTTTAAAATGATAGCAAACGCAACAGTGTGTGCAATGTATAGCTTATGTACAAGTGAAATTAATGACACCAGTGACATAAGGGACAGAATTAGGAATATCTGACTCTTCTGTGAAAGAGTATACTATTATTTGAAAGTGGTCTTGAATTAGTTATATATGTACATTGCAGACTCTAGGGCAACCACTAAAAAAGGGAAAAAAGTATAGTTGATATGCTAAGAGGAATGGAATCATATAATATGCTTAGTGATAACCACAAAAAATGGAAAAAGTAGAAAACAAAAATAGGAATAGAGAACAAAGACAACAAATAGAAAACAGTAACAGATAGGGTAGATATTTCATCACCCTAAATGTTAGTGGTCTAAATATACCAATAAAAAACAAATTGTCAGTGGATCAAAAACAAGACCCAACCATATGTTATCTTTAAGAAACTCACTTTCAATATAAAGGCACATGCAGATTAAAAGTAAAGGGATGGAGAAAGATATACCATGCTAACATTAATCAAAAGAAAGTTGGAATAGTTAAATTAATTTCAGACAAAGCAGACTTCAGAGCAAGGAAGCTTATTAGGATTCTGTGGGTTAATTTGTAAATTTGGGCATATTTTGGAAATTACTGATCATTTTAGACTTTAAATTCCGACCTTTTCACATTTACCTCTAAATGTTATTGTCAGTTTTATCCAGTAGTTATGTTTTAGTTTCTAAGTCCATAACCAGTGACCCTGCAGGAAAAAAAAGTACAAATATTTTCAGGTAGAGACAGTTATAAAATTTTCCATGATAAAGTTCATTGTAAAAAAGGAAATTACTAGTACTTGTTAAAAATGACTTTGGCACAAACTGACCTTTCTGTTCTACTTAAGTTACTTCCTGTGACTCAATTATTTCTTCATCCATACAATAAGGGTAATAATGCTACTTTTGATACAGGGTTTCCTGAAGATAAAATAATGTGTATAAAGTATATAGCATATAAGTGTGTTTTTATTCTATAAAAAAATGTAGAAATAGAATATTATAAAAGATGCAAATTTCACCCCAACCTTGCTATCCTATTTAGATATTCTCCTCCTCTAATAGGAATAAGAAACCAAACTTATCATCCAGATGTGTTTATGTGAATATACATGTCTTCATATAGCATATGGAATTGGCTGTTTGATTAAAACAGCTTTGCTATACAGAGATTGATTTATGAAACATGCTGATATTGGCCTGGTAATATGGTATTATTTTAATCATTTTTTTCCAGCCCAGTTAAAACTTCCCACTACTCCTTTGTAGGCCACAGGAGCACCTGAGATGCATGCATCCATTTATTCTTTAAATATTTAGTGAGCACATACTATATGCTAGGCACTGTATGAGGTGGAGAGTCAGTAGTGAATAGTGCAAATTCCCCGCTTTCATGCAGTGTATATTCTCATGGGAGAAACAGATAAGAACTAAAAAATAATTTTCAAATAGTGATAAATACTAGGAAGAAAATAAAACAAGTTTACATGATATTGGGGAGGAAAGGAGTGATTAAATTGAATAGTCAAGACAGGCTCTCAGAGGAGATGATTTTGAGCTGAAACCTGAATGACAAGAAGGAATGAGACACAAAGAATAGGGCAACAAGCATGCCAGGCAGATGTAACACCACATGCTAAGCCTCTGGGTGGAAATGACTTAGCTTTATGAATCCCTAAGTAACTTGCATATAAATCCACTTAGTTTATTATTCACTAGATGAGCTCACCATTTGAAAGAAAATGCAGCGGATTCCTTTTTAATGTGATGATTTAAAAAATTGTGTGTAGTGGTTCAACTATTGTGTGCTTAAGAATCATCTGGAGAGTTTAAGATACAGTTCCCTGATCTAAAAAAGCTGAACTTGTGAAAACAGTAGAATGGTGGTTACCAGAGACTGGGGGGTGGGGTGTGGGGATTGGGGAGATGTTGTTTAGGGGTACAGATTTGAAACTAGTAGACAAGTCCTGGAAAGCTAATGCACAGCATAGAGATTATAGACCATAGTATTGTATTAATAAACTTTAGAGTAGCTAAGAGACCGTATTGTTACCACAAAAAAGAAAGGATAATTATGTGATGTGGTAGAGGTATTAGCTAACACTATGGTGGTAAACATTTTGCAATATGTGCATCAAAGCAATGCATTGTATACCTTATACAGTGTTATATGTCAATTATATTTCAATTAAAAATATAGTTTCCTGGATTATATCCCCAGATATTCTGATTCAGTAGGTCAGGTGAGGCCCATAGATTTGCATTTGTAACAACTCACAGATGATGCCAGGGCTTCTAGTTTGAGGACCATGCTTTGAGAACCACTGTTCTAACAAATCTGTTTTGGGTTTAGTACTCATTTGCTAGAAGTGAACCATGTCAGTATCTTCTTTCATGTAAAAAATTAATTTGCTCTGCAGGCTGCTCATCATGCAGTTTTTGTAAATGTGGTGGAAAAGCGTATGAAATATCAAAGGTAAAAATAGTATCAATGTTTCATGTTGAATTTATAGCATTTATAATAGCTTAATTTCAATATAGCCACTTAGTGAAGGGTTAATGTCATTTTTCATTTGGAGAGAATTTTTTTTTAAAGATTTATTTGAGAGAGAGCGCATGAGCACACGAGTATGGGGAGGGAGGGAATCTTCAAGCAGACTCCCAGCTGAGTGCAGAGCCTGATGTGGGCTCCATCTTATACGACCCATGAGATCAAGACTTGAGCCAAAATCAAGAGTTGGATGTTCAAATGACTGAGCCACCCAGATGCTGCCCCCCTTTTCCCCTTTTTAGAGCATTTGGAGAGAATTTCGAAAATTATTTTTTTAAATGCTAAAAGGAATTTAAATGATAGGTTACCAAGAGATATTCTAAAATTATTTTTGTTTCTTGACTCAGAGATCACACACAGAGAAACTGTGTACTAAATCCTGTTAATCTGGAGACTGTGAGAAGGTTGTGCTTTTCATTAACTGTGCCATTCAGGAGGATGCTCAAGGGAAAGAGGTGGAGAAGGGAAGAGGAACATCAGGCTAGTCAGCCATATCAGCGCAAACCATTCTGGTCAGCAGGAGCTTGGCTGCTGCCGTCATACACCCTGTATGACATATGTCAAGCCTGTGTGCTCCTGCCCCCAGTAGTTGTTCTCAGGAAAGGAATTTATAAACACATTGCTTGTGCTTTGGACAGTGCGACCTTAGCATCAGGGTTAGCATGTGCAGGATGACACTGAGAACAGCCAACAGTTACCCAGCACTTACTACGTGCTATTGCTCTAAGTGCTTTAGATGATTAATGCAACCCCCATAACAAATATATGAGGTAGATAGTAACATCTCTACTTTATAGACAGGAATTGAGGCAAAGAGTAAGTCAGTAATTTAGGTTACCAGGCAGTAAGTAGAAAAGCTGGGATTCAAAGCTGGCAATTTGTATTCATTCTGATTCCTTAAACAATGTACTATTTGGAGAAAAAGCTCCAAAGGTCTTCAGAATTTGTGTCTATAGACCAGGTTAAAGTGAGGTGTCTGATTCTTCCTCTGCATACCTTTTAAGTAATAACTAACACAGGAATTCCACAATGTTTATTTTGTAGTCTTTCTGCCTAGGTCTGACCAGAAGACATTCCAAATGATGACGGAGAGACGACTATTGGTGTAGTCCACACAGAGAGAAGTTCTGTACTACTTCCTAGTTTGTGATCTTGGGCAAGTCATCAAAATGTTCTGAACTTAAGTTTAGTACCCATAAAAGCACTACAATGTTTACCCCACAGAACTGGATAGTTAAATGAGGACTTTGACCACTGATGCAAATATGTACTGCAATATTTAGGTGTCCTGGTGAGTAGACCCTTTATGCGTAATTTATGGGATTTTCTTTGGGTCATTCTGACTGTAGGATTTTTATCTTAGTTGCTGGCATCAGAATCCTTGATTAAATGCAACTCCACTTTTTTTTCTTTTAAGCAGGAGAAAATAAAATTTAATTTTGTGTGCATGGGGAAACCACCTAGACATGAGACCCCCATATGGTAAGCCTTTGGACAAGTGGATCTAGTGTCTTTATGGGATCTCCTCAGGCTGTTTCTACATTTGGGCTCAGGATGGCACACCCTAACAAACTATGGAGGTAAGTCTAACAGTTGCCCAGATCAAATAGTAGATAATTTCTCGCTAATAAAAGCTACAGTTAGGACAAAATGACAATGGAGAGCAATAGAATTCCAAAAGGAAATGTCAACAGGTCATCCAGCAGGTATTTTGTGTTATTTACAAAGCAAATACAGTTTTTGTCAACCCAACATAATGGCTTATGTCACACCTGGTATGTATGTATGTATGTATGTATGTATGTATGTATTATTTATTTATTTATTTATTTATTATTTATTTATTTATTTATTATTTATCTATCTATCTATTTATTTATTTATTTTAGAGAGCACAAGCAGGGGGAGGACAGCAGAGGGAGAGGGAGAAGCAGGCTCCCCACGGAGCAAGGAGCCCGATATTGGGCTCGATCCCAGCGCCCTGGGATCATGACCTGAGCCAAAGGCAGACACTTAACTGACTGAGCCACCCAGGTGCCCCATTGTCACACCTGTTTTGACAACAACCAGAAATAATATTTCAAGGGTTCCTAAAGCACTTCATTTCAAAGTTTTATATTTACTATTTAGAATAATTCCTTGGAACAATTTTTGGGTATTATATATTTATTTTTAAAAGATAGTTGAGGGGCACCTGGGTGGCTCAGTTGTTAAGCGCCTGCCTTCAGCTCAGGTCGTGGTCCCAGGGTCCTGGGATCGAGCCCCGCTATCGGGTTCCCTGCTCGGCGGGAAGCCTGCTTCTCCCTCTTCCACTCTCCCTGCTTGTGTTCCCTCTCTTGCCGTGTCTCTCTCTCTCTGTCAAATAACTAAAATCTTTAAAAAAAAAAAAAAATAGTTGAGTTTACCCATTATTAAAAGAGGTAAAATATCATTAAAATGAGGACTGCATAAATATATAGAGATAACGAGATAACTAATTTTGTAGATGCCTTTCCTGGGTAACCTAGATCCTAAAATCAAAGGAAGAGAATTAGAGAAAATACAAAAGTGCAAAGGAGATAAATGACTAATGAATTGTCATAACTTTTATTTGATTATTTTCATTTACAGTTCTGGCACTGACACTTTTTTTAAAAAAAGATTTTAATTTTATGTAAAGATTGAACTTCAATAAAATAACTTAAAAAATTTACATATACATCACTAAATTTCCATAAAATATACAATACTTTTGATACAGCTATAGGCTAGAATGACTTTGAAGGAAATGATACATATTCATAATTTTTAAGAGAGATCCCATATGTCACATGTAAGAATAAATATTTATATTGAATTTTCCAAGACATGGGAAATATTAAATACTATATACCATGCACTCAAATTAAAATATACATTTTGAAATACATATTTTAAAAGCATAAAACTTTTAATCTAGATGTACATTAGAGCTTCTAAATAGAAATTTGAACATTTATTACAAATAAAGATACTATAACATCAAATGAGATACAGTCCAAAAGCTGCTAGGAACCAGTTTGGACATGTAGAATATAAAGTTCTACTTTGGCTAGAGTTAAGTCTCATTTTTTTTTTAACCTTCAAGTGAGATGGAATGATGTTAATTTTACTAAAATTGTAAAACTTCACAAAATATAGGTGTTTAAGTACTTGTAAGCTGCATTCCTTTTTCTCATACTGACATGACAAAAATCAAACACATGAACTGTGAAATAAATATATGAATATTACTACTAAATGAAAGTAGTTATTGAGCATTTCATAGACCAAATCACTCAAGTGCAAGACTGCTTTATACATATAAAGATTTATAGGAAATTACACCATTTTACACTCACAGGCAAATTAAGAGGATAAAATTCTCTCATGTACTTCTGACCATCATTGACACTCTTACAAAAGAGCTCTTCAATGAGTATTGGTATACAAATATTTCCCTAAAAGATAACGTAAAAAGAGTTGATAGCAGTTAGCTATTTGGCATTTTAAAATGATTGCTATTTCCAGAAAACAACATTTCTCACCCATAAGAACTGAGTGTACTGATAATTAATACATTGCTACCACCTGATCACTTCATCAAATTAGCTTAACATTTCTGTACATGAGGCTAAGAAAATTGATAAGAAAAGTGACAGAAAACAGGACATTAAAAATAATCCAGAGAAGAATTCTAAGTCTTTTCATAAGCAGCAGCTATACGTGAGCTATACATTTCATCCACTATTTAATAGATTTTGCTGTAAAGCACATGTTATGAATTCTCTGCCATGGGCCTGCTAGGTCATTGTTTTATTTGCAGTTAGTAAAAAGATATAAACTGAAAACTTGTTGCAACAAGCTGTATAAGTGAAAGCTATAAGGTGCTTAGTATAATTTGAGATTTTATAACCAGGAGAGTGGTCAAAACAAAACAAAACTGATTATAACAAAAATCTCATTAATTGTTCTTAATTACTGTGCCGATAAAACAATCCTTCCATTCGCCCTAATTGCATGACAATATTTCTAAATTGTATTAGTGTCATTAAGTTGTGACTTTCTTAGATAAGATATAATGTTTTTTTAGAATATCCTCCCCCTAGAATCTATGATTACAATACATTTCAATTTTACTTTCCAATATAAAGCAAAAGGGTAAATTGTCAGTTTACATTTTTCCTGTTCACTTTCTCTAGATTATGGATTTTGAAATGATAGTAAACAACTTCTAAGTTTTTTGCTTTAATGGAATTCTCATTTTAGAGTGAATAATTTAAAAAATATTTAGATTCTTATATACTAAAATCTAGCTCAGTGGTAAAATTATGAAAAAGCACTTGACAGCATATGGAAGTATTACCGTTTAAATTTAGTTTTGATTTAGATCTTTTACAAATACATTAAAAATCATGTTTTGGGTAATTAACGACTAAGGTGCAACAGTCAAAATTATTAGGAATGTTTGTATTGAAGAAAACTATTAATACCAAATCTTTAAAATTTATCTGACATCACATTCAGACCTATGTGTTCAAATGCAGATAAAGGGTTATATTCTCTTTAGTCTATGGCAGATCTCATCAGCCACCAAGCTAAGCCTCAAATAGGGGTTATGACTTTCTTTACTATGTGCTCCTAAAACATAATATGTCTCTATTGAATGTGCAGCATGCTTAGAAGGAAAACTTAATTTCAGTTAAAAGCGTGATGCTTAATCTGTTTTAATATGGTAGTTCAAATCATACCATATATAAATTGTCCTACAAAATATATATTTGATGATATGTCAAATGGAATGTTTTCCAGTTGATAGTGGTAGCCAAAGATGCTGAGAACTTAAAAGGTACATAATATAAAAAAACCTGCAAAATTCAAACGCTTAATTTTTAAATATACTATAAAGGTTCACCAAATCTAAAAATAATACTCTAATTGTATAAGGTTTCTTTTTAAGTAGTTGTTTTTAAAAAAATTATAAATAATCTTTATACTGTGCCACTCTGTCTTGTACTTCAAAGATAAGGAATATTGTCTTTATCACTATATAAATAACAAATAGTCCTTTAAAGGAGAGGTTGAGGAGAATAGGGGAGGAGAACTGTGGCTAATTTTCCCTGTTACTCTGTGCATTTATGGATATAAAGTTGAATATACCGTTTGCTTATGTCAGGGAGAACAGGCCATGTTCTGCTTTAGGAAATAATAAAAGTCCAGTTGCTCCTTTAATAAAGTTACTGTGCATTCAGCCCAGCTGAGTACAGAAGCATAGAGTTAAGGCTATGTATATAATAAAGGGAAGAATAGAGGCAATTATTTGGATAAATCAGAAAAATACATTTTTAGAGAGCACTTTATTGGTCTAAATATTTTTTCTTCCCATCATATTCTGATTTTACCACATAATAGCTCATTTTCCACTTCACTTGTGTGAAGTATTACACAGATAAGAAATTTTTATGGGATAAGAAATATCAATAATTTTCTCATATTAAGTCACATCTGCTTTTCTGGGGGAAAAATCAATATTAATATACCCTTAGAAATCAATTGTCAAAGCACCTAATTCAGGGAAAAAAACTCAATTTTTTTTATTGTATGAAATGATCAAAAGGAGAAAACTTTTTTTTTTTAGCTGAAGGATTTTTAGGCCAGTAAAGTGACAGTTCAAGTACTGATCATACCCCCGGTGGCTATGAGAACAAACCTCCTTGGCTACATTCTCAGTTTTGATAATAGTGATAGGAATAAGCCAGACTTCAAGCAAAGGACAAAACATCTTGGAGACTGGCAGAAACACACATTGAATTTAGAGATAGCCATCTTTTCACTCCAAAGAGCACCTTAAAATCCATCAAACTTATATATTCCTATCTGGCCACAGACGATTCATTCATATTTTCACTGGAACTAGCAAGTAATTTTGTATATTCTGTATAGTTCCTAAGAGTAAAAATTAGAGTTCATTGATTAACGAGCATAAAAACCAATGAACACTTTGAGAAGACACTGTAGAAATGTATGCTATATTAGAACCATTAATCTGTTCCAATAGAAAACCCCAATTTTTAGACAAGAAGGAAAAAAATCCAAGCCAAGTATGAGAAAAAGGAAACACCCACAGACAAATCTGTATCTTTTTTTGATAAATTGTCAAGGAAAATGAGAAAAGGGTGTGCAAAATAAAAACGAGTTTATGTTCTTAAAGTAAGAAAAGACTAGTACTTTTAAGAGTTAATAAAAAGCTAAGGAAAAAATAAGTCTCACTATTTAAAACATCAGTAACAGCAGGATTATCTGTCACTGATTTTCTTTCTTTCTTTTTTGTTTCAGGAATTATTTGATTAAAAGAAAGGGAAAAATAGTCTGCTAGCAGCTATTTATATTAAAACAAATGAAGGCACAAATTAGTAGGACTCCAGAGGCTATGAGTGAAGGCGTGGTGAGTATAAGGTGATTTTGGTATGAACAGAAACCCTGAAATATCGTTGAAGATCTGGTGCTATTTTGTGTTTACAGTTGCATACCTAAGTAACTAACTCAAATCAGGGATCCATAAAAATGTTTTCTTTCTTACTTTCTAGCAATAAAATATACTTATCAAAACTTGCTAGCTTAATAAAAAAAAAATTAAAAAAAAAACAAAAAAACTTGCTAGCTTATCTGTGCAAATGGATACTTATCACCAATGCAAAAAATATGTATGAAAATAAACCCTAAAAGACCTGCTTTTCATAATGTTCAAAAGGTCCTGTGTAGAGTCAGCTTCTGAAGAACTCTAAAGATCTGATTTGGAGAGAGAGACCAAAATGTGGAATCCAAAGGAGATAAGGACAACCGTGCCTCTGTGGGAGGCACTTTTGAATTTGTTGAAAGCTTAAATAGAATTTACTTTCTAATAGATGATCACAGATAAGCTACTTGTCCTTAGGAAAATTTAGGGCCAATGGGCCTTGTTTTGACAGAAAACACCCTTGGATCTTATTCCAGAATCCTTCTTCATAAGTATATCCTACATATACGATTAAGCTAGATTAGCACTGACTCTAATAATTATATATGGTTTTAGGAAAAAAATACCACTGAAGTCACTGGATACAATATTCATTTTAGACTACCTCAGGAAGGAATTACATACATTTGTTCAATAATTATTAGTTTAAAATCTCTAAATATTGTTTTACATTTCTGCTTGTGAAAAAAAATGTCATCATGGTTGTATCGTCCTCCTAATCAAGTATTCTAGAAGATGAGGTCATTCAAAACTAGACTGTGGAAAGAACGAGATTAAAAGCAGGGCATTGAGGTCACCAATTGCTGCTTTTGTCCCCCAGGTTTGTTTAAATACCTAAATATATCAGCAGCTGAAAATTATTCCACATCAGAAGCATCGTTGTCAGAAAGATGATAGTTACTTCCCTTCACCCGAATATATTCAATATATCTCCCTTCATCAGAATCTGAAGCGCCACATGTACATAACCTGTTATCAAAGAGTGATTCAATTTCCTCTAATTTTTTCCCTTTGGTCTCAGGAAGACAGCCATAGATGAAAAGGAGTCCCACGCCAGCGAATCCAGCATAAAGGAAGAAGGCTCCTGCAATGGAAAATAGTACATATTTGTACGTACAGTCCTAGGTTGGAAAGAGTACTTGATTTTGACTTTTCTTTCTGGTCAGTCGTGTAATTGTGGTCTGACATAGAATCAAAAAATAACTACCAGCCTGCTTTACTGCTTTATTGTTCTAGCTCTGTGAACATAATACAATTTATCTTTCTTTGAAGATTTTATTCATTTATTTGACAGAGACATAGTGAGAGAGGGAACACAAGCAGGGGGAGTGGGAGAGGGAGAAGCAGGCTTCCCGAGGAGCAGGGGGCCCAATGCAGGGCTCAATCCCAGGACCCTGGGATCATGACGTGAGCCGAAGGCAGACGCTTAATGACTGAGCCACCAGGCGCCCCCAATTTATCTTTCTAAGCTCAAGTCATGTAATGTCTAACTCAAGAAGAATGGTAAACTGGGTTCAGACATAACTTCTACTTTGAATCTCTCCTCACTTCCCTGGCTAGAGATCATTGTTCTCTCCTATGTACTTTTACAGCACTTTGCTGAGACCCCCCATCATAATAAACAAGAAGTATAATTGGGTGCATGAATTTATGTCTGTCTTGTTTACTAGACTGCAGGCATTTTGAGGGAGAAATTTCTCATGTATCTTGTATTTCTGAAACCACATACAGTGATGCCACTGAATTCATGACTCAGCTAAGTACATGGCAACTGTTACCTTTCCAATCTCTCATGCCCAAAGTCTAGGAGTCAACTTTGACTTTCTTACTCTCCCGCCCAATATCCAATCTGTCAGGAGATCCTCTTGGATCTACCTTCAGAATACCAGAAATGACCACTTTTCGCCATTCCACTGGCATCTCTAGTTTAAGGGCCATCCTCTCATCTGAACTATTGCAGGAGTCTTTTAATTAGTCCCCTTGTTCCTTTTCTTAGACCACTAAGGTCCCTTTTTGTTTTTGGTCCGTAGCACTTCTCACCATCTGACATACTATAAAGCTTATTGTTTTGTTTCCCTTGACTAGAATGTAAGTCCCACGAGGTCAGAAAATTTTGTTTTGCTGTAACACTATGCATGCTAATGGAGCATAAATAAAAAGACCTTAGTAGTACCTGGTTGTGTTTTCTAAGTGTCAATGCAGCAAGCCTAGATGGATGAGATAGATGTGACTTGTCTATATGTCTACGTATTTCCAAGATGGTCTTTCCTTTATAATAGAATTCTCAATTTAAATATAAGACCCTAACTACAGTGGAGTTCCTGCCTAATTTGAGGCCTTAAATCCAGATCATCGTGGTGAAGGAAGATGACAAACTAATATAACAAATGACTGCAGAAAGGCTATCAGTTTGGGAGTTGGAAGGTCTGGGTTTAAATCTTTCTGTCTGACTTCCAGTCATTTAACCTACTCTCTGTGCCTCAGTTTCCATGTCAAGGAAAAAAAAAGATGGTTCTCAGCCTCTGTTTAATTTATAATTCTATAAATTTTATAACCCAAATCAGGAGCAGGTAGAGAGATGGTTATGAGGTGCTTGAGAGGGAGATGTGCTCTTCTGTTTCAGTGTCAAAACTGATTTCCTCAAGGCCTGAGTTGGCTTGTTTGTATTTGGGTTCCCAATGCCTAGAATGGCACCTGATACACTGGAGGGTCTAGAAATAAATGTGCTCTTACTGACTGCCAGATGGAATACTCTGGGTAAACAGATTTGAAATAAAGGGCTAAACTAGACAACATAAAGACATATTTCAAAATTAAGCTTTAAGCAAAATTAATATTTCTCTGTTCTTTTGAATCATTACAGAATAGGAAAGACATTATTAAGACTACTTTCTCTTTTTTTAGAGAGAGAGAGGGCACATGTGTGAGTGAAGGGGCAGACGGTGAGGGAAGAGAATCTCAAGCAGATTCCCCGTTGAGTGTGGAGCCCAATGCAGGGCCTGATCCCATGACCCTGAGATCATGACCTGAGCCAAAACCATCGGACATTCAACCGACTGAGTTACCCAAGGGCCCCAAAACTACTTCTTAAAGACATGCCTATAAGCAGCCATTTCAGGAATATCCACAGAAACATTTCTTGGGAAGGCTCAAGGAAAACTATGGAGGAAAAAGGCTGCTGAACTGGCCACCTGGAAGAATCTACTCTGGAATGAGGAGGAGTTATGAGAAAAGTGAAAAAGAGGTATAAATAATGAGATTTCGAGAAAATGACTAAATCGTGACATAGTTTGTTAGATTAAATCATCAGAAGCCATACAACTCTTAAGGAGCTGGGCTGGTATAAATCATTCTCAGTTTAAAAACACAACTCCATTTACAAATGTAGGGGTCCCTTTATTTCATTTGTTTGGTTCATGTTCAACAGACCTATTTTTTACGTCTTCTACTTGGTAAATAACCAGAAAACAGTACTAGGTCACCAGGGATGCATGACCGAGCGTTACAGTGAGAGGTGGGGATCATGGCTCTGCAGAGTGTAGATCGGAAAGTCACAGAGTGAGGCAGGCAGACTCCTGGGAGAGTTTCTTAAATTCTCGTGACCTTGGTTTCCTCATCTGTCTAATGGGGAAAATAACTGCTGCCCTGCCCAACTGCTAAGAACAGAAATAATGTATGTTACATGCCTGTTAGAATTCTGGAGGTTGGTTACCCAAAAAAGGGATAGCATTATCAAATTCAACTAAATGATTAAGGAAGAAGGGTTGCTATTAGAATAGAATGACATTAGTAGGACTTAAAACTTGGGAAAGTTTTCATGAAAAAGGTGATACCGACAAGCTAGGTCTTGGATAATGTGGGGATTTAGGGAAAAAAATGAAAGGAGATAAAGTACTGTGTTTGATTACAGAGAAGTGAAATTTGTGGGAAGAGAAATGGATCTTTAGCAGGAAGGGACAAAGAAAGGATGGTAATCATGATGATAACACAGAAAAAATAAGTGCAGATGGTAAAACATTTTAGACTAAATCAGGCTGCTAAACTCCAAAATCTCTTAACAGAGCAAACTAGGTTTGGCTTTATAAAATACAATCATGTTTCACAATTTAGGAACAGTGGCATAAAGAAAAATAACAAATCAAATCTATCAGTCCTCAACCCCTACGGTTAAAAACAATTATGGATTAAAGATTCTTAAAGGCGTGGCTTTACTTGTTACCCAGATTCCCAAGCCAAACAACATCAAGAAAATCCTATTAAAATAAAAGACCCTTTTATAGAATCTAAAGAACGCAAAGCAGGTAAATACCAAAACTTCTTAAGGGTGCTCCACTGGTGAGACCTGTGGTTCAGCCCCAGAGGCAGGAGCCAGCAGGGGGGCGCTGTGACCTGCTCTAAGTAATGGCCAGGTCAGTTATGTAAACTTACTTATTTCTCCTTGGAATGAAAGTGGAAAAAAAAAAAAATGTCTGTAACGAGTCTGTCAGGATTGTTAAGTGCAGATATTCCTCAGCTTTATTCTGAAGAAAAGAAATCTTATTAGAGTCCTATATTAAGTTTCAGATTTAACACAAATATTTAATTGAATTATATAGAATGAGGAATCAAAGATCATGTGTGACTGAATTTCAGTATCTCAGTACAGGAACTTTGATACACTGCTTTCCAAGGGATCTATATAGTAGATTTGGTATTTAGTACTCACAGTGCTATACATAAAATGGTATACTGGTGACAGTTTTTAGTAATAAACATTAGTGAATGGGGTCCAAGGCAGACCTTTCTAAGCAGTATAGCTTAGAAAGGAAACAAAATTTGAGATTTTATGAAATAAGAAAGGAGGAAATAAAAGACCTGCATATTTCAAGAGAAATACTTCAGTATGGTATATGTTTGTTAAATCAGGGTTAGAAACATGTATGTTACATAAACCAGTAACATGTAGATTAAAATTCAAATCCAAAAACAGGGAAAAAACTTCACCTGAACGTAAATATTGTTCCACTACTAGCAAGCAGTAGACCTAATGGACCAGCGTGCTGACAGAAGCTTGGCTTAATGCAAAGCAAAAAGCTGCTTCTAACTGGATATATATATAGTTTTAAAATTATATTTTATTAAATTTTATTAAAATATTTAATTTTATATTAAAATATTTTGTATCATATATAAAAATGTTCATGTTTATATATTATATATTTAAATGGAAGTGCAGTTGACACAATTTATATTAGTTTCAGGTGTGCAACATAGGGATTCCACAACTCTGTACCTTATGCTGTGCTCACAAGTATAGCTACCGTCACCATACAGCACAATTACAGTACCATTGACCATATGCCCTATGCTGTACTTTTCTTTTTTTTTTTTTTTAAGATTTTATTTATTTGACAGAGAGAGAACACAAGCAGGGGGAGTGGGAGAGAGAGAAGCAGGCTTCCCACGGAGCAGGGAGCCCGATGTGGGGCTCGATCCCAGGACCCCGGGATCATGACCTGAGCTGAAGGCAGACGCTTAACGACTGAGCCACCCAGGCGCCCCCCGCCCATGCTGTACTTTACTTTTCATCTCCCTGACTTATTCATTTCATTACTGAAAGCCTGTACCTCCTACCAATCATTTTGCCCATCCCCCCCATTCCCCACCCCTCTGGCAACCGCCAGTTTGTTCTAATTGGATATTTCTGAAAGAAGCCTGGCTATGCCCCATTTAAATTTTACTTCTGTTGCCTCATGTTGTTTCGGGCAGCATAAATTTGAGAGGAGCTTTGGTAACAAAAGCCTTGCCTTGTAGACTTTTGGTCTATGACTTAATAAAAAATACTTTTTCAGGATATTAATCTATATTTAGGTCTTTAAATATTTAAGAATTCTCCAAAACAAAAAAATTAAGCATTCTCAAGAATTAGCAAATATAGGTAAGTATTTATTGTGTAAAATTTATGTTCTCAAAAAGAAAGCTTTAATTGCCAATGGGTTAAAACTGAATATACAAAATACATATCCAGTTTCAAATGCCAGTGTATTAAGTTTTTAATAAAATGTTTCTAAATTTCGAAATGTTCATTGGGAGAAACAAAGAGTTTTATAAAGATAATAAAAATAAATACCAATACAGGATGTTCAGAAGAGAGAGGAGGAATAGATTCATATAATGTTTCCTCATATTCAAAATTCTTCTGCATATTTATTCGACAGACACTTCTGAGTGCTTATCAAATGAACAGGATGCCCTGGAAGGCATTGGGAATATAATGGTGAACAAGGCATAAGTCCTGGCCTGAGCTCCAAACATTTATGGTCCAACTGTGAGGTGTGTGCGATGGGGAAGGGACCAGAGAATGGCATAAGCAAGAGACACTCCATATACATACAGAGACTTATGGGGAGAGTAGAACAAAAACCTCACATTTCATCTTTTAGAATCCTATAAACTATAAATTAATAATGAAGAAATTCTGTTGCTAAAGAGAAAATCTTTCTTGTCATTTTAGTAAAGTTTCATTTTAGAAGTTTTTTCCTGACTCAGCCACTTCCTAATACTGTTTTGAGTTATGGTCCACACATTTCCGCTGTCAGGTTTATGCTTCAGGCAGTGGTGGGTGCTGCTCTGAGTGGATGCTGAAATTAATATGCCATGGCCTGAACAGCACAGATGACATAGTGGAAGGCATAAATCACAGCACGACCTTTGGGGGATCTCCTTGGACATGACTCCATCTCCGTCATGAGACATCTTCAAGCATTAGCCCTTACATTCCCTGCCTGCATCCTTTCTGCCATTCTCTCTTGTTTTATGTTTCTTCATTAAACTAAAAGCACGCTGTGAAGATTTCCAACTGGGGAGATAGCTGGGAGATGTTTGGGTTGGAAGGTGGGAGAAGGCTATAAAGCACCGAGGGACAAGAAGCAATGCTGCTTAGGAAAGGAGAATTCCTTTTATCTTTTCCAAGTACATTTTCATGGCCTTTGGGGAATGAATGAGAGACCCACATAGAGATTACTTATAATAGCAAAAATATAACCACTATACTTTTAAACACAAATGATTGCATATATAAAAAAAGGAGGAAAAATAAAAATGAAACTATAGATGGGAATAATAATCTCTTACCATAGTATGTAAGATACTCTGCTGTGTGTAAAAATGTCAGTGAAACCAGAACGTTGAAAATCCAATTTATTCCAGATGAACATGCATTTCCTGTACTTCTTCCCCAAAGGGGATATATTTCAGAATTCACAGTCCAAGGCATTGGTCCCATTCCTGAGAAAAACATAAAACTAAAAATTTCAGTAAAATAGTTTATAAGGAATTTGAAAAAGTAGTTTGTCCTCTAAAAAGAGACACTTTAAATTAAACACAACAACACAAAGCCTTTGTTTACCAGGTGCGAAGAAAACAAGATATAAAATAAGGCCCAGAAGTGCAGTCCAGGAGTATGGCGTAGGGCAGAAATTGTAAGCCCAAAATACTTCTTCTGTTTTAAATTTGGTTTCATTCTCACATCTGAAAAATAATGCAATATAAGTATTAATGTTTTAGGGTATAGTTGCAGAAATTCAATGTGCTTATCTTGGAAATATCTGAAAGTTCCTTAATATCGTTAAGGAAAAGGGTCCAAGATGTTTTTCTTGAAAAAAAATTAAGATTTAAATATACAGTATTCGCTGTAAAGCTCACATAGAATATCTTAGATCTGAATATAACTCAAGAGAAAAACAAAGAAATATACTGTGTGTACAACTCAACAGCAAAAAAACAATCCAATTAAAAAATGGTCAGGGGGGATGCACCTGATTGAGCGTCTGATTCTTGGTTTTGGCTCAGGTCATGATCTCAGGGTCCTGAGATTGAGCCATGCAAGTCAGGCTCCGCGCTCAGTGAGATTCTTTCTCCCTGTCCCTGTCCCCTCCCCACTCTCTCTCACTAAAAATAAATAAAATAAATGGTCAGAGGATCTAAATGGACATTCTCCTAAAGGAGACATATAGATGACAGGTACACGAAAAGGTGTTCAACATCATTAATCATCAGGGAAATACAAATCAAAAGCACAATGAAATATCACCTCCCACCTGTTAGAATGGCTACCATCACAAAGATGAATAACAAGTGTTGGTGGGGATGTAGAGAATGAGGAACCCTTGTGCACTATTGATGAGAATGTATATTGGTGCAGCCACTATGGAAAACAGGATGGAGGTTCCTCAAAAAATTAAAAACAAAATTACCATAAGATTTGGCAATCCAACTTCTGGGTATTTATCTGAAGAAAACGAAAACACTAACTCAAAAGATATATCCACTTGCATGTTCACTGCAGCATTATTTACAATAGGACATGAAAGTAACCTGAGTGTCCACTGATGGATGAATGGATAAAGAAAATGTGTGTACATACACACACACACACATACAAATATTACTCAGCCTTAAAAAAAGGAATTTTTGCCATTTTTAACAATATGGATGGACCTTGAGGGCATTATGCTACGTGGAATAATACCATATGATCTTGTATGTGCAATCTAAACAAAAATACTGAGCTATGGTCTTAGATACAGAGAACAGATTTGTGGTTGCTGGGGAACGGAGTTTGGAGAATTGAAATGGGTCAAAAGGTACCAACTTCCAGTTAAAAAATAAGTCATGGAAGGTACTGAACTGCATGGCCACTACAGTTAATAATACTGCATTGCATGTTTGAAAGTTGCTAAGAGAGTAGGTCTTAAAAGGTCTCATGACAAGAAACATTTGTAAATAATGTATGATGATGGACGTTTAATGCCAAATCATGTTGTCCACCTGAAACTAATACAATGTTATAGGTTAATTATATCTCAATAAAAAAACCACATTGTGTTTTATACGCACTTCATATAAGTCAGACATGATTTCCAGTTAGTCCTCGAAAGCTATACTAACACTTTAAGACTGCCGAGAGTCTGTCGTGGTAGAAAGACCTTAGAATTTGCAGTCAGGACAAGATTGAAGTCCCCAAACCAGATTTTTTTTTTTTTTTCATCTGTAAAATGGGGATAATACCTTAAGGATTAGAAGGGTCCCTTGTAAACAGGTGATGGCATAGATGTGGGGAGGGAACAGTGCTTATATCTGATCCCAACTAACACTTTCCCTTCCTGCTGTGTGTCCTTGCTTCTGTCTCAGTCACTCCTTAGTGACTTTGCCTCCTAGTTCTATTGTCAAGCAAAGTCTCCTCTGGTCTTAGATTGACTCTCAAGTTAAACTTCCAATTCTTTACCTTAATTGAAACT
This sequence comes from Mirounga leonina, assembly GCF_011800145.1. Taxonomy (NCBI): domain Eukaryota; kingdom Metazoa; phylum Chordata; class Mammalia; order Carnivora; family Phocidae; genus Mirounga; species Mirounga leonina. The sequence goes on along the minus strand of NW_023270504.1, from coordinate 707,597 downwards.
GGAATTGCCCATGAAGACACAACCAGCCTCACAAACACTCTTGCCCTCATTGTCATTTTTAGACTAGTGTTCTGCCTCTATCAACCTCTGATGTTTGAACCTTAACATTTAAGCCCTGTCCTTGGTCTGTTTATGACCTCCATCATCATAACACCCCACCTTGTCTTCCTGAGTTGAGTGCCTGGTCAGTCATATCCTCTACCCCCTCACATCCTCTGCCACAGCTGTTTATTTTTACTTCTGGCCCATATAATACTTTGGCTTAATAGTTCTTTATTTAGCCTCTGAAATTGCAAGAGGGCATTTTGCTTGATTTGGAACTATTTTACTTCAAGGTCTCAGCATTCCTTTTCTGATAACAAGCATTCCTTTTCTGGTAACAAGCATTTTATTTCCTAATTTCTGATCACTTCCTCTACACCCAAATCACAATCTTTAGATTCTAAACTCCCCTCAGCTTTCATTTAACCTCATCACTCAGTGTAGACCATGCCAATACTCTGCCGGTCTCTAGAATCCATCTTTCCTTCCTCCATGCTTATCTGCCATCCTCACGATGTCAGTTTCCAACCATGCACAGTACCATTTAACTGCCTTCAATTACCACTGGGCTAAACTTTGCTCAACTGTTGCATCAATTAATTAAAATATGTACTATCTTCTAGTACTGAAATCTTTCCCTCTTTCTCACTACTATGAACTTGGGTCCTTCTTTAAGAAGAAAATGGAGGACATTCAATTTGAACACCCTCAATTTTACTCTCTTGAACCTCTTGTTTTTCTGCATTTTCTTTCGGGGCTCTTCTCCTACACCTCCATTAGTAACATGTCTCTTGCCTTTTCTAAGGACCTGTACCCCCTTCTCCTTCTGTCTCTGCTGGGGTCACGTTCCATCAGCCGTCTGTCTCTTTCTGCCATTTTCAGTTTTTTCTGACATGAGCCTTCCTTTCTGTTTATGACACACAAGCTTGCTGCTACTCAACTGTTCAACCCCTCTTGTATTACACTACTAGTTCATCTGCAATTACAGAGAAATTTATACTGGTGAACTCTTCCTCCTTACAACCTACTCTTTCCTTCCTAGGCCAGCTCCCCCGTCCACCCATAGGCCAGCTGACTCTGACTCACTCAGGTTCTGTTTTCCTGAATCTACTCACCCAAAAGTTAGACCTTCTAGCCGCCAAATTCACTTATCTTGCCTTGATTTTGAGGTTCTTTGATTACTTTCTTGTGCTTGATATTGCTGACAGACCTTTTTTCTTCTCTTTCCCCTTTGCTTTTTACAGTTATATCTTCATCTTCTCCCTCTGATATATATGTCTTCATTGCTTTTTAAAGGGTCTCTTCCTCCCCTCAACCTCTAAAGGTGTGTTTTAAGGTTCTATTGTGGGGTCTGTCCCTTGTCTCTTAAACATCTCATCTAATTTTAATTAAATTTTTAAAAGAAAGGAAGACTGCCACATGCAGTGCCTCACTGGGATGTGTCTGGAGTCTTGGAATCTTGACTACCCTACATTCTCCTACAAATTGAACCTGAGAGCTCGTTTGGAGGTTCTGCCAGGTGCACAGCTTCTCATATACCCTTGATGGAAGAACAATATCTGGGAAGGTCATCCTCTTTGAGTGTACAGCTACAGGAGAGATGCACATGGAAGGGTGAGGAAGGAGACACATGTCTAGCCGCCAAATCAGCCAAATCAACCGTGGCGATCAGTGGGGTGACATATCACTGCTAGATCACCCTCATACCCATCTCATCTAATTTTAGAGATTGATGGTTTCCACATGGATGCTCCCTGATAGTTTATTCTAGCATTGACTTTTTTTCTTATGCTCCATTGATGGAATTTAGGTACCTGCTGAATTACCCACTATTATCACAGGCTGTTGGAACATTAACTGTGTAATGCATACTGAGTGCTTAGCACACTGCTCGGCACGTAGCGTATGCACAGTAAGTATTAGTGTAATAGTGCCTCTCGTGACATTTCTGTTTTCGATACCACCACCACTCCCTGAGTTGAAATGGGTTAAACTCTTGCAGTTATCTTCAATATTTTCTTACCCATCTTTCTTAAAATCCTCTATACTTTTAAGCCCAATTAAAGAAGAGTGGCTAAGACTATGAGCTCTGGGACTGACATCCTATGTTCAAATCTAGGTTGGGACACCCAGATTTGAAGCTGGGATATTTGTGACCTACGTACTTAACTTTCAAAGCCTGTGTCCTCATCTGTGAAATAAGGATTTTCCTGGCACCCACCTCATACAGTTATTTTGAGGCTTACATGAGATGATGTATGCAAAGAACTTCACATGATGTGGGTAGGAATTCATAATTATATTGCCTAGACATAGTTTCTTGAATCTGCCTTTTCTGTTTGCGTTAATACCACCCCAGTTCAGACAGTTTGTCTCATCAACTGCATTTGTCTCCTTGGCAGACTCTGGAGTAGTCTCTCCGTGATCCATTTCCTGATACTCATCCTCTTCTGTAGTCCTCTCTCCTTGAGTGTGGGAGTGACCTGTGACTTGTTTCTAACAGAACGTGGCTGAAGTGACAGGACGTATGTGATTATGTAAGCTGCTCCGCAGAAGTCTCTCACTCCGTTGCTGGCTTTGAAAAAGTAAGCTGGTACGTGATGGGATGCCAGTGTTGGGATGCTCATGGGAGGGACTGAGAGAAGTCTTTAGGGGCTGGGGGTAGCCTTTGATTGACAGCAAGAAACTGAAGTCCTTGGTACAAAAGGTACCGAATTCAGCTAACAAAATCTTCCTTAGCTGAGCCTCAGAAACAACCACAGCCCAAGTGAATACTCTGTAGCCTCGTGAGACCCTAGGCAGCGGGCCTAGCTCAGCCGTGCTTGGACTGCAGGCCTACGGAAACTGGAGCATAATTAATGTGTGTTGTTTTAAGTAAGTATGTGGCGGTATTACTGTAGCAGCAAAAGCAAATAAATATAGTCTCCTAATGCTTTTCCCTGCGTCTTGCACTCCTTTCTTCAAACTACCGCCCCACCAAGTTGAGCTCTCGAAAGCACTGCTCTGGCCACCTCCCTGCTCAAAAACCTTCAGTCCCCTTATCCCAACTGCCTATAAAATGGGGCCTGCAAAATTTAGCTGCAGCCTACCTTGTATCTTATACTCCTGTATACAGTCCTTTTCTCCAAATAATTATACTACTAATTTTTTGAACCAACTTCCCAGCCCCGGGATGTTCTACTCATGCCATTTCCTCTAACTGAAGGCAAACTCTCACTCTTGATCTCCACTGTCACAGTCTAGCTCGGCCTTCAAGGTGAGTACAGATGCCACCCACTCACCTACCTGAAATGCTCTGTTCTCTCAATGGATTTCCATTTTCCTCACTTACATCATTATCATGTACGTGCTCTGAAATCTCCTATCTATATATCCTCCCTCTTTTACTGTCCTGGACTCCCATCCGAGGCAGCACAGCACAAAGGTTAAGATCTAGAGTTAGGCTGCACGGTTTTGTATCTAGGTTCTGTTACTTACCAGCTGTGTAACTTTGGGCAAATTAGTCAACCTCTTTGTACCTTGGTTTTCTAATCTATATAAAGTCCCTAATAAACTTGTCACAAAGATTATATACAGTTGTAATTGCATGGCACGAAGAAAGTGATTTAAGTGTATGCCAAAAGAATAGGCAGTTTTGTATCCTCCACCTGCCTTTTCTTAAATCTCCACCTCTAGTTCATACTAGTATTCTCTATGGACATAAATGAAGCCTTCACACTGAACTGTGAGTAGAAAACAGCATTAGAAACCCCCTGATCAATAATCTTCCATCTTCATTCCTCACCAAATAGTCTTTTGAATTATATAAGAAAAGGGACAGGGAGGGAGAAGGAGAGAGCGAGCGAGAGAGAGGAGTGAAAAAGACAAGCAGGCAGGTTTCTGGGGAGGGAAATGCTTACATATACTCAAATCACTAAAATTCACTGAAAAATTCTATTTCCATTTTCATTATTATCAAAGTCACTTGCAGGATCTCTTTTGCTGGAACAATGGAAAGCAGCATATTTTAGGGTGAGCTCTGTGCTTGGCTGGGTGTAGTTTTTCACTGTTTGGCCATGCACGTTTATGTGCGTAAAAGGGCGAGTAACTCATCATCCTCATGCTGATTTTAGGAAAGTGCCACAGGCTCTGACTTGGCAGAGTTACACACTCAGCAGTACGCAGACTGCTAATGACTAAGACGGTGACATCACCTGACCTTTAGAATATAAACACTGGAAATCCCAACTAAAAGATAAAAATGTATATTCCAAATGTTATTGCAAAATACCCTCATGTTTTCCTGGCTGAGTGACTGCGGGTGGAAGAACATAATGCTCCAGAGAAAGAACAAAAAATACTTTCACATCAGTGTGTGGGCTGGGATTAGAAAAAGCCATGCTCTTTGACGGGACACCTCACCACATCCTAGAGCAAAAACCAGAAAACGGACGACGATACCAGGAGCTATGAGAGAGGCTGCTGCAGCGCAAAGAGCAGCAGAATCAGGCAAGCAGGCAAAACAGGTCTCCCTTTGCCAGAGACAGAGGACTACTCGAGCGAGCGAGCGAGCGACAGGACGAACGCCTGCCATGCAGACCATAAACGAGCAGTTCGCTGTTCCAGCCGCAGAGCCCACAGTGCTGCCTTTAATAACGCTTCTAGGAATTAACAGCTCTCTTTCAAGGTGGAACAGTCCTCCCTTGCCTACTCAACACCCACTCTAACACCAGTTCAGATGTAGAGCTATTCTGCCTATTGTGTGTGTGTGATCTCTCTCTCCATCAGATATCCAGAGAAACAACCAAAGGAACTAAGCGCTACAACTGCTCTTGCCCCAATTAACCATAAGCAATTTGTTCTGTGCTTCCTACACAGCACATGCTTTTCTATTGCTCCTTTATTCACGATGAAATGAACTGCTCATGTTCATAGGTGGGGGATGCTAGAAAATACAACCTGTATTTAAAATGCAAAACTTCAAATTTTATTTAGCCAATCTTTTTTTTTTTTTTAAAGATTTTATTTATTTATTTGAGAGAGAGAATGGGAGACAGAGAGCATGAGAGGGAGGAGGGTCAGAGGAAGAAGCAGACTCCTGCCGAGCAGGGAGCCTGATGTGGGATTCGATCCAGGGACTCCAGGATCATGACCTGAGCCGAAGGCAGTCGCTTAACCAACTGAGCCACCCAGGCACCCTTATTTAGCCAATCTTAATTGTTGAGAAACCAAGAGAACTCTGCCCCCATCCCAGAGTTTACAAAAAGATGTAGGGTTTTGGAGAAGGGAAAAGAAAGCTTGCTAGGGTTTGCCTACCACATCTACCATTCTACTGAGTTTACTGTATGTAAATTCATTACTGGGAAGTGGGAGTGAAGCATGATTTCATCTCTAGTTCCTGATACAGGTCTGTGATTTCTTTGAAGAACATCATTAAGCTATCACCTCAAAACAAAATAGACACCCCAAAGGGTGAACTTTAATAGTTCTTTATCTATAGGAATTTATGATCTGATTACACAGTTAGTCTGAGCATGGTGGTAGAGAGGTACCTAGAAAAGGATAGAGTATCTCCCCAGGGAAGGACACCTTTGCTCTTGTCTGAAGAGAAATAAACATAATGCCAATCACTCAGAGGGCCAGGATGATGTAAATTTATAAGCAACCAAAGCCATGAGAAATTTCAACTTTTGAACATTCCCATCAAAGCAACAGGAAAAGCTACTGTTAGAAACTTGACTCATTACTTCTCATTTTAATTTCTGTTCACTAGCATAATTCCTACGTGATAATCTAACATGAAATAAACTTGTCAAGGGTGGCAACATAGCATTTAAATTTTTTTTAAAAAAGATTTATTTTAGAGAGTGAGAGCGAGCGAGCAAGCAAGCAGGGGGAGAGGCAGAGGGAAAGAATCTCAAGCAGACTCTCTGCTGAGCATGAAGCCCAACACGGGGCTCGATCTCACGACCCTGAGATCATGACCTGAGCCTAAACCAAGAGTTGGATGCTCAACATACTGAGCCACCCAGGCGCCCCAGTATAGCATTTAAATTCTAACATATGTACAGTTGAATAATTTTAGAAAAGTACGGCTCCCTAGCTTGTAGCATGCAGACCAGGTTGAAGATCTTGGCTTCAGATGATTTTCTATTGTCTACCTTTTATTTTTCCTGTTTTTTTGTTTTACAATTTTCCTACAGAGGACTGTCACATAAAGGCAAGTTGAAAAAAATCATTATCTTTTGTTAATTATCATTTTCTGGTAAAAAGAAAATCTTTAGAATTATTGAGACAAATCATAGACATGGGTAAATTTTATTAGCATTAGATATTTGGAACTAAAGCCTCTTTTTAAATGAATGAACTTTTATTTATATGTAAGTCGTGGTATCTAAACTATTTACCAGGATGTTGGCTAGCTTATATATCCTGAGTATGGGAAATAGATGGAAAGAATATGAGTGGGCAACCAGATGAAAATAATATTTAAAGCCATACAGATACAATGATACGGTATAGTCTCTAATTCTGGTAAGAATTTAAATTGGTATAATTTCCTTTTGGAATGAAATCTGGCAATTTGGACATAAGAATATTCATATCCAAATATTCATGACCTAACGTCTCATTTCTAAAATTTATTCTTAGGAAATTATCTGAATGGAAACATTATATGCTGAAAGATATATTTCACTATACTTTTATTTATCACAAGCTTAACACAGATGAAAATTAGAAATAATAAAGATATCTGCAGTGGAGGGTAGTTAAGTGAATTAAGGTACAACTGTAGGAAATAAAGCAGCCATTAAAATTTTTAAAAGTAAGTTAGGCTAAACTACAAAGATTTGAAGTTTAAGTCTTAGATCTAACTTAGGTTACTTTCATTTTGGTATCAAACGAACAGTACAGTGAATGTACAATCAATAGAAGTGGATGTGGTTCCCTGTTGCCTCTCCGGATCCTCCCAGACTTGTCCCCTGAAGTTCTGGGGTCAATGTAAAAAATATGCCAGAAGAGCCCTGTACTCTGCCTTGGGGAGGAGGGTCCACATTAGCGTTCAGAGTTCAATCCCGTTTCTGTCTAAGAAAATTCCCTACTTTAAAGAAAATACTTCATCATTCTTTTTCCTACTGCATCATTACACCAACAGCAAGCCTGGCCATGGTCTACTTTGTAAAGATTACCTGGAAACATGGAAAATATCATGAACTTGGCATTGCAGGAATATCAAACTATAAAATATTATCTATGATACAAGGTTACAGGAGAGTAAATGGAAATATGGAAAATGGGGGGGGAATCTATTATGATGATGATGATTTTCACTTTTGAATTTATAGTTGTGATAATGTCCCTGTGACAAGATGGGAGCAACTTTAAGAATTCACAGATCACTAGTCCTGGGCCTCTTTTTCCATTGTTTTGTTTCACTCTAAATTTTTTCCTGTAGTAAAGGCAAGCATTAGAGTTAAAATTATTGGTCATTCTCTGGCTTCCACTGGCACTGAAAGGAAGGGAAATCTTGCTTTTGAATTACAAGTCTTCTCCATCACACCGTTCCTTCATATTGCCCCAAAGGCCTCCAGGCTCCAGTTTCCATATTTATACTCGGCTGTCACCACACGGCCTCCCTTCTCAGGAGCCTAATGGCGCCTGCCTCTGTTCACAGCTCGGGAGTCCCCCCCACACAAGCGGTCACGCTCTGCCCCACGAACGGCTTGCCTGGCTCTATGTTAGATACCAACAGCCTTGGCACACGGTAGATGCTTTATACTAGGGAATGACTTGACGAATGGTTTATGTTCCCTCTCTCTGGAAGTCAGAATATGACCTATTTGAACAGGATAGAGCAATACAGAAGTGGAAAGACTAAGAGGGTAAACAGAGGCCATAAGAAGGATCATATAGTTGACAGTGATGGGGGAGTGCAGAAGAGAGAGGCGAAGGGCAGACCACCACCAGTCTGATGCACAGTAGTCTAGATCTTCTTTCTAACTTTGCTCTCTTACTTTTCTGTGTAACTTCACCATAAAACTTCCATTAACCAGGAAATCTGGTGTGTCTGTTCCTCTCAACATGGAAAGTTATAACAGAATGGCTAAAGTCTAAGGTAAGAGTACTGATCCTGATTCTGCATCTATAAAATCCCACAGGTCCTCAAAAGAATGTATCATAATGGCCATACAGTTCCATTCTTGCAATAAGATTTTTTTAAATATTGAAAATATGGTATAAAATATTAAGATAACTTTTCCCCATACAGTCACTGTGGGAGATGCTACCCTATTCCAATTATGCTGTACTCTGTTGCTCATATATGTTCTGGAATTCCTTTTGGAATCACATTCAGAATCTGCTTCTTTGTCATTCAAGAAAACCGTCATTTTTTTTTTCTACTTTGGGCTCTCTTCCTCCTTTTCTTTTATTTCTTGCCATTATGAGCCAATCATAGGATCCCTGAAGTACTGGGTAAAAAGGAGAGACTGAACCAAATGGGATGAAGGTGGGGAAACAGTGTAATCGAAGTAATAGCAACAAACTCAGCATAATAAGTTCATTTGTTTGTCACGGGCTCCAGAGCCATGAGAAATGTGGGATGCTGCTAAATAGGGTGGTGCTGCAGGCACACTGCTCCCATCAGTGGTACTTAAATTGAAAGGCACTTGTGAGATCTTAAATGATGTCTAATACCTGGCACAATGTATATACTTATTTGTTAAATAAATGAGTAAATAAATGAAAAAAGGCTTAATTCAGTAGAGTTGATTTTGCTGATTGCTACTGGTTTCATAATTTAATAACCATTTATGATTAAAAACATTTTTTCAAAGATGATACTTTAGTAAATGAAATTAATAGTACAACTTATCATGAGACAGGGTTAGGATTGGCTCTTGTGTGATGATGCTGTGGTAAGGATCTCATGATGGTGAATTATACCATCCCTCTCAAGTTCGAATTCAATTCAGAGACCAGAGGTTTTCCCACCCTTCAGGCTTTGCTCTCCTGCCTGACTTCTTTTACTCTCCTGCATGTCTTGGGGACCTTTCTCCAGGAAGGACACAGTACCTCTCTCTTTCCCCTTCCTGCCCTAGGGCTTCATAGGCCACTATAATGTAGTACATTTTACACATAAACAACGTTCCATATTTTTTAAGCAAAACGATAAAAATACTTTTTATTAATTTTAAGCTGATCTTTGGTCATCTGATACCAGTCTCTCCACAATGCTGTATTAGAGAAGACATATTTGCCACTGAAATTTTAAATTTTAAGAATTTATCTCTACTGAATTTAAAAAGTTATTGCCTATGATGATATCAGACAGACGTACTTCCTTACATAAGCATAATGAAATCTGTCTGTATCATCCCAAGCTGTGAGAACTTCACAACAGTGCTCTGGGCTCATTTTCTTTCCACCACGAGAGTTCCTGCACAGTACCCCCGCGCGTTTTAATTTGCAGGTGCATGGGAATGAATGTAGCTGATTTCTCGCGGTTGGCTATCTTGATGCAAACAATGGTATAATTTGTATCTTGGATTCTTTTCAATCCATTCTACAGCTGCCTTCCATCAAGTGTGAGTTCTATGGCTTCTTTCTGAAAGCTGTGCTCCCAACAGAAATGTCCTTGAGTAGCAGTAAATCTTCACTTGAGGAAGTTGACTAATATTTGTATGGAGTTTTACCATACACAAAACACCTTAATATACGTTAACTCATTTAATTCCCATAATAATCCAAAACAACAGCATTAATAGTTTCATTTTGCGTATGCGACAAGTCTTTTTAAAATGCTGACTCTCCCAAGATTACACAGAAGAGGTAGCATTTGAAACCCAGTCTTCTCGGTTTCTTTCTCCTTCAACATAATCATCCTACCAGTTCATGTATATATGAAAACCTCTTTCTTGAGGTGCCTTATTTTTTTTTATGGAATATAAATACAAAAAGAAGATATGAAAACTCTGCTTGAAATCTCCCCTAAGTCAGTGTTCTTCCTTAATGTCAGTAGTGAAATCACTCAATCTCTATTCAAAATGAGAATAAAATGCCTCCCAAAGAACATGAGGAATTAAAATGAGTAGTACCTTGGCAAATTTGAGCTCTGTGTTTTGTATATTCTCTTCTGACTTGGTATCCATTCTGCCCCAATGCACAAAACAATAATCAGAACAGAAAGGATGCTGATATGAGCCAGGAGTTAAAACAATCTCAATAACTAGATAACTCATTTGAGGGCAGTGATGTCAACACTACAAATGTATTGCAAGGAGAACAATCATTCCAATACAACAAGATGGCAGTGTTAAGCAGTCTTTAAATAATACATCCTCTAAAACACAGAACTACATAATGACTTTCTCTGATAGAGTCCTTGGTAAGGAAGTAAAAAAAAGTTTCCCCAGAAAGTTGCTTAGAGGATGAAAATGTGCATGGAATGTCTCAGAGATTACTTAAAAAAGAAACTGTGCCATCAGTTATTGACATAAGAATTTTGTAAATAATGAGGAGATGGAGTCATTCTTAGAAAAAACTATAAACTGTAAGGCAGTTTCGCATTATTTTATCTCAAATTACTGCTAAAGTGAAAACGTAATCGTTTCATAAATTAAGCATTTTAATGGCAATTGCCTTTTTTCTTACTTTCTGATTTGTACAGAGACTTCTGAAACACTTTACTGATTCCCAGGAATGAAACAAACCTATAAAACGGAAATGGGTCTCGATTGTTCTAAATCAAAGCTGGGTTTTCTGCCATTTGCAAAGGTGAACGCATAGTTTAACAGGTCCTTTAACGCCCTGTCCTTCCTTCTCCTGTGTTCCTGGCACTGGAGCAAACAAAGCAAATCGTGTCACACCCACCTTCAGGCTCCTGACCCTAAAACCAGCCCTGGCTTCACACCAGGAGGGTCCCTGCAAGGTCTGCCCCCTGCTCCAGCCTTACCCAGCCTGTCCTCCACCTCAGCTACCATCACCCCTGCTCCCACGGGCTGGCACAGCGACAAGCACACAGTTGGTGCTCAGTAAATATCTGTTACATGCATCAATCATTTTCACCACTTGACAGTGTAACAAGAAAATACTGCCTCGTGATTCTGAAATTCCTTTATTTCCAAAGCAATTTTATGTAAGGAGAGAATGAATTAGTGTAATATGTTCTTTCTTCTTTGCATGAATTTTTGTGATTTTGTTAGTTTATAGCAGGTATTTAAAGTTTTTTAACTCCAAGTAATCATTCCTTTAATTAAATTATTATTTCAACAAATAAATGTCTGTTGTATTCTAGGCATGAGAATAAGTATTAGAATAGATGAATTTAAATATTCATTCATTCCATCACTTAACAGTAATTTACTACAAGCTCAGTGTCAATTAAATTATTAGAAGAACAGCCAAAAAGAAATGAGCAGGTGAGAAGTTTTCATCTTTCCTAACACACACACAAACCCCCGCACCCAAAGAAGAGAAGATTAGTGGGGATCTGTGGTATTTTTCTTCACACTGCTTTTATTACAAAGTACGTTGAAAAAACCTTGTGTTCACCTTGGGTAGAAGTTTTCCCAGAGGGTCCCTGAAGTTGGTAATATGCCTCAAAGTTCTATCCCTTAAAGGAAAGGGGGTCCTGAAGCATCTGAAATGCACACTGTAGGAAGATACTGGCATTTACAGAGAGAACACAAAATCAGAGGTGACCGGTCCTTGGGGATGGTTAGATCAGTCTGGCTGCCCTAATCACAACAGAGAAAACCCAGAGTCATGGAATTTTAGGAGCTGGGAAAACTTCAGACAGAGTATTAAATCTGGGCTCAACCTTGGTGAGTGATCATTCTTTGTACTCTATCCTATGTGGAGTGGGGGGATGGCGCCAAAGGTTAAATACTTTATCTAAATCCTCTCTCTCTGGTAATATGTACAAAGAGTATTTTCCCCAGAAGAAAGTGCTGATCAAATTTGAGATTTCAGTAAATGGCCTACTTTGAGCTTTTTTGGGTCCCATTTGCCTTTGTTCTTGGCATGGTGCCTGTAATAGCCAAAACATTCTTATATGAATCAAATCATAGCCACAAATTTTCTGTAAATGTTTTCTTTTAAAAAAAAAAGATAAAATTGTAATGTAAAACAGTGATGTTAAAGCGAACCTTTGATTCGGATATCAGGAGTTAATCTGGTTAAAAGTCTCAGAAGAAAAGGAGTTGGACTGGGTAAAGGGCCAGTTTGGTACAGAGGTTAACAGCACAAGTTTTGCAGGAGAATAGACCTAGGTTTGAGTTCTGGTCAACCACTTGCTAGTTTCCACCAAGGACCGTAAGTAAGTGATTTAAGCTAACTGAGGCTTACTATCTTCATTTAAAAATGCTTAGCATGTAATAAAGCTATTATTATGAAAACAACAGTAATTGTTGTTGCTATTAGTAAAACACATGTATTCTGCAGGCGTGGGCACCAGAGACAGGAATATTTTTTTCTTGTGTAAAGTTCTATACATTACAATATTCCCTTGTGGATATGATGTGTTTCCTATAGAAGAAGGAAATATCATCTGGATTCCTAGGATTTTTTTTTTTTCCTTCCCAGCTCATTTATTTATCCCAGTCACAGTCTTTTTGTTAATCTCTTTATAGCATTTTGATATACTACTATACTTTGATATACTTCCTTCCTCTTTAGTCTTTACTGAAACAAGTTTTCTCTTCATGCAATCATGAATAAACTTATTCTTTTTATACAGTAATGTATAAGCATTATCTTCTGGAACATTATAAATTTTAGGATGAAAATGAATAAACAGCAAGGGTAAGAGACAAGAGAAGGTGGCCTGTGAATAAATGAATAAATCACGATGCAAGGTGAATGGAAATAGTTGGGAGACTTAGCTTAGATTTTCTTACTGTCAAAAAATCAAAAAGGGCAAATGCACCAAGCTTGTGGATGATAAATTGCTATTTGTTAGCCATGAATCCATCAAGAGAGGAAGGGAATGATCACATTACAAGTTTTACTGGTACTAAGATGACACACATGATACTCTTAATTCTATCATAGAAATCTGGACCAAGTACGAGGATCTATCCTAAGAAAAACTACATAGAAATAAAAATAATACTTGATTACACATATTTGCTGGAGTACATATGCAAAAATATTCTACTCCTAGGAGACTTTTGTACATTCAAATAGATGAATTATGACTTTCTGTATGTCCAAAAGAATTAGGAACCATCTGAAACTTCCCTAAAAATACTCAAACTTGCCTGTTTAATAAAGGGAAATTTCACTAAAGTGGAGTAAAGGGGCTAGAAGGGCGAGCCATACCATTCAACATCAATTACAGGCCCCAACAGGAAAAGATGCACATCAAATCAACAAGAAATCAACCACTACAAGTCAGCCAATGAGAAACTGTCATCAGTCACCCCGAACTCTTGCTCTTCCTCCATCTCCAGTGGACTTTCATTCAAAACAACTACTCCCAAATTCCTCCTCTTCAAAATAACATTCCTCTCTTCTGTTAGATTTGCCTGTGGTTTTGCCATAGCCTGTATGTCCCGAATTGTAATTCTCTGTTATTCCCGAATAAGCCCAGTTTTTTGCTGGTAATTTTTACTTTTCAAGTTATGATAGTGATACATGCTGTTTATATTTTTGATAAGCACAATTAACAGAACAATGATTTAAGTAGCTGACAATCAAAACTGCCCTGCGACCTAAGTTTCCAAATTCCAACTCCTCATCTGCATGTACTCTATCATCATGAAATACATTATTTTAGTATACTTTTTTGAGTTCCTTCCCCATACATATTTAAAAACCTAGTTTGTGTGTGCAAATAAAATTAGGTTCATGCCATAGTTGTTTTAGAGACTGTTTTAATTTATTAAAGTTTGTCATACATATAAAGAATTTGTAAAATAGGTACACTATAAACTACAACAAGAAGATAACCACCCGTATACTCACCAACCAGTTTAAAAACTACATTATTATTAGACTTTAGAAGCTGTCTATAGGCCACTTTCTGATTGCATGCCTCCCTTGGTCCCATAGATAATCACCATCATTAATGTGTTAATTATGCCCTTGTCTTTCTCTGTTGTGATGCTATTTATATATGCATTCCTAAAAAATGGATTGCTTGATTATGCCTGATACTGAATTTGACATAGTGGAATACTGTATGCTTTCTTTCAGGACTTGCTTCTTTCCTGAAAATTACGCTTTTGAGATTCATCCATGTTGCTAGCCTTTAGCTATACTTCATTTTCAGTGTGCTACGCTATATACCTGTATGAATGTACTTTATTCTATTGTTGTTTACAGTTTTTAAAACTTATATGTAATGCTCTATGAACATATTTTTAACATATCTCCTGGTATATGTGTGTGAGAGTTTGTTAAATACAAAGAAATGGAATGTTGGATCACAGGTTATGTGCACGGCCAACTTTATCGACAACACAAACTGTCCAAAGGAGTTGGGTCCACCTAGATTCTCACCATCAGTAGGTAAGAGAGAACTCTGCACTGCAACCTTGCCGGCTTTATTTTTTTCACATCTGCTAATGTGGTAGATGAAAATGGTACTCCATTGTAGTTCTGTTTTTTGGTTTTTTTTTTTAAAGATTTTATTTACTTATTTGACAGAGAGAGACACAGCGAGAGAGGAAACACAAGCAGGGGGAGTGGGAGAGGGAGAAGCAGGCTTCCCGCTGAGCAGGGAGCCCGATGCGGGGCTAGATCCCAGGACCCCGGATCATGACTTGAGCTGAAGGCAGACGCTTAAGGACTGAGCCGCCCAGGCGCCCCTCTCCATTATAGTTCTAATTTGCATTTTCTTGATTAACCAAGAGCTTGATCCTCTTTTTTATATGTGTATTGGCCATTCGAATATCTGCGTTTATAAAGTGCTCTGCTCTTTTGCATTTTCCAACTGGATTCTTTTTCTAATTGGCTCACAGAAACATTTAGATATACTGTACATCGGGCCTGTTCAACAGAAATATAAAGTGAGCCACATATATAAATAAAAATGTTCTAGTAGCCACATTCAAAAAGTGAAACAAGTGAAATCAATTTTAGTAATATATTTTATTTAACTCAATATATCTAAAATATTTTCATTTCAACATGTCCAATATAAAAATTATTAAGAAGATGTTGTATGGTTTTTTTTTGTACTAAGTCTCTGAAGCCTGCTGTGTATTTTACACTTACAGTACATTTCGGTTGAGACGGAGCCACATTTCAAGTGGTCAAAAGCCACAGTGCCTTGTGGCTCCATCAGTGGGCAGCATAGCTCTGGGTACTAAGCATTTGCCAGGTATATGTATTGTAAATATCTTCTATCAACGTGGGTCTTCTTTTTTCAATTTCTTTAAGGTAGCTATCTTTTCACGAATCAGAATTCTGAAAGTAGTCAGGTATATTCAGAATTTCCTGTATGGTCTTCATTTTCTATGACTGGTTTAAAAAGAAGATCCTTCCCTTTCCCTGGGTCATAAAGATATACAGCTATATTGTCTGTTAAAAGTTTTACAGTTTGCAAATAACATGGTCATGTATGTAGAAAATCCAATGAAACCAACAACAACAGTTACTGGAACAAGTGAATTTAGCAGTGTTGCTTTTTTTCAAGATCAATATATAAAGACTTACTGTATTTTTACATAGTAAACCATCAGAAATTAAGAAAAATTCCATTAACAAGAACATCAAAAATATGAAATATTTAGGAATGTGACAGAATATGTGCAAGATCTGTAACCTAAAAACTACAAAATACTCCAGAAAAACAATAAAACTAAATAAATGCAGATATACCCTATTAATGGGTTTATTGTTAAAAATATCAGTTTTTCCCAAATTGATCTATAGAGTCAACCCAAAGCCAATCAGAGTCCCAGCAGGCTTTTTTTGGGGGGGGGAGGGGTAATTGACAAACGGATTATAAAATTCATATGCAATTGCAAGGGAGCCAAAGAGCCAAGACAAATTTTCTTCCATCTTTTAGCCTCCGGGTGGGGGTGGGGAGGTTCTTGTTCAGATGACTGCTGCATGCACATCCCTCAGAACCCTTCTGATGTGAAGCCAACCAAAATAACCTCTATTTTCTTTTGGATACTTCTGACAGAAATCCAGTCTTGGCTCTGAATATTCCTCCAAAGGTTGTTCACTCACCTGCTCTTCCTCTTGGTAGGAATCCCTCTCATTAAATGTATAGTTTCTAGGGTCATTCAGCTAAGCAGTGACATACTTTCAGAACAAATGGTCCAGAACACAATCTCAGAACGGAAGCAAAAGGAAAATTTAACC
Source organism: Mirounga leonina (assembly GCF_011800145.1). Classification (NCBI taxonomy): domain Eukaryota; kingdom Metazoa; phylum Chordata; class Mammalia; order Carnivora; family Phocidae; genus Mirounga; species Mirounga leonina. The sequence goes on along the minus strand of NW_023270504.1, from coordinate 691,256 downwards.
CCTAACATTGACCCCCATTCTCAGGATTTTCATTCTAACACAACAGATCCATTAAGGTTGGTAGGCACTGGATTCTGTCTCATTGTTCAAGAGAAGGTGCTGTGAAGGGCTGTAAACATTTTCTGTTCTGAACTTCACACCAACTCCCCTGTCCTCTGGTACTGAGAAACTAACCCACTCCCTCTAACTTCCCCTTCTGAGCCAACAAGTCCTAGAACAGGATTTAATGGCCTTTGGACAGCCAAACTGCAAGGAAAACAGCATCCTTCTACAAGATCGCAACACCTGCCTGACCAGCGCCCACCAACCTTGCAGCTGGCGGTCAGCTTTGGTCTCCTTCCTCTACAAAATCTCCTTCGTTTTCAGAGTGACACTTCCTGTGTCTGTTCTCCTTACTGCAACTGCTTGAATAAAGTACTTCTTTCTGTTCCCTTTTGAGGTTTAGAGGATTTCTGAGAAACTGAGAGCCTTTTACTCTCTCATTCTTGCAGGAGATTTTCACTGGGCATTGAATTATAAGTTGATGTGTATTTTCTCTCAGCATATTGAAGATATAATTCAATTCTCTTCTGGATTCTGTTGAGAAATAAGCTGTCAGTCTAACTGCTCTTGCCTTGAAGATGGTTTCTTTTCCCACCCTCTTTAGCACCTTTTAAGATTTTCTCCCTTTCTTTGTTGTTCAGCAATTTCACATTAATATGTTTAGTGTGGAGATGGTTTTACTTATACTGCTTGGGATGCTTTGGGCTTCTTAAAATTGTGGATTCAAATATTCTGGAACATTCCCAGTTATATCTTTAATACTGCCTCTTCCCCATTCCCTCTATTTTCTCCTTTCTAGAAGTCTGATGTGAAGTATGTCCGTCACACTTCTTATCCTAACTCCCTCTCATATCCAGACCTCTTTCTCATATTTTTCGTCTTTATGTTTCTTTAGACTTCGTTCAGGATAACATTTCATATCGGTCTTCATTGATTCTACTAAGTCAAATCTGCTGGTAAATCTATGTAGCCAAATTTTAAACATATTTTTCTTCTAAAATTAATTTTTCTAATCTGCCCATTCTTTGGTCATATTTTCAATATTTTATTTTTAAAATAAACATATTAATGATGCTTATTTTATGTCTGCTTAACAAATCCAATCCCTGAAATCCCTGTGGGGCCATCACTGCTGTCATGTGTCTCACTGATTCTCATTCAGAGTGCCTAGTACCATTGTATATTTTGTGATTTGGACTATTAACTACTTATCTACCTTGTGATTTTATCTATAGAATGGTTTGAGGCTTTGACTGAGGCTGATATTTCCAGAGAGGATTTTACGTTTGCTTCTGCCAGACCCCCGGGAGGGTGTTCTGGAATGGGGACCACTTTGGATTAAATCCATAAGCCGGCGGTTTTACAGACACAGGGAGTGAGGAACCCACGAGGCTGAAACTCACGAGGGCTGACTCCTGGTTTTAAATTTCTGGGGTAGAGCAAGGGTTCCCCTCTATCCATGTGAGGCTTGAGGAAGGAGAATTTCCTACTGTCCTTTTATGCACTGGAACATTTTTCTTCCTTTTATAATATAATAGCTTTGTTGAGGTATTATTCACATGCCATAAATTCATCATTTTAGAGTATATATAATTCATTGATTTTTTAGTATACTGACAGAGTTATGCAAGACAGTTACGCACCACTGTCTGATTTTAGAACATTTTCATCACCCCGAAAAGAAACTCCATCCCCACTAGCAGTCACTCCCTCACCCTTCCCCCTCCCAGCCCCTGACAACCACTAATCTACTTTCAGTCTCTATGGATTTGCCTATTCTGGACATTTTGTATAAATGGAATCATATAGTATGTGGCCTTGTAGAAATGGCTTCTTTCACTTAACATATTCATGTTTTCAAGGTTATTCATGGCAACTTTCATATTTCATTGACTGTCACAATGCAGGGTTCTAGCCCTTGACTTCTTAATTTGACCTGAGTGGGGCCCTGGTGCATGTGCAGAAATAAGGTATAGGCCTTCTAGGTCATTTTTAAAACAGAAAGTTGCTTGCCCACTTTCTCCTCTTTCCCAGCCACATGGACTGGCACAAGGTCTTCGTGATGGTGAATTGGCTAAAGCTCTGGAAAAAGTATAATTCTTCAAATGAACAGAGTAAGAAAGTGGAGACCTAGGTCCCTGCCCATTTGGTGGTGCACGGCCACAAGGGCTGGTATCTCCAAAAGACTAAACTTTACTGAAATAAACTTCTTTGTTTAGACAGGTCTTTTGATAGCGGTTTAGCCCGGATGCTAACATAATTAGAATATAGCATTATTTTATCATTTGCCTCCTGGATTTTATTTCAATATTTTTAATAGTAATAATGTCACAAACATATCTACTTTTGGCTTCTTCTCCAATTATTTCCTTATAACACATTTTTAGAAGTGTGGTTGCTAATTATAGGGTGTGGATATTAGGAAGCCTTTTGATACATATTGCCAAATTTCCATTTAGAAAGATGTTTTACTCTTGACGTCAGTGCAGAAGAGTGCTTTTTGCTCAGTTTCAAAAAACTTAAAAAATAACCCAAAAGGTGTTTGTTTCATAACTTGCCTAAGGTAAATAAATAATAGTAAGTAATCGATAGTGAAACTTCATTTTATTGCTAAAAAAACAACACATATCTCTTTGAGGGACTTTAAGCATGCAAGCATTCCTCTGCCCTTCAACTGGGAAACAATGGTAAAAATAGTATTATGTTTGCAATATAATTATCTTTAAATACATTAAAAAATGCTATCATTTTCAGCATATATTTAACTTATTTTGGATTTCTGACTTGCATTTCCTGAGCTATAATTATAATGTTATTTTCCCATTTCAGCTCAATATTTTCTCATTTATATTGCAGTTCTGTAACAGAAAATGGTTTTCTGTTTTCACAAACATCAGCAATTATGTGAAAAATATGTAAGTGGAGATTTAATACAGAATAAGGAGCTAATCCAATAACCCATCTCTTCTAAAGTAGCTCAATATTTCAATTGGTTTCACCTAAATGATGAGGACAACTGCATCCCTAATTTTTGTTGTCTCATATTGGTAGCTTTTATTCTGTGAAAATGATAAATATACATTGGATAATCTAATCACAGTCCAAGACACAAGTGTACCTTAAAACAAAAAAGAAAAGCTAATGGCTACATGTTATGTGCCTGTTATGGTAAACACAGATACACACAGACACAATGAAAACCAGCCATGACTTACCCCACACACTCCATCCATTTGAATATAAAAGCTATTGTTTTGGTTAAATCTACTTCAAACATGATTTTTCTTCAGGGCCGTAGGAGTCAGCTTGCAAGATGTAACCCTGTGATCCCACCTCCTAGTATTCATGCCCTTGTGTAGCTCCCACTGAATAGGGTTAACCTGTGTAACTATTATTGTGGATGATGAAATATGACTTCCAAAAGCTAGTTAATGTAAGCTATTGTGACTTCTGCCTGCTTCGCTCTCGGACCACTCGTGCTGGGGGCAGCCAGCTGCCATTATCATGAAGACACTCAAGCAGCCCAATAGAGAGCTCTGCATTAAGAAAAACTGAGGCCTGACAACAACCAGTATTATCTTGCCAGGCACATGAGGGAACCACCTTGGAAGCAGATCCTCCAGCTCCAGTCAAGCCATTGGATGATAGCAATCTATGAGTGACACTGAGACAGTACCTCTCAGCTAAGCTATTTCTAGATTCCTGACCCCTAGAAACTGTATAGCACAGTAAATATTTATTGCTTGAAGCTGCTAAGTTTTGAGGTGGTTATGTAGCAAAAGATTACTAATACAGGGCTTCTTTTTTTTTTTTTAAAGATTTTATTTATTTATTTGAGAGAGAGAGAATGAGAGAGAGAGAACACCTGAGAGGGGATAGGGTCAGAGAATGAAGCAGACTCCCTGCCGGAAGGAAGCCCGATGCGGGACTCGATCCAGGGACTCCAGGATTATGACCTGAGCTGAAGGCAGTCGCTTAACCAACTGAGGCACCCAGGCGCCCCTAATACAGGGCTTCTGAATATTCAGTGAAAAATCAATTAACTTGAATAAGAAACTGAATGCAAAAAAAGACACCTTAATAGATTAACTGGGTGATGGATGTTGGGGAGGGCATGTGTTGTAATAAGCACTGGGTATTATATAAGACTGATGAATCATAGACCTGTACCCCTGAAAACAAATAATACATTATATGTTAAAAAATCTATATTCCCAAGTAACTTTTAATTCATCAAAAATGTACAACACGCCTTTTATGTATAAGAAGAGCCCTTTAACTTTTTCTAACTGTAAAGCCGGTGCTTTCAGGCCTCCTGTTCCAGCCTCCTTGCAAGACACATACAGGTACCTCCCAGGACGGCTCAGGCTAGTGCTGGGGCAAAGGAGAGACTCACGGGACATACCACCTTCATTCCGGGCTCTCCTAAGCTTTCAGGACACCTCCCATGACACCTCTGTAGAATCATAAAAATCTTTCACACTTCTTTAATACTTTATGAATGGTTCCTCAAATAAGTCAGGTAATGAAATAAAGGCATCACCTGCCCACAAACTATACTCAATCCCACCACCCTTATCCCCTATTCGGGAAAGGTACAACTACCTGGCGAATCACTGTTGTTCTTCAATTTTGAACATTAGCACCTTCGAGGTATACTTTTATATGGACCTACCCAGAGTAATCTTCAAAATCACATAAAAAATAACCTTCATTTCCACCGCCACTGGCACAGTAAACCAGATAAAGAAACACGTATGACAGCTCAAAATAAACAAGCAAAAAAAAAACTAAGGTTAGCTAGCAGCAAGGTCAAAAAGATTGGAAAAATCAAGGTTACAAATTGGTCTGTGCAACTAAAAGCAATTTAAAAGGTGAAGAATGCATCATCAAAATGCAGCAACTGAGTGTTTTTTTAAAGTAAGGCCTATTAGGGGCGCCTGGGTGGCTCAGATGGTTAAGCGTCTGCCTTCAGCTCAGGTCATGATCCCAGGGTCCTGGGATTGAACTCCACATCGGGCTCCTGCCTCAGCAAGGAGCCTGCTTCTCCCTCTGCCTCTGCCTCTCTCCCTGCTCATGCTTTCTCTCTCTCTGTATCTCTGTGTCTCAAATGAATAAATAAAATCTTAAAAAAAAATAAAATAAAGTAAGGCCTATTATACAAAACATGCTCAGAGAGAAAGAGGGAGAATACCTTCACATTACCCAAGTCTGACAACTGTGGAGGGTTGCTTAGATCATGAGTTCACATGGACTCAGAAAGAAACTTGGTAGAACTTCCAGCTCATTGGTTGAGAGAGAATCAAATTTATAACAGCATAATTTATAACCTGTCAGAATCCTTCGAATAAGAATTTGCTGCTAATCTGCAGTGAAGCAGCTGATATGCACAAAATACATAATGAAGACTGATGCCCAGCTTTTTCTACAGTTCCATGGAAAACCAATCACGGCTGAAAAAGCTTATCTACAATATATGCTGTGTTATTTGGTTGGTCCTATTCCAATCTTAGCTTGTGGGAAAATCAGGGCCACTCTAAAACTCGAGCTTCCCAAACCAGTCATAACATCTTCAAATTCTTGGGATTTCTGAAGAAAGGTAATTAGTACTTTGAATGAAAATTGTAAGCAGAAGAAAAATTTGTGGCTAAAATCTCTTCTTCCGAGAAGGCTAAAAATAGGAATGCAACTTATGCTGGGTAAGATTCGGCAGGGCTATTTCCAAGAGGGGTTTTGCAAAGACTGGGCTGCTGAGGGTAGCGGAGTCATAAACAACTGACGTCCCCCACAGATGATGGCGATCCACTTGAGAGGGCTGACTTCTTGCCTCATCTAATTTCCCTGGGCATAAACCTAAGATTCAAACTTCGTAGTATTACATTTTAAGATGGTTTAAAAAGTCAGGTAATTGCATAAAAAGATTACTAAAGCAGGAAAATTCATCAAAGGTACTAGTGCTGAAAGAAACAAGATTTAGGGATGCCTGGGTGGCTCAGTCAGTTAAGCGGCTGCCTTGGGCTCAGGTCATGATCCCAGAGTCCTGGAATCGAGTCCCATATCCAGCTCCCCGCTCAGCGGGAAGCCTGCTGCTTCTCCCTTCCCTCTGCCTGCTGCTCCCCCGGCTTGTGCTCTCTCTCTCTCTCTGGCAAATAAATAAATAAATAAAATCTTAAAAAGAAAAAGAAACAAGATTTAATTTGGGGTCAGCAGAGTTCTTGTCCTAGACCAGCATATTACTTGGTTTTGTGAGGTGCAGCCAATCAGTTTAAATGTCTGGGATTCAGTTTCCTCATCTGTATAATGAGAGGCCTAGACCAGAACCTAGGACTCCCTCCTTTGTGCAAAATCAGTAATATGTTGAGGAAGGTTTTCAGGCTGCTCGGAGACATGAGAGGGTAGGAGATGGTAATCGATTAAAAATGTCTGCCAGGGCAAGTCTTGGTATAGGAATGACAGAGGTGCATAGTTTCTACCCTTGGACCCAATCCTTTTTTTTTTTTTCCCTAAGACTTATTTATTTGAGAGATACAGAGAGTGTGAGACAAGAGAGAGCCCTAGTGGGGGGAGGGGTAGAGCGACAAGCAGACTCCCTGCTGAGCAGGAAGCCCTAACGCAGGGCTCAATCCCAGGACCCTGAGATCACGACCTGAGCTGAAGTCACTTGCTTAACCCACTGAGCCACCCAGGTGCCCCTGGACTCAATCATCTTTAAGGGCTCTTAGAACTATAACATTCTATCATTGCTCATTGAACACAACTAACCAGAAAACCCACTGAGATGGGGTATTTCAACAAAACTACACATTTAGGAAATATAAAGAGCTAGTAATGAACAGAAAGAAAATTTTTTATTGTTAAACACTGTTAATTTGAATAGGTAACAATGGCTATATTTAATTAAAAAATAAAGTACATTGAATGGTAGGCACTAAGTTGCATAGCTAAAACTCCCAGATCATGATGAGAACACGGCTTTACCTTTCAGAGGCCTGAAGCTATATTAACTGTCACAGGTATAATACCAAGTTCGCCATTAAAACTCCTTGTACTTTGCCTGTCACATCATTGTGAAATTCTAAACAGCTAGAGCAGCATTTGAAGAACTGTAGGCTTTAGAACTTAAAATTTAAAAAGAAAATGCAGTAAGAAATAGAGCTGGCAATGGCCTTATTTTTAATCAGAAGCATTGCTGCTGTTACCAGAGTGATCATTAACTTATTTCTCAATGTCTATGAATTAACAAACGCTTATGTTTAAAATGTACATTAAGCAAATAACAAATTAGAAATTATTTAAATAATGTTAGTCTAGAAGAATTTACACATGAATCAAAAATATTTTAAAATACTTTCTGATGAAATTGTAAATAATGTAAGTAAAGAGAGACCACAGAGATTGACGAATTCAAATGCATTTTCTCTTATGAGGGCTGGCACTGAGCTCTCTGCCCACAGTGGGCTGATTGTCCTTGGATCAAGGGTATGGTGAAATCTAGCAGCAAGAGAATATGTTAATGATAAATTTCATTATCACTGACATTTTCAAGGTAGTAAAACCTGTTTAAGCTCATAAGTAAAGCTCAGAGGGACACAAGAAAACTTGCCTGTGTTGGTATAAACTCAGGCTGAAACAACATACATTGTGTGTCTTGTGACTACATGTGCATATACAGACACCCATGTACACAAATAATGGTGTTGATATCTCTAGCCTGAGAATGTATATCCATAGGCCAAATATATCAGATTGAGATTTTTCATTGTATACTGAATAATCTATGAGTGTCTAATTAGAGAAAGAAACATAAAAATGTGTTCCAGAACAATGAAGCCTACTAGAAGGGCAATTCAACAAGTGTGGAGTCATCCAAGATAATGACATTTGAAAAGAAACCTCACTTTAGGAATTTTCCACGAGCCCCCTAGGATACCAGGAAGACAGAAATTTCTAAATGTATTTGTAATAATGTTCAGAAAAGAGGAGTAAGGTGTAGCCACCCATGGACAGTCATCTAAAGAACAGGGCACAGGGCAGCCACTTTAGGTGTCCTTTTAAGGGACCAGCCTGCAGGCCGGTGACAGCTAATGGAAGATGTCCTCTGGAAGGACAAGCTGGTAACTCGGGCTATACAGGACTGCCACAGATGAACCCACGCTGGAAGGAACTCATGTTACAATTCTGTAGAACACATAAGCGAGCAATCTACTGTGATCAGTCTCCAGTAGGTAACAGCAAACACCAACAAACAGTAGAATTACAGCCACCAGAAGTTTTAGGCTGTAAAACTCATTGAGAAGCAAAACAGACCAACCAACCAACCAACCAGGCATCATTAAATGATTTCACAGAGCGAACTAAAATATGAAAAAATACAACACTTTATAAAAAAAATACTCAGATTTGAAAAAGAATCAAATATAACTTCTTCAAAAAAATACTGACACAGAAAAAAAATCCTTCACCAGATGTGCTAACCAGCAGATGAGACCTCAGTGAAGAAAATGCGAGAACTGCAGGAGTGATCCGAGCCAATTCCCCAGGACATGGCACTGGGAAAGAGAGGAAATGAGAGAGAGGGCAGCATGTGATGGCCAACATGCATCTCATGAGCATTCCAGAAGGACAGAAGAGAGAGAATTTGGGGGGACGATATTTAAAGCGTTTTTTCATAACTAATGAAAAATAATTCAGAAAGAACAATGATCCCTTAGCAAGGTAAATAAAGTGAAATTCACATCAAGGCCCATCCTTGTGACTATAAAACACTAAAGACGAAGACAAGGGCTTAAGCATCCAAAGAAAGCAAAGACTACTTAGAAAGGAGTACCTAGCCTGGTGGTGGATTGCTCAGCGCACTGGACTCTCATTTCCAAAGTACTGGGAGAAAAGGACTGTGAATCTAGACCTCTATGTTCAGCTATCATGAGTGATGGAAAAACAAGTAAAATTTCAGACAAAGCTTGGGAGAGTCTACTGCTAATTCTCTTGCAGAAAAAACTTCTAAAGGATATGGAAGAGGAAGAAGAAATATGAATAAAAAAACTGGTGTGCATGTGAATAAATATAAACAAGTTGTGAACTGATGAGGAGACAGCTGGTTAGAATGGTGGGGAAAATTGAGAGGACACAAGCCCTGTAAACAGATGGACGCAGACGGTTGAAATATTTATGAAATAAATATTAACAACAAGAAGGCTGGCAAAACTACACAATAAGGAACACAATGGATTTTAAGGCAAAGAGAGTTATCAAGGATCAGTGATATATACACATTAAAAAATGGTTCATTTCACCAAAAATTTAATAGTTCTAATCTTGTAAACACTTGATTAAACATACTTCAAGCTATGTAAGGCAACACCGCACGAACATCATGCCATGTAAGCAACACCTTCAAAATCAAGAAGGGAGAATTAAACATTCACTCTCAGAAACTGCTAGGTTACTACTACTACTAAATACTAATCTGCCAAAAGCCATTTATTTACCCTACTTGTGTTATGCTCATTAAATAGCTTTGTATTCCCTGATTCCTCTGCTCTTAACTTCTTCTGTCACTTTTGGTAATGTAGCATGAAACCACGGGGCACAGATTGGTTAATTAATTAATTTCCTCCACAAATATTTACTACAGGACTCCCAGGCTCCAGGCTCTGGTCCAGCCTGGAGTGTCACAGTAACTCATCACCAAAGGGCTCTGCTCTCAAGGAACTTGCATTCTACACGGGCAGAAATAAAACAGATAAACGTACAAAGATGTTTACATATAAACACATTATAAATACTAAAAAGAAAAAGCAGAGTGAGTAGGACAAAGAGTTGGGTGGGGGCAGTTTGCTGTGTTCACGGGGCTTTCAGGTAAGGGCGCCAGGCTAAGGTGAGGACAGAGTGGAGAAGGAAGCGTGCACTCCCTGCAGGTATCAGAAGGAGAACTTTCCAGACAAGTGCGTGCCAGCGCCCACGATGGAAGCCTGCTGGGCGGCTGCGAGAACAGAAGCTGCCCGCCATGGGCAAGGAGGCAGCCCTGCGAGGCCGGGTTAGAGGTGAGCAGGACTCTGTAACATGCATTGTCATTCGAAGTGATGGGATGTGGGAAGCCACAGAATCCTGAACAGAGGATCAGTGTGATCTGGCTTCTGGTTTTAGAGGGGTCACTGTGGGGAGGGCGCAGGGGCCAGGGCCGAAGCAAGGGGACAGGTTCGGATAGATGCCTCTGCCATAATCCCGGGGAGAGAAACCGCAGCAGGGACACTGCGCAGTCAGTAGGAGGGGGTGTGAAGAGGGCGCACGGGATAGATGAGGAGTCTTTACTCTTTCTTGAGGGTTCCTAATTTCTCTGGTTTGCTTCTCTTTTCAAAGAGTTCTTAACTCCCATAGGCTATCGATCTGAAACAACTATATTTAAAAACTGATCTACTGGGGCGCCTGGGTGGCTCAGTTGGTTAAGCGACTGCCTTCGGCTCAGGTCATGATCCTGGAGTCCCGGGATCGAGTCCCACATCGGGCTTCCTGCTCAGCAAGGAGTCTGCTTCTCCCTCTGACCCTCCTCTCTCTCGTGCTCTCTGTCTCTCATTCTCTCTCTCTCATAAATAAAATCTTTAAAAAAAAAAAAACAAACAAAAAAAACCTGATCTACTGCAATGCGCTTAAAAAAAATAGCTCTGAAGTTGTAAACACTGTTGAGAGTTCTCTTAAAACAAACAAACAAACCATACACAACATTCTGCATGAATAAACTGTTCGTTAAAAGACAAAGGGAAGTGAAGGGGGTTGAGGGTGGGGGCGGCCCCTCCTCAGTAACTCAGGTACCAAGGAAACCAGATCTGAGGGGGCAAGGCAGAGTCAAGATCTTAGACAAATGACAGAGAAAGAGGAGTTACAGGGCCTTTCTCCATTCTTGTTTGCTGAATGGAAAAGGAAGGATGGCTCTTTTCAAAACACGGGCAGAGAGCAGAAAGCTGTGGACACGATTTGCCTAGTTTCAAGGTAACTGGATGAACCAGCAAGAGACAATTACTAGCTGGCATCAAACACTTTCCTCACCAACAGCAGCTTCCCTGCATGTTTACAGCCGTTTCCGATACGGATTGCTGTCTGACAAAGCTTAGCCCGGCTAAGTCTTAGCTACCGCAGAACAGATTATTCAGAATCACAAACCAATTCATGTATAAATGTGTGGCAGTTTCACAAGGGCTCTAGAGAATGATTTCACAGATTAAAAATTAAGAAAAACATTGCTGACAAGTTCCTGTTTCAGAGTTGACTCCTTGACCTTGCCTGGAACCTCTGAAGCTGAAAAGTCAGACCAAAAGCTTTCAATCCATTTGAAAAAGGAACAAAGGATATGTCAGAACCAAACCTTCGCCCAACAGACTGTTAGGTCCTGTGAAGGGGCAGGTCTAAGTGACTCCAGGTGCCTGATGAATGACCCTTTTCCAGGATAAAATTGTATTCTGTCCCTTTCTCCTAAATGCTGCTGGAGACATTTTCCCCTAGGCTCTCATTAGAAGCTACGCAGGATGCTGACCTCATTTATCATTACCTGCAAATTAAAAAAGGTCCACAAAAAGGCATGTTCTCAGTTGTGATAAAATCTAATCCAATATAAACCTAGGTGCTATGTAAATGAAACTCCAATGAAAAGATGTAACTTCTTCAAGCAAAATTCCTTATAGTTAAACTGACTCAGGGGAAAAAAATAACTGAAGGTTCTCTAGACACTATACAAAAAGTTAGTATTTTAATTTTTGAGAATTCTCCAAAGTGCTTAAATTATATATAAGAAACAATTTAACTGTTATAAGTTCTTTCATGTAGTAATAAAATCAAGATGTTTGGAAATATTTTTTAGAAGTTAAAACTGGAGACAACCCAGATGTCTCCAGTTTCAATGGGTGAATGGTTAAACAGGGGGGCACCCAATACTATGCAATACTAGTCAGCAAATAAAAAGGAACAAACTATTGATACATCAACAGGAATCTCCAGAACTAGGCAGAGAACAAACCAATCTCCAAAGGTTACCTACTATAGAATTCCATTTATTAAGCATTCCTGAAATGACAAAATTACTGAAATGGAAAACATCTTAGTGGTTGTCAGGGGTTAAGGAAACGGGTGGAGTGGTTTGGGGGAAGTGGAATGGGAGAAGGAGGCTGTGGTTGTAACACAGCAATAGCAGGGATCCTTGTGGTGATGGAAGTGTGTCCAGACTGTGCTGGTGGATACATAATGCAATACGGTAGTACCGTTACGCAAGATATTCTCATCAAAACTGAGCAACAAGTACACGGGATCTCTATTATTTCTTAAAACTGCATATAAATCTAGGATTATTTAAAAACAAAAAAATTAATTAAAAAAAGTAAAGGGTGGCTGGAAGACTTGGTAAGTATATCAGCTTGGCTCCTTGTTCACTTTCAAAGATGAACTGATAGAACTTTTCAGAACTTGGCTTTTAATACCAGTACCAAGACAATCTTGCAGTGGCTAATGGTGTCACATTTGCCTGCTAAAAACAGAATCATTTTGCCCTTTGAAAATAGCTAGAAAAATATATTTTTGTATGTTAGGAGTAATTCTTAGAAGTCAAGCAATCTAGAAATTCAATTATCTATTGACGCATAACATAAATAATAAAAAGTCATTTAAAATATGTAAATCAATGAGTTTTGAGAATGTACAGATAGGCCCAAGTCACCACCACCACTACAAATAAAATATTGTATATTTCCATAACTTCAAAAAATTCCTTAATATCCAGCCCTCATTAGTAACTGATCTCCTTTTGGTCACTAGCAATTAGTTATGCTTTTCTAGAATTTCACATAAAGACAACTTTACAGTATATATTCTTTGGTTTCTAGATTCTTCTGCTCAGCATGTTTCTGAAATTGTATCAGGTTAGTGGACGTATTGGTCATTTATTTTGTTCATTTTGGGGTGGTTTTTAACTGTATGTTAATTTATCTATTCACTACTGAAGTAACATTTGGAGTTTTCAGTTTTGTCTATTGGAAATAAGGGTACTACTAACAAAAGCATATAAATCTTTGCTAGATGCCTGTTTTATTTCTCCTGAGCAAGTATATACTAAGTTGCTGGGTTGTACAGAAAATGTACAAGAGGTTTTATAAGAAACTTCAAACTGATTTCTAAACTGTACCAATTTGCATTCCCAACATCATGCTTCACAACGTCACTAACACAGCATTTGTCAGTGTTTTTCATTTTAGCTATTCTAATGGGTATGCTGTGGCACGTCACTGTGATTTTTATTTGCATCTCTCTGATGACTAATGATGTTGAACATCTTTTTATGTGCTTATTTGCCATCTTTATATCGTGTTTTATTAAGTGCCTGTTCAAATCTTTTGGCCTGTTTCTTTTTGGGGGGCAGGGGTAGGGAATAAATTGTTGCCTCAATTATTGTTAAGTTGTATAATTCTTTATTCATAAAATTCTTTGTTAGATATGATATGTGTTAGATACATATATCTTCTGGTCTGCAAATATTTACTTCTACTCTGAAGGCTTTTTATTCTCTTACAGTGTTTTTCAAAAAGTAGATGATTTTAATTTTGATGAACTCCAATATATCCATTTTTTTCTTTATTGTTTGTGCTTTTTGAGTCCTATCTAAAACTTATTTGCCCTACCCTGAAGTCACAAAGATTTCCTTCTATGTTTTCTTATAGAAGTTTTATGATTTTAGCTTTTACGTTTAGGTCTATGTGATCCATTTTAAGCTATCTTTCATTTATGGAATGAGGTAAGGATTGTGGTCCTTTTCCCCCTCATGTAGACAGCCAATTGTTCTAGCACCATTTGTGGAAAAGAATATCCTTTCCTCATTGTATTAACTCCGCATTTTTGTTAAGAATCAATTGACCCTATCTGTATGGATCTATTTGTGGACTCTTTTGTTTCATTACGTATATGTCCATTCTACATTCAATACCACATTGTCTTCATTACTGTAACTTTATAGAAATTGTTTAAGTCAAATCTTCCTTGTTTTTCTTTTTAAAAAATGTTTTGGCCACTCCAGCTCTTTCACATTTCCATATAAATCTTTTCTCTAAAAATATTTATTTATTTATTTGAGAGACAGAGACCATGAGCAAGCACAGGAAGAGGGGCAGAGGGAGAGCATCTCAAGCAGACTCCCTGCTGAGTTGGACCCCAATGCAGGGCTTGATCTCATGACTCCTGAGATCATGATTTGAGCTGAAATCAAGAGTCAGATGCTTAACTGACTGAGCCATCCAGGTGCCCCATACATGTCTATACAAATCTTAGAACCAGCTTGCCATTTTTTTTTTTTTTTAACAGAATAACTTAGGATTTTGACTGGGATTATTTGAATATATATTTGGAGAAAACTGACATCTTAACAAGGTATTGAGTATTCTAATTCATTAGTTTGGTATATCTCTCTATTTAATTATATCTTCAATTTCATTCACAGGAATATTTTACAGTGTATAGTGTAGTGATCTTGATATTTCTTGTTAAATTTATCTTCAAGAATTTATAGGTATTGATGTTACTATAAGTAGCTTTTTTGTCATTTGCCAATTGTTAAATAATAGAAATAAAACTATTTTTGTTCATTGATCTTTTTTGAGACCTTGCTAACTGCATTTAATGTTATCTGAAAAGAGCGTACACCTTTCTTTCCAACCTGTAGGCCTTTTCTTGTCTTACTGCACTGGCTAGCTTCTCCAGTAAAATACTGCACTGAAGTAGAAGAGTGGGCATTCTTACCTTGTTCACAATCTTAGAGGGAAAATATTTAGTTTTTTACCATTAAGTATGATGTTAGCTGTAGGCTTTCCACAGATGTCCTTTATCAGGTTGAAGAAGTTTCCTTCCAGTACTAGCCTTCTAAGAGTTTTTATATTAAATGGATGTTGAATTTTGTCAAAAATGGTCTTGGGCGCCTGGGTGGCTCAGTCGTTAAGCGTCTGCCTTCGGCTCAGGTCATGGTCCCAGGGTCCTGGGATCGAGTCCCACATCAGGCTCCCTGCTCGGCAGGAAGCCTGCTTCTCCCTCTCCCACTCCCCCTGCTTGTGTTCCTGCTCTCGCTCTCTGTCAAATAAATAAATTAAAATCTTAAAAAAAAAAATGGTCTCTGCATCTATTGAGATGATCATATAGTTTTTCTTCTTTATTCTATTAATGAGTTTTATCAATTGATTTCAAATGTTAAATCAACCTTGCATCCTTTATATTGCTGGATTCGAGAATTTCTGTCTGTATATATGAAGGATAGTAGGGTGTTAGTTTATAATTTTTCTTTCTTGTAGTTTTTGTATGGTTTTGGTACCAAGATGGTACTAATCTTATGAACTGGGAAGTTCCCCTCTCTGCTATTTTCTGAAAGGGTTTATATGGGATTGGCATTTCTTCTTTCTTAAATGTGTGGTGTCATTCACCAATGAAGCCACCTGGATCTGGGGTTTTCTTTGTGGAGAGGTTTTTAATTTAAACGTTGGTTTTAAAAATAGATACAGGATGATTTAGGTTTTCTATTTTTTGTGTGTAAGTTTTATAAAATTTGTGTCTTCAAAGATTTTGTCCATTTCATCTAAGTCTTCTCTTTTAATTCTAATAATGGTAAACTATGTCTTCTCTTTCTTTTTCCCCCTTTAAAAGCATCTAGGTATAACTTAATCAACTTCACTGATCTCTTTAAAAAAAAAGCTTTTGCATTTCCATTTCTATTTTATTGCTTTCTACTCTGAACATTTCTTTCCTTCTGCTTACTTTGGGTTTTATTTGCTCTTCATTTTCTAGATTCCAAAATGGAAGTTTAGAGCACTGATTTTAAACCTTTCTTATTTTCTAATATACTTATCTTAAACTATACATTTGCTCTGAGCATTACTTTCACTTTCAGCTGAGTTCCAACATTTTTGATATACTTTCATTTTCACTGGGTTCAAAATATTTCCTAATTCACCCTGTAATTTCTTCTTGACATCATAGGTTATTTGGAAGTGTGCTATTTAATTTCTAAATATTTGGAAATTTTTGTGCAAGTTTTTAAAAACTGTTTTCTAAGTTAACTTTACTGTGGTCAGACAACGTATTTTTATGAATTCAATTATTTAAATTTTGTTGAGACCTGTTTTATAGTGCAGAATACTGTAGAGATCTTAGTAATGTTCCATGTTTATTTTAAAAGAATATGTATTCTGCAGTTGGTTGACAGTACTGTTCAAGTCTTCTGTGTCTTTACATTTTTGCCTGTTTGTTCTATCAATTATTGAGAGAGTAGTGAAAAACTCTCCAATGATAATTGTGGATTTAGTTTTTGCTTTATTATTTTGAAGCTCTGCTATTAGAGAAATACACATTTAAGATTTCATGTCTTCTTGATGAATTGGCCCCTTCAGTATTATGATGTGTCTTTCTCTATCTCTGATAATCCTTATTCTGCAGTCTTCTTTACCTAATATTCACAAAACCACTCCAGCTTTCATATGATTCATGTTTGCATGGTATGTCTGTTTCTATCTTTTTACTTCTAACCCATACATGTCTTTATATTTAAATTGCTTCCTCCCAAGCCCCAACAGCAAATAAGTTTTGCTTTTTTAAAAATCCACTTGGACAATTTCTGCTTTTTATTTGGAGTTTGTAGATGATTTACATTTAATGTAATTTATCAATATAGTGGTTTAAATCTACTACCTGTTTCTTTTACATTTATTCCATCTGACATTTGTTATTTTTTTTTTAAGATTTCTATTGCCTTAACTGCATATATGTTCACGTTCCATTTTATCTTTTCTATTTGTTTCTTAGCTATCATTTTTTTGTTTTAATTTTTAGTCATAGGTGTAGGCCAGCATTTATTTTGATATAACATTGAAACTTACTTTTATAACAAATATGTTTAAGTATATTAAAAAGACAACCCATAACCTTAACAAACCTTCAACAACCATAAAAATATGGCCAATTCTGTTTCATCTAAACTCGCAGTAACTCTCACCTCTCCTAAATTGTTGTGATACAAATTCCAAATATATTATGTCATCTGTAACTATTTCAGTACATATCTCTGTAAGAAGTTTTTAAAAATATAAAAACAATTATTTCATCTAAGAAATGAACAATAACAGAAATTAACAACAATGCTCTGCTTTCTTCAGAACATTAAATAGTGAATCATTGTTCAGATTTTCCTGGTTGTATTTTTTAAAGATTTTACACAGTTTGTTTGAATTAATACTCAAATAAGATCATTTCTTGCCAATTGTTTGGTTTTTTTTTGGGGGGGGCAGTGTGAGGTTAAAAGAGAGTCAGGGAAATTTAAAAACACTGTTGCTGCCACTACCATTCCTAAACCAAATTTTATTTAAAATTTAAAATATGCAAAAATATTTAATTTGCCATATTTGTCAAGTAGAGCTCCTGTACTGCATACATTTTTAAATTGGAGTTCCATTTTTTTTTTTTTTTAAAGTAGGCTCCACAGCCAGTGTGGAGCCCAATGTGGGACTTGAAACTCATGACCCTGAGATCAAGACCTGAGCTGAGATCAAGAGTGGGATGCTTAACTGACTGAACCACCCGGGCACCCCATGGAGTTTCCATTTTATATTGAAGAACGTCATTCTTGGAAATTCTCTGAAGCCTAAACTGCTACATCTCCGTATTTTGAAAGCTTCAGTTTAGACAATTTCCAACATGAGTAGTTGCCTATTGTTTCATCAACATTATATTACCAAATTCTTTAAAATCATATCTTCCAAGACAAGGAAAAGTGTACATAAACATTTTCTTAAATTCTATCTGCATTTTGTTATTCATTATGACAAGACTTAAATTAACTTCAAATGTGAAGACTAGGGGTGAGACTTTAAAAAAATCAGTCACCATTTTGATGTAGATAGTACCTTTGGAATTTCAATGTCATTATTTTATCTCCCAAAGAAAAGAGCTACATATGTAAATAGCAATTAATAGTTTATAAGGAATAAGCTTATCAAAGACATTTAATGAATCATTCATAATTTCCTCATTGTAGTTTTTTTTAAACTAGCCTAAACTTTTTACAAATGGAGGAAAAAGTGGAAACATCTATTACTTTAAGAAAAACACAATGCATGAGCTGATTTTATTATGTCAAAAAACATACGGACTCACTAAAGAAATTTAATCAAAATTCTGATAGTATTAAGCATTATTATAATTGTATAAGATTTAATGATAATTATTGATGAAAGTTTTTACAAACTTAACAATGCATTTGTAGGAAAATGAACTCCTCTTTTATCCTTAAATACTAGCATGCTTAAGAAAGGAATTTTTAATTTTACCTTTACCAATTAGATATGCAATTCCAGTCAATTTATACAGTTAGTTAAGTCAGGAAGATAGAGCAGATTGTAGAAATAAGATTTATAATCAGATGGGTTTTCTATTTAGTCAATGTACAAATCTTTCAATATACATTTTCGTTTCACTTCCTTAATGATCATGGATGGCAAGCAAGTGATATTACTTCTATTTAAAAAATCAGCAAGCGGAGGTTCAGAGAGGTAAACTACATGACCCAAGGTGATAATCTGGTCAGTTAGTGAGTCCAGACACATATCAAAGTCTTCTGACTCTTTGTTATACAAAAGAGCTAAGCTGCACACTGATTTTTAGACTTTCTGAAAGAAACTTGCTGAAAACCATACACCCAACTGTAAGTCAGAAATATAAAAAGAGGAGATGGAATAAGGCAGAGAAACTGTGAGCTGTGCTGGGTATGGTGACAGTGTGGCCTTTATTGTTAACTACTGCCAACTCCACTACAAGTTTCTCAAAAATGTCTGGCCTTCTCCAATGACCCAGAATTATCCAGAAGAATAAAACTGAGAATTCTTTGTTGAAACATCTAGAGGGCTGGAGGCTACAGCACTCTCTTTTTTCTTATTACTGTTCTTTCAGTAATATTCACATCTACTGAGGGATTTCTACATGCCAGGCATTATGCCTAACAGAGAGAACAATACTATTCCAACTTTGCCCATGAGAAGCTTCCAGTTGGGGACAGTTAGAAGCAAATAGGTATAACCATAACTAACAAAAGAAAATAATTATAGCTTATATACAAAGTACTAAAAAGTGCTTGTGCTTAAGTACGTAAGGATAGAGTATTGTGGAATAATAACTGAAAAGTATCTTAATATATGCTAGCTACAATGAAATAACTTCTTGTATTTCTAGTCTGTGAAAAATAATTAACCATTATTTTAGCTAAGTTATGTCACAGCCCACCATTCTATAAAAGAGAGCCAGTGTCAAATAATTGTAGCATTAAAACTGCAGAAGTAAAATAATCTGTTAATGTTTATGTTTCAGAATCACTTAGTGATAACACAAAGACATAGATTTCTAAGTATTCTCCCTTCAGTTCTGAGCCTATTTTTTTGTACAAGAAATTCAACTGATGTTCAAGTCTTATTCAATTAGCTATACTATAGACCCTACAGTGTTTGTAAAATCCTAACTGTAACATTTAAATCCATGAGGCATACAATGTATCTTAGACTGATACTGAACTGAGGTCTGAAACAGTTTCACTACAATTTCTCCACTTCTTTTTAATTTTTGTGAAGTAGGTGTTTGTTTCTGGGTCCATACTTTATTGTCATGCTTCTCAAATTAGAATATGTACTGATGTGCTACAAATCAGAATAGCATATTTTCTAGGAATAAAAGTTTTCCCGGGGGTTGGGGTGAGACGGTGGAGTAAGAGGATTCTAAGCTAACCTTGTCCCATGGACACAGAGATAACAGCTACATCTAGGCATCCACCTCTGAAAATGACCTAAAGACTGCTAGAAAAAACCTTCCATAATTAATTGTAGAGAGGAGCCCAGCAGAGACATGGTTAAGAACCAAACACCCAGCAGGACTAACCACAAAGGGGAGGGACACCACAAGCCCAGAGAAGGAGACCTCACACCAGGCACCCTTGATACTGGGGACCCCTAATCATCAGACAAGTCCCCATAACACCTGGCTTTGAAAACCAACAGGGCTTAACTTCAGGAGCTTTAAAATCAGCAGGGCTTAACTCTGGGAGAGTGATAGGAAACTGAATCTCCACCCTTAAAGAGGCAGCATAATAAGTAACTTGGCCTCGACATAGCACAGAAGTAGCAGTTTGGAAAGTGGCTGAGGTACACATGAAGTGTACTGGAGGATCAGGGATCTTCAGTTTGTCTGGAAATGAAAGTGCTGGTGGGTGCCATTTCTCACCCCTTGCCCCTGACTAGAGAGACAGACACCTGAAGAAGGCAATGCTAACACTCTCCAGCTACCTTGCTAAATCATAAGCCCTAACTGCACATACCCCTGCGAATGTGCCACATTCAACCCACCCACTTTGGCAGGCATCCCTCCAAAGTGACTCCTGCCCCGCCACAGATTGCAGGAAGCCCTGGCAGGGACTGGCATCACTCCAGAGTAACTCCTACCCTAGGCATGGGGGAGATAACCTCACACATCAGTTCATTGTCATTTCCAGCAGCCTTGCCTCTTAGCTGGCTGCCCAGGGAGCAAGACCTGCCCTACAGTGCATCCCCAACTATGGCAGAGAGAATCACTGCACACAGTAAGCCTGACTGCCAGTCCTGCTCATCAACGAGCCCCTGGCAGCCTCAGACAAGCCTCCCAACAGTGCAGAGACCAAACCTGCCCAGTGTACCCACTGCAGGCAAAGCAGGTCATTGCAGCCAGCTGTGCTGAAAGCAATCACAGCTCAGCCAAAAGAGGAGAGTCCATGCAGCCCACACAGGGGATACCTCTGGAGCACCTGGGGTTCTAGCAACTAGGGGGATTGTGCTAGGCACCACAGGACCTCTTTGACACAAGGCCAGTACTTTCAAGACCAAGAAAGGGAGCTGACCTATCTAATACATAAAACCAAAAAAGAGACTTAGACAAAATGAGGAGACAGAGGAATATATTCCAAATGAAAGGATAAGGAAATATTACAGTAAAAGAGCTAAATGGAACAAAAATAAGCAATATACTTGATAAAGAATTCAAAGTAATAGTCATAAAGATGCTCACTGGACTTGAGAAAAGAGTGGATGATCTCAGTGAGAACTTCAACAAAGAGATAAAAAAAATATAACAAAAGAAACAGCCAGACCTGAATAATTCAATAACTGAAATGCAAAAATACACTAGAGGGGAAACAACAGCAGATTATAGAATGCAAAAGAACAAATCGGCAATCTGGAAGACAGGGTAATGGAAAGCAAGAAAGCTGAACATCAAAAAGAAAAAAGAATTATAAAAACTGAATTCAGTGACATCATCAAGTATAAGTAACATTCACATTATAAGGATCCCAGAAGAACAAAGGGTTGTTGGGGCAAAAAACTTATTTGAAGAAATAATGGCAGAAAACTTCCCTAATCTCAGTAAGGAAACAGACATCCAGATACAGGAGGTACAGAGAACACCTAACAAGGTGAATCTACGGCAGTCCACACCAAGACACATAATAATTAAAATGACAGAGAGTAATGGCAGAGAGAATTTTATAAGCAACAAGAAAAAAGAAAATAGTTACATACAAGGGAAATCCCATAAAGGCAATCAGCTGATTTATCAGCAGAAATTTTGCCGGGGGAGAAGGGAGTGGCACAGTGATATATTCAAAGTGCTCAAAGGGGGTGGGGGGAGACAAACTACAACCAAGAATATTCTACCTGGCAGGGTTATCATTCAGAATAGAAGGAGAGCTAAAAAGCTCCCCAAACAAAAGTTAAAAGAGTTCATTACCACTAAACCAGTGTTACAAGAAACAGAGGAAATTCCTTAAGTGAAAGAAAAGGCCATAATTAGAAGAAAATTATGAAAAGAAAAAATTTCACATAAAAGCCAACATACTATAAGTACTAGATTAATCACTTACAAAGCTAGCATGGAGATTCAAACACAAAAGTAGTAAAATCAACACATCTACAAAAATTAGTCAAAGGAAACACAATTCAAAAAGATGTAAAATATGACATCATATACATAAAACACACATGGGGGAATAAACGTTTAGTATTTTTAGAATGTGTTAGAACTTAAGTATCCATCAACTTAATACGGACTGCTATACATATCAGATGTTACTTATGAACCCAATGGTAAACACAAATCAAAAACCTATAACAGATACAGAAAAAATAGAGAAAGGAATCTAAGCACAGCATTAAAGGAAGCTATCAAACTACAAGAAAAGAGAGCAAGAGAAGAAGAAAGGAACAAAGAACTACAACCAACTGGAAAACAATTAAAAAAATCACAGTAAGTGCATACCTACCAATAATTACTTTAAACATAAATGGACTAAATGATCTAATCAAAAGAGGATAACTGAATGGATAAAAAACAAGACCCATCTATATACTGCCTACATAAGATTCACTTCAGACCTAAAGAGATACAGACTGAAAGTGAAGGGATGGAAAAACATATACCATGGAAATGGAAGTAAAAAGAGAAGCAGGGTACCAATACTACATCACACAAAACAGATTATAAATCAAACACTGTAGCAAGAGACAAAGAAGGACATTACATAATGATAAAGGGATCAATCCAGTAAGAGGATAGAACAATTGTAAATATCTATGCACCCAAGATTGGGGTACCTAAATATATAAAGCAAATATTAACAATCATAAAGGGAGAAATTGACAGTAAAATAATCATAGTAGGGAATTTTAACACCTAACTTACACCAATGGATAGATCAGCCAGACAGAAAATCAACAAGAAAACAGTGGCTTTAAACAACACATTAGATGAGATGGACCTAACAGATACATACAGAACATTCCATACAAGTGCAGCAGGGTACACATTTTTTCAAGTGCGCATGGGACAAACAAGTGTCAATACATTAAAGAAGACTGAAATCATACCAAGCATCTTTTCTGATGACAATGGTATGAGTCTAGAAATGAATTAACAAAAAATGTGGAAAACACACAAAAACATGGAGGCTAAACAACATGCTACTAAACAACGAATGTGTCAGAATGCCAAGACCCACAAACACCTTGAGGGAAAAAAATATAATAAGAATATGCAGGTAGTGACTTTATCCTTCTTGTTTTAAAAGAACTGCACACACACAAAATCTCATTCAATCTCTAATCTCGAAGATGAAAGAGTTCCCTAAATTTGGGAAAACAAACTTCTTTGAACATCTCAGGAGTACTCAACAAATACAGAAGAGACAGAAAATCTCTTTTTAAAGAATCATACCAGCTCACAAGCAGGGAGTTGTGTGTTGCTTATACTGGGGGTGGTGTCGTGCGTGTTGGGGCAGGATGAGGAGGTTGCCCGTCGCGGCGACACACAAGTCACACACAAGTCACAGGTAGAGCCCCGGGATGGTCGGCTCCATCCCTCTTCCAGCAGAAGAGGGGCTCTGCCAGCTTTTGATTGCGGATCATCTGCTCCACAGATATATAATACCCAATAATTTACATTCTATTAGCTCCTCACTTAATGCAGAAAACAATGCCTTGCCTGAAATGAAACTGCTGCACTACAGGACATGAAATATTTATAGAAGCCAATTGAGGAAAGCAACTGATGACTGCTCAGGGGTTTAATCAAACAAAGATACAGCGCCCTGCGCGCACGTTCATAAAGGAGTTATTTCTACACAGTAGATAATAACATTTAATGCTATACATACTATTTCATCTTCAGCTTTTTATATATTTTAAATAGATATTTAAAAAATATCTATATCCAGGGTATAGAGACACCAAATACTAATTCTATAAGAAAAGCTCAAAGCTGTCAGTCTAATCAGGACTTTGTCAATGTATCTGGGGCAATTCTGTTTACTTCAAAGGCAGTTCCTTGCCCAGCCCAGAGAGACTGGCTATCGAGGACACTCAGCCAAGGCTGACTATGGTCTCAGAATATTTGCCGAGCTGGCTTCAAGATTCACTTCCCTTGAACTTCTCTAGGCTTGTCTCATTTTATCTTCATTCTATTTACCTCTACTTTCTTCTGTCTTTCCAATGCGGATACCTTTGTCGTAACATTTTCCAGCTCTTTATCAACTACCCATGCTTCCTAATTGACTGCGCACCCCTACTCTCCTGGAGAGCTTCCTCGGGTCACTCCACTGATCCAAGTGACATCCCTGGGTGTGTGATCCCCCTTCCTTTCCCTGGTATGCCAAATGGAGGAAACCAGAGTATGTCTGGTTTACCTGTTTGTTTTCTCTTGTCTTGTTACAGAGCCCAGCCCAGAACCTAACATGGGTAGAGAAAAAAATCCTCCTTTACACTAACGTGGTATCCCAGAGCTTGACTCCTTTCTGGCTCAGGGCAGACAGAAATAATCATGTAAAAGTCCTCAGACTTAGAGTCAGAGAAAGACAAATACCATATGATTTCACTCATATGTGGAATTTAAAAAACAAAACAGATGAATATAGGGGAAGGGAAAGAAAAATAAAATAAGATGAAAACTGAGAGAGAGGCAAACTGTCAGAGACTCTTAATCATAGGAAACAAACTGAGGGTTGCTGGAGGGGTGGTGGGTGGGGGGTTGGGGTAACTGGCTGATGGGCATTAAGGAGGGCACTTGATGTGATGAGCACTGTATGTTACATGCAACTGATGAATCACTAAATCCTACCTCTGAAACTAAAAAAAGAAAAACAAAACTCCTCAGATTTAATTGAACAGCAGTACTAAATATGTTTCCTGGTTTAACTGTAAAAGACATGAAATATTTCTATGTACCTTCTGAATCTCTATTTAAAGGAGCAGAGTTGTAATCACAGACCAAGAACTATTTGCTAAAATGTTCACTGTTCCCAAGTATTAGATATCTTACGAATCAATTAAGAACAGACAATAATAGCTCGATTACAGGGAAGAAGATGTTCTGGGCAAACACATCCTTTGTGTTACTAACTGTGGTGTTACTAAAAGTAGTTCTGTGACTCTGCCCAGGACAAAGGCATTTTTCTGCTTTGTAAATACCTCTGAAATCCTTTTTTGCATGTGTCTGTCTTAGTTGATCTCCTCCAAGTTTTTAGGAATATCAAGCTTTGCAATCCTATTTTAGGTAATAAAGAATACAGTCAATGTTTGGTGAATAATTAAATAGGCAGATAAATGTAGATATTAAGTTTGATACACATTTTCCCTCAGATGATAACTACAGTTTGAACACAGAGACATAGAAAAGTTTCAGGTGTTATTAACATATAAAATGTTGACTTTGCACTGTCCATTTCTCTCATCCTTTGATTCTCCTGAGCAGAATTTTGATCACCTGTTTCCTAAACCAAATAATTAAAAAACAACAATGGTCTGCATAATCAAGAATTTCCTAAAAGTTCAATGTTAAAACAAATAAGCTGATTTTCCATTACCAATCAGTCAACCAGCCTGCACCCACAGGGGGATAAAAAACAACAACAACACAACAGTATAGTTACATGAACAAATTTCACATCCCTGATGCTTCAGAAGGTTTGATAGCTTGAGTGCTTTAATAAATGGGTATCCATGCATCACACATCAATCTCATTTTTAAGCTTCCAATGAAATTTTTGTCAAGAAAAATAACGTTCCCTGAAACATTATTCACAAGAACCAAGATATGGATATACAATTGTATATGATATACAACTGAAGTGTCCACAGGTAGATGGATAAAAAAATATCATGTGTGTATATGTGTGCATGCATATACATGTGTACACAATGGAATAGTATTTGGCCATAAAAAGAAGGAAATCCTCCCATTTGTGACACCATGGATGAACGAGGAGGTCATTATGCTAAGTGAAATGAATCAGATGCAGAAAGACTGTGTGATCCACTTACATGTGATATCTAAACCAGTCAAGCTCACAGAACCAGAGAGTAGAATAATAGTTGCCAGCCCTTGGGAGGTGGGGAAATGAGAGGCTGATCAAAGGGCACAAACTTTCAGTTACAAGATGAATAAATTCTGGGATGTCATGTACAGCATGGTGATTATAGTTAATAATACTGTACTGAAGACTTGAAATTTGCTGAGAGTAAATCTTCTATATTCTTACTGCACACACAGTAACTACATGAGGTGCTGGACGTGTTAACTTGATTGTGGTAAGCAATTTACAGTGTGTACATATATTAAATCATCATGTTGTACATCTAAAAATCATGAGGTACACACTAAATATATATAATTTTGTCATTCATACCTCAATAAAGCTGAAAAAATAAATTTTCATGAGCTTTAAAAGCTCATAAAATAAATTAATGATTTATAAGTGACTTTATAGTTTGGACATTTTTTTCCTCAGTTATGTCATAAGCAGTTCAAGTAAGCCCTTGTGATAGAAGGAATTCAACACTATTTAAAAATATTTTCTAAAGTAGGAACACATAATTTCCCAAATATCTACAGTCCATTTCTGAAATACTCTGTCCTACAGTTTGCCACAAACTTTTATTCCTCAAGCCTTCCATTAATTGAGATTTCTAAAAGCTAGGGCTGATTTTTTAAATGTTGCACATTCTAAAACTTATTTTCATGAAACTTTTTTCTAAATGTCCTGGACCCTAAGCAGTATATTTGGCAAATATTTTTTTAATGTATTTGTAAAAGGAACTTTAATTTCTTTACAGTAACTTTATTATTTATTTATTTATTTAAAGATTTTATTTATTTATTTGACAGAGAGAGATAGCGAGAGCAGGAACACAAGCAGGGGGAGTGGGAGGGGAGAAGCAGGCTCCCTGCTGAGCAGGGAGCCCGACGTGGGACTCGATCCCAGGACCCTGGGATCATGACCTGAGCCGAAGGCAGACGCTTAACGACTGAGCCACCCAGGCGCCCCTTTACAGTAACTTTTTAAGTATACTTGTATAAATGTTGCTATCTGTCCTAGATTATAAATCTTGAGGTAATATCTGTGTATTTTTAATATATTTCTAATAGCATGTAGCAGAATATCAAATATTAATGTTATAAAATGAATGCACAAAAAGCCTCTTTGTATTTCTAGCTATAGATTTCATACCAATATGAACTGAACTTAAATCCTGTTATAAAATTCAACATACCAATAATTAAGCATAAGAATATTAATATTTATGGGTTTGTTCATGCAGAACAGGTCTATATCCAACCTCTTCCCCAAAACTCATATATCAAATAAACGACAGAAAGTTAAAATACATTTTTTGTTGTATTTTCCAGAGAGTTCCAGGGCACATGTGCCTCTGAAATGGAAATAAAGTTGGCTAACACTTAGGACTCTTCATTTTAAAAATAACATTCTTAGATAAAATAAGACAGCACTCGTCATAAGAGGACAAGTGATAATACAGTCAAGGGTGTTACAATGAACTCTTCCTAGAAATCCCAAGACAGAGCAACTGAGTTTCAACAGTTTTCAGACTGCCTCTCTGGCACTGTTTGGAAACAACAGGAATTCCGATGGGTACTGGTTCATGAAGGTCCATGCAAATTCCAAATGATACAACGTGGCTGTTACCATACAAACGGTACATGTTGTAAACCCAGATTTAAGGGGTTAAACTTTTTTTTTTTTTTTTTTAAAGCTCTCACTGAAACCATGAGAGTAGGAAGGACCTAAATGATGGGTACTGAGGCACTGGGTCTCTGACTAGAACAACTGGAGTTTAGGTTCACACATACTCTCTAGCAGGAACTTTCTGAGAGTATTTGGATTTCGAATGCTGTTCTTAGCATGTATAATCTTTCCTTTAAATGTTTTTATTAAAGATATTATATAAGAACATTTTATTTTATTTTTTTTTAAGATTTATTTATTTGAGAGAGAGAGCGAAAGACAGAGCGAGAGAGTGAGCACGCATGCAGGGAGGAGGGGCAGAGGGAGGGGGAGAGAGAATCTCCAGCAAACTCCCCTCTGAGCACAGAGCGGGACCCATGAGATCATGGCCTGAGCCAAAATCAAGAGTCAGATGCTGGGTGGGAGGATGGGTTAGCCTGGTGATGGGTATTGAGGAGGGCACGTTCTGCATGAACACTGGTTATTATACACAAACAATGAATCATGGAACACTACATCAAAAACTAATGATGTCATGTATGGTGATTAACATAACAATAAAAAATAAAAATAAATAAATGTTGCTGAATATTAAAAAAAAAAAGTCAGATGCTTAACTGACTGCACCACTCAGGTGCCCCTATACCATGTTAAAATGCAGATACCACCCAGCCACACTCCTTGTGTTAATAAATTTCCAAATGCCTTGCCTTACCCTCCTTCCACCTGTTCTTTTAAAAATGCTTCCTTCCTTCTTTTCTTTTTTTTTTTTAAAGATATATTTATTCATTTGAGACAGATACAGAGAGAGAGAGCATGAGCAGGGGGAGAGGGAGAGGGAGATGCAGACTCCCCATTAAGCAGGGAGCTGGACGTGGGGCTCGATCCCAGGACTCTGGGATCATGACCTGAGCCGAAGGCAGACGCTTAACCATCTGAGCCACTCAGGTGCCCCATTTCCTTCCTTTTTCAATCAGGATTTTATCTTTTAAACCCAAAGCCATTCATATTAGTCCTTACTTAAAAATCTTAACAGCCCTCTACCCCTATAGTAGTATTCCCCAAACTAAGGCATTGCATAACCCCCTTTGTGACTATTTACCATATTTTTTTGTTTTCCTGTATTGTTATTCAATAGTTTCTAAAACTGAGCTTCCTTTTAAAACTGATATAAAGAAAATCTGTGCCTCTTCCACAGTGGAATATGGCTTATCTTGCTTTTTCAGTCAGAAGACAAGAGGTTATGCAGAGCTAACAAAAGAGCCCAAATCCCAGCGCCATGATGGGGTTACAGTGTCGTAGGCGGCAGACAGGTCCATATGAGGTCAGTTATAGTTCTACTCCACATTTTCTTTACTCTGTGACCAAAGCTAATGGGACGCCTTCTATTCTGGGACATTGCCAACTTCACTCCAGAAGAAAAAGAGGACATGACAAATCCTTGCTCTTAAAGCTCCAGCTTAGAAGTGGCATGGGTTGGTTCCACTCTCATTTCTTTGGCCAGAGCAAATCATGTGGATAAGACCGAATGGGCCAGAAAAACCTAGTCCCTCCCTAGCTAGTGCAGCAGATATTTTGAACAATAATGCAATCAGTCACACTTGCCAAGAATAGAAGATAGTTATGTAAAGAAAACACAATGCTAATAATTTCGAGTTAGAGAATGTTTCCTACCAAGCATTAAAACCACACTAGTGCCAACTGATTTTTTTTCTTTTTTTGTAACTTTTAGAGACTGGGTTTATTTCACTCAACATAATTCACTTTGATTTTCTTAATATATTAGGAATATTTGGAAGAGAATTTTATCTCATTCTGTGATACCATGTCCTATCCACAACTGGTATCACATATAGTCATTCACCTAAAATCCATTGCCAGTATGCTTTCCATACCTATAAAACGTACCTGTAAATACTGAATTAAAATTCCTAAATAAGGCTGACAGTTGGATTCAAACTCACATTTCCAGTATCAGCGCCAGTCATGCATTTTCCTTCCTCTTGTTCCCATTGTTCCCTCAACCCCCTTTTGAAAAATCCCAACCTCCCCAGACTCCATCTCGGCAGTAGCACATCTTCTGCTTAAATGCACCATTATTTGATGAACCGAGACTTGGCCCTGTTATTTTATATTTACCAAACACTTCGAGCCTTGGCCCTGTCCTTAACCCTAAAAGTCTCACAGTCTTCATCAGTCTTTTTTAGTGAGAAATAACTGACAGACTCCTTTTCAAATGAAATATGAACTGAAGAATAATTTTAAAAACATAAAAGGAACAAGGACTGGACTAGAAATGTACAGTTGGGGCCTAAGATGAAGTGTAGTCAAACACATTATGAGTATTACTACTTGGATAAAACTGTGCAAAAGTGTTTATTATTACAATTAAATGTCAACTAAGAAATTGGACAAATTAACATGGAGGAGGGAGATAAATTCTTCTTATTATTTTTTAAATACTTTATTTATTTGACAGAAAGACACAGCGAGAGAGGGAACACAAGTAGGGAGAGTGGGAGAAGGAGAAGCAGGCTCCCCGCTGAGTAGGGAGCCCAATGTGGGGCTCGATCCCAGGACCCTGGGATCATGACCTGAGCCGAAGGCAGATGCTTAACGACTGAGCCACCCAGGGGCCCCATGGGAGATAAATTATTCAGAAATGTTTTGCTTTTTTTTTTTTTTAATTTTTATCTTATTATGCTGTGTTTATGTTTTGCTTTTCTGATTTGTATACTTTGTAACATAAAACAGCGTCATTCCGTAACGAAGTCATTAATGCCGAGAGAGGCTAAGTTTCTGGGCTTGAAAAAAGAAGAATCCAGAGGCACGTGAATTACTTAGGGATAGATGAAACTTACAAATACATACTGTAGAGCTATAGATCTTAAACAAAGTATCTAGCATGACGACTTCAAGTAAAGACAAGAAGGAAAGTGTAATTTAAAAAGCAAAATGGATTAAAATATCTTACTTTAGAGTCTTGCTCTACTCTGTCTAAAATGTATGCTAGCAAAAATTAATCTTGAGCTATATTATTATTAATTTAGAAGCATAGCTTGAGGATTTTAAATTCTTAATATGAATAACTAATAAAAACATCAATCCTATATGTGACTATATTAAGATACTGATATAGTTTGTTAATTATAAATTTCTTTTTCTAAATGCAAAATGGATATATACCTTTAAAAGTTAAAAAGAAAAAAGGTGATGAAGGGAAAATTCTATTTTTAGCTATTTGGCCTGTTTTCATAATACACTTGATCTTATACTGTCACCATAAATACATTGCTTCCCTTGCATACCAGTGAATATTCTGAGGACATGTGCTGAATATTTCTTCCAATAATT
Source organism: Mirounga leonina (assembly GCF_011800145.1). Classification (NCBI taxonomy): domain Eukaryota; kingdom Metazoa; phylum Chordata; class Mammalia; order Carnivora; family Phocidae; genus Mirounga; species Mirounga leonina. The sequence continues at coordinate 660,268 of NW_023270504.1, read as the reverse complement.
TTTTAAAAGTATTTTTCATGTAGCATGACTACATGCAATATATAGCATGCATATACTTGAAGGACATGGTTAAGTTTTATTTTTTAAACCTCTTTAGTGTGTTAATTAGTACCAGGTAAATATTTAGCATTGTGAATTAATGTGCATCACTCTCATTTTTCTTTTAGAGATTCTCTTTCCTGGAAATAAGTATCAATGTAGGAGATTTCACTAAAGTTGGAACACCTCTGATTTGGAACTGCCGTACTTTCAAACCCTTATCTTCCAGTGATGGAAGCCTTTCCATTTTGTCATTTAACAATTACTGTTGAATGTCTGAATGTACAAGGCACTAAGGGATTAAATAACAGTGCATGAGGGCGCCCGGGTGGCTCAGTCCGTTAAGCGTCTGTCTTTGGCTCAGGTCATGATCTCAGGCTCCCTGCTCAGTGGGGAGTCTGCTTCTCCCTTTCCCTCTACCCTCCCCCCCACACTTGTGCTCCTGCTCTCTCGCTCTCAAATAAATATCTTTAAAAACAGTGCAGGATACAGACATTGGAATTTATAATCAAGAAGCAAAGATACATCCAAACCCAAATCACTATCATAGAGGACAGTGTAATTATCATATAAGTTAGCATGGAAGTGCTAAAGGGCAAGCAAGGGATATAATAAGGATTGTTTGCTGGGGCTAATCAGAGAGACTGCAAAGAAAAAGTGACATGTGATCTGGGCAAAAAATAATGGTTAAAAGTCAGGCAGAAGGAGGAAGAAGGAGGGTAAATTCTAGGCAGAAAGCACAGTGTGAGGAAAGGCACAGAGGTAGGAAATCACAATGGATATTAGGGTGATAGCAAGGGATTTAGGTCGACAGGACTTCGTGTGGGAGAAGAGCAGGACGCCGGGAAGATAGTCTGGGTGTTGCATCAGGGTGCAGCTTTGAGAAAAACATCTCTGCTGAATGAATACAATAAACCAGGCATTCAGTGTGAGTTAGAACAATGAACTGCCAAATAGGGCCTCTATCTAGCTATTTTAGTGTGCTAATTACAGAGCGAAAATGTTGTTATTATAGGAAGCAAATACTGAATCAGCACATTAAGAAAGTTTGCCTCATTAGCAATACTTTTAAAGAGTCAGGATGTTTGAAGCTCCAGAATAGATTTTTTATGGTTTTGTGTGTATAGAGAGCCAGGGGATAGGGAGGTGGATGAAGAGGCACACAACTAAACAGAAAGTATTTTAATGCACTTACCTGTTAGGAAGTGCTTATTCTAATCTAGAAAATGTATTATTGACAAATCTAAGAAAAAAAATTAGTACAGGATATTTACCACCAACATTTGCGCAGACATTTAAAAGTGTCTTCGGATACACTCTTACATAATCTTCATAAAAACCATATTGTTCAACACAACAAGTGTATTATTTCCATTGTATAGATGAGAAATGGGGCTCAGAGAGGCCCAGACTGTCCAGGTGCCATTTACAAACAAGGTAAATGATAATCAAGGCTGAAATTAGAATCTACATGACTCTAGGATGTGCATCTTCCTACTATGCAACTACTGCTCCCCTAAAAGGCTTCTGACTTGGAGAACTTCACTGAGACCCTCTACGCATCACTGTCTTCATCTGTATAATGGGAATGAAAATTACGCTTCACAGAGATGTCGAGTTGGTTTTGGAAGGTTTTTTTTTTTTTCCTAGAAAGCTGTCCATTTTATCTGTTTTCAAATGCACTGGATATTATTTGTAGTGTTCTCATGATTTTTAAATTTTTTACTATCTGTTGTTATATGCCCTTCTTATTCATTCTACTTATGGTTTATGTGTGCCTTCTCTCTCCTCAACCAGCAATGCCAGAGATTTCTTCATTATATTGGTCTTCTCTAAGAACCAACTTTCGGTTTTTGGTCTTTTCTAGTATTTTTTTGTTTTCCATTATTTTCTTTCTCTTATCTTTCCATCCTCTGCTTACTCTACAGGCTAATTCTCTGTTCTAGTTCTAACTTCTTGTGGATTTTTTCATTTATTACTTTTAATGTCCTATTTTCCATTATGATTTCTTCTTAACCCATTAATTAATTTTAAGGTAATTTTTTTAAGTTTCCAAACTAAAGTAGAAGGGGTAATAAATATCTTTATATTGTGTTGCAGTATTACTGTATTTTGTTTAGAAAAGATATTTTGCAAATATTGATTATCTGATTTATTTAGAATTTTTAGAATATATATTCATTTATACAAATTCATTAAGTTTATTCTTTCTGCTTAAATATAGTAAATCTTCATAAGTATTCAACATTTGCTTGAAAATAATAAAATTCTCTATAAGTTAGGTTCATAATTTCACTTACATCAAGCTTATTAGATAAGTTTTCCGAATGCTCTAATCTCTAATTTTTGTCTTCTTGACTTAGCACTTACCTAATTTTTTTCACTATATTTCCAACCCCTCTATGATTATCTCTTGTAAACAACATTACAACTGCATTTAAAAGAAATCCAGTATAAGGATATTTGTTTTTAGTAGGTATGTTTAATAGGTTTATTTTTACTGTAATAATTGCATTTAAATTTCATTTTGATTTTTTTAATTGATTTCCCTTAACCATAGTTGCTTCCATAGTTTTCCCCCTTTCCTGCCTTACTAGTTTCTCTTATTTTTTTTTCCTCCACTAGTACATATTTTTAAGAGATTACATTTACATTTTTTTAAAAGGTTTATTTATTTGGGGGGGGGAGGGCATGCGTGCTGTGAGTGGGGGGAGAGGCAGAGGGAATCTTCAAGCAGATACTCCCTGAGTGTGAAGCCCAATGTGGGGCTTGATCCCACGTCCCTGGGATCATGACCTGAGCCAAAACCAAGAGTCAGAAGCTTAACTGACTGAGCCATCCAGGCACCCTACACTCACATTTTTAACACCTATAATTAACAAGCTGCAAAACTAATTATAATCTCCATTTCCTTCTGGAAACAAACAAAGGAATGTACAGGGCTTTTGTCTAACAGTTCTCATACCCCCTTTTATGTTATTTATCTAGAATTTTAGCTTTTGAAGATTTTATTTTTAGTAAAATTTGCTTAAGTATAACATGTTATACATGTGTATATACACATACACACCACACAAATTATAAGTGTACAACTTTCAGTATAATTGACAAAATTATACTATTTCCTTTATCTTTCAAACATATTTTAAAGTCTCTTTCATATCTTTTTTGTAATGGAAGGTTGTTTAGATAATTCATTCCTCACTCTGTCATACTTGCGTCTTCCTTCCCTCATTAATTGATGTAGTTTATAATTTCTGACTGTGCTCTCACATTTACCACGTTGCCTTCCGTGCAAGTCTCACGTGTCCTGGGTCCTGACAACTGCATGTTTATTTCTGAAGTGGCTCTGTGGATTATACCCAGTTTGGGACACATTTTTTTTTAGTGTTCACATTTCTCAATTTATGGTTCCCATATCACAAAGGCACTGCGACATTAGAACCCGTATTACCCCATAGTAACGGCTTCTGGCTTTGCTTTCCTACGTGTGACACTATTTCTACTCAAGGTCCTAAGTGGGCAACAGAGAAGTTTACAGCTTTCCCAGCCCAGCCTGGCAGTTGTTCTTGCCCCTAACCCAGAGCGCATATAGCACTACATAGCTCCAGAGAGAAAGCCTGGAGCTCTAACTCTCTCAGCACTCAAAACACTAGCTTCTCACTCTTCAGGCCTGCTTCCCTTCTGATGTGGCTCCTGGGCTCCTGGGTTTCCATGTGGTTCACTGTGCTTGCTCTCATTTGTGGCACCTAGGGATTTCCCTCAAATTCAGCTGTGCATTAAACTTGTATTTGCATGTGTAGAGGATGCATATGGGAGGTATAAGGGGTGACAGGCAGGGAGAGAAGGTTTTCCATCAACACAGTGTAGTTTATTTTCTAGAAGTATGCTAAATAATTTTTTTAATGGGTTTTCCTTTTTATTTTTAATTGTGGTTAAAGACATATAACAAAATTTGGCATCTTAATTCACCATTTTAAATTTTAACCATTTTAAATTGTACAGTTTAGTGATGTTAAGTATATTCACGTTTATGTATGAAGCAATCTCCAAAACACCTTTCATTTTGCAAAACTGAAACTCCATACCCATTGAACAGCTCCCTATTCCCCACTTCCCTTGCCTGCACCAATGACCATTCTTCCGTCTTTATAAATTTGACTATTCTAGGTATCTCCTATTAGTGAGGCATGTGTTGTATTTTTTGTGACTGGCTCATTTCACTTACCATTATGTCTTCAAGATTCATCCAGGTTGTACTATGTGCCAAAGTTCCCTTAAGTCTGAATAATGTATCACTGTATGTATACACCACATTTTCTTTATCCATGCATATGTCTATTCACACTTGGGTTGCTTCCATCTTTTGGCTATTATGAATAATGCTGCCATGACCATAGGCATTCAAATACTTCTTGAGGACCTTGCCTTCAATTCTTTAGGATATGTACTCAGAAATGGAATTGTTAGAGGATATGTAATTCTATTGCAAAATTCTGTGAAACCACCACTCTTTCCATAGTGGGCGCACCACCTTACATTTCCATCAATAGTGCACACAGTTTCCAATTTCTCCACATCCTCCACAGCAATTGTTATAGATAAATTTTTAATAGTGGCCACCCTAATGGGTATGAGGTGGTGTCTCATTATAATTTTGTTTTGCACTTCCTAATGATTAGGGATGTACAGTTTTTCATGTGCTTGTTGGCCAATTGTGCATCTTCTTTAGAGAACTGATTTTTAGAAAAAAACTTTTTTACTGAAATTTAACAACAGATATTAGAAAAGCATGCCAATTGACTTAATGTTTTGTTTCCAATTTATTATAGTAGATTACGTAAGCAAATAGTTTTCATTATGTTGAGACAATTCAGAGTTCACCAAAATCATTATATTATCTCCATCATGAGTGGTATTATCATTCCACCTGGTGTCTTTTCAGGAAACAGCTATAGTTAGAGATCAGGATATATGGCTCCGAATCTCCCCAAAACTTGACCCTGAAATATCTATAAACAGTATATCTCAGATGTGAATCCAAGGTTAATGGTAGATTTTGCCCTGAGAATTCTACTCCAAGTAACTGTATAAAACCTATCAACCAACAAAAATATAGTGAATGCTAGTTTACCACATAAATGGAAAACGTGTTGTAGGAATTTCTCATGGCAAACACATTTTGCTTTTTTTTTTTTTTTTGCTTTCTTTCTAGCACAGAGCAACCAACCATAGTGGCTAAGTTAGATGAGGCCTGTCACTCAGCACAGAAAAGGGTGAGAGGAAAACTGTCTTTTTTTGAAGGGGAATGGTAAAGAGTTTGAAAATATTCTAAGAATATTCTACAAGGGCGCCTGGGTGGCTCAGTTGGTTAAGCGACTGCCTTCGGCTCAGGTCATGATCCCAGGGTCCTGGGATCGAGTCCCACATCGGGCCCCCAGCTCAGCGGGGAGCCTGCTTCTCCCTCTGACCCTCTCCTCTCTCATGCTGTTTCTCTCTTGCTCGCTCTCTAATAAATAAATAAAATCTTTAAAAAAAAAAAAAGAATATTCTACAAACACAAAAGTTCTCTGTATATTTTGTTTAGTTCTTTGTGTTTTTCCCTAGGCATTATCTGTGCCTCACTTTTCTCTAGTAGTGAGTACACTCAAGGCATAATGCTCTAAATATATAAATAAAATGTAAGAATAAGTTAACATAAAAGAAGTAGTATACATTTCTATTAAAAAGTTGTACTATCTGTTATTTGCAAACAGTAGGAACAAAACTCCTATTTTGGGGCCTGAGACCTCTAGACCTTCTACTGAGGATGAGAGAAATGCCTAATTTTAGTGTCCCCTTATCATTAATATACATTTCTAATATGTTTTTAAGTTAATTCTGTGAAGTATAGGAAACTACATACACAGATTTTGTGACATATTCATAATTCCAGACAAGCAAACTTTCAGTTTTTATCTATTGAAAAAAGAATCATAAGGGCTAAAACTGTAAAGCATTACATCCAGAAATACTTAATCAATTAACTCACTAACGAAGCTTGGCTGATGAAAATTATATACTGGGTGTTTCTAAAACAAGCTCTTTCAAGTTTTCATGTTAAGTAATAATTGCATTTCTTTTACATATTTCTTTGTAATTAGTATATTTAAAATGTAGTCTGGATTTTCAGTCAAATACTACATAATTTACTTCTACTTCTTTGCAGTAGTTCCCTAATAAAATGATTAATGATAACAGCATAATGATTAATAATGATACATTATACTTTATAGCTTCTAGGAGATACAAGTAATTAACAGATTTCATTGCCTTCATCAGTTCTATGAGGCAGACAGAAAGAGAGAATATTATTCTTTTTATGGGAATTTAGAATACATCAGCGGTTAAGGCCATATCAAATAATATTTACATATTTCCTACGTCCATGGATATGACAGGAGCTCATAAATGTGGGGAATACTTATTCATACAAATATTTCATTTATGTGCCTACTACAAACCAATGTAATCTGTCAAAAAGAGAAAAGTCTATAGCTTCCCAGACTGGTTACTGCCAATGACTATCAACTTTTATCATTGTTTTGCTTAATTTTACTAAATTCCAGGAATGTACTCAAAGAAAACAATAGTTGCATGAAAGAACTTAAAGTGATATCAATTTATTGTGACTTGAAAATTTTCTTTTACTTAAGTTTCAGAGTTTGAAAATTACTGGTGTAGTTAAACAATATGCAATGGGAGAATTGCCTTGGAAATATGAGGGAACATCTGACTCAAGAGCCAAACTTTTATAGCTTAAGACAGAATTGGGTCTGGATCTGAATTTCCTAAAGTCTAGGCTTGAGTGCTTTCTACTCTAAGTTTGTGAAACATACAAGTGTAACTTTATAGTGCCACCTTATATCAGTATATGCTGCAAAGTAATATAGTTGTGAAAATCCATTTAAAAGACTAGTTTAAAAGAACTGCAGTCATTGACTATAAATGCAGTCACGCTGTAAGTTTAAAAATAAGACTTATTCTTTTGCTGTGCAAAAGGTTATTATTTTGGCAAAGTCCCAATAGTTTATTTTTGCTTTTGTTTCCCTTGCTTGAGGAGACATATCCATAAATATTGCTAAGGCTGATGTCAGATTACAGCCTATGTTTTCTTCTAGTTATTTTATGGTTTCAGATCTCATATTTAGGTCTTTAATCCATTTTGAGTTTATTGTGTGTGGTGTATGAAAGTGGTCCGGTTTCATTCTTTTGCACGTAGCTCTCTAGTTTTCCCAACACCATTCATTGAAGAGACTCTTCCCCATTGTATATTCTTGCCTCCTTTGTCATACATTAATCGACCATAAGCATGGGTTTATTTCTGGAATCTATTCTGTTCCACTGTCCTATATACCTATTTTCGTGCCATACTGTTGTGATTACTATAGCTTTGTAATATACTTTGAAATCTGGGATTGTGATACCTTCAGCTATGTTCCTTTTTCTCAAGATTGCTTTGACTCTTAGAAGTCTTTTGTGATTCCATACAAATTTTGGGATTATTTGTTCTAGTTCTGTAAAAATGCATTTGGTATTTTGATAGGGATTGCAATGAATCTGTAGATTGCTTTGGACAGTATGGACATTTTAATGGTATTAATTCTTTCATTCCATGAGCATGATGTAACTTTCTGTTTGTCTATGTCCTCTTTGATTTCACCATTGTCTCAGTTTTCAGAGCACAGGTCTTTCATCTCCTTGGTTAAATTTATTTTAAGGTTTTTTATTTTTATTTTTTTGATGCAACTGTAAATGGAATTGTTTTCTTCTCTTTCTGCTACTTTGTTATTAGTGTATAAAAATGCAATAGATTTCAGCGTATTAATTTTGTATGCTGCAGCTTTACTGAATTCATTTATCAGTTTTAATAGTTTTTTGGAGTCTTTAGGGTTTCTATATATAGCATCATGTTATCTGCAAATAATTACCAATTTGGATGCCTTTTAATTCCTTTTCTTGTCTGATTGCTGCAATTAGGATTTCTAGTACTGTGTTGAATAAAAGTATTGAGAATGGGCATCCTTGTCCTGTTCCTGACCTTAGAGGAAAAGTTTTCAGTTTTCACCACTGAGTATGATATTACCTCTGGGTTTTTCATATGTAGACTTTATTAGTTTGAGGTATGTTTCCTCTAAACCCACTTTGTTTAAAGTTTTTATCACAAACAAATGCATTCTGTCAAATGTTTTTTCTGCATCTATTGAAATAATCATATGGTTTTTATCCTTCTTCTTGTGAATGTGATGTATCACAAGGAATGGTTTATGAATATTGAACCATGCTTGCATCCCTGGGATAAAAACTTTTGCACAGCAAAGGAAACCATCAACAAAATAAAAAGGCAATCTAGTGAATGGGGGCAGATATCTGCAAATGATATACCTGATAAAGGGTTAACACCCAAGATATAAAAAGAACTTACACAACTCAATACCAAAAACCGATCTGAAGTTAAAAAAAAAATGGGCAGAGCACCTAAACAGACATTTTTCCAAAGAAGACATCCAGATGGTCAACAGACACATGAAAAGATGCTCAATATCAATAATCATCAGGGAAATGCAAATCAAAACCACAATGAAATAGCTCCTCACACCTGTGAGAATGGCTAGTATCAAAAAAATAAGATATAACAAATGTTGATGAAGACATGGAGAAAAGAGAACCATCGTGCACTGTTGGTGGGAATGTAAACTGGTGCAGCCCACTATGAAAAACATGGAGGTTCCTCAAAAAACTAAAATAGTTGATCCAGTTATTCCTCTACAAGGTAATTACCCCCAGAAAACCAAAACACCAATTTGAAAAGATAGATACATGTACCCATATGTTTACTGCAGCATTATTTACAATAGTCAAGATATGGAAGCAACCCAAGGGGTCCAAAATAGATGATTGGATGAAGATATGGCATAGAGATGACAATGGAATACTACTCAGACATAAAAAAAATGAGATCTTGCCCTTTGTGACAACATGGGTGGACCTCATGGGTATTATACTAAGTGATATGAGTCAGAGAAAGACAAATACCATATGATTTCACTTATATGTAGAATTTAAAAACCAACAAGTGAATACACTAACAAAAAACCAGATTATTAAATACAGAGAACAAACTGGTTGCTTGAGGGGAGGTTGGCTGGCGGATGGAGGAAATAGGTAAATGGGATTAAAAGGTATAAACTTCTAGTTATAAAATAAGTAAGTCACACAGATGAAATGTATAGCATAGGGAATATAATCAATAATAAAAAAAGGTCTCATTCTGAAATTGTATTTTATGTTCTTATGGTATATAAGGGATGACATACCTGCCCCAGGCTGCCTCATTCGTAGATGCTGTATTAACTGGAACACAGGAGGAGTCAATGACAGTTGATTTGTTCATCCTGTAGCAGAAACCGCAGTCTGGATCCAACATACATTCATTACAGTAACTGTAAAATAAAGAGTTATATCACGTTAAAGACAACTGATCTTCTTCTACATATTCCATTATACTTTGCAGGAAGCTTGGGGCCATGGCACTCATGTTAGCCATGGCAAAGGGACATGTGCTGAGGCTGCTGGGAGCTGGTAGGTCTCCCCACCTGTCTCTCCCCTGGCTACAGCAACTGCAGAAGCCACTTTGAGATGGAGGGAGGCTTGGATCTGAGACACTGGGTGTAGAAGATCCCCAGCTGTCCCTCAGCAAATCAGCATTTGCTTTTCTAAGCCACTGAGATTTGTTACCAAAGCATGGACTGGCCCAATGTGACCCAGTGGAGTTGTTCCAAATTGTACCCAAGCATTTATTTCTCTTAACTGTCTCCATTCCATATCCTATCTTTTAAAAGTGGAAAACATATTTCCCAATATAAATACTGAAACAGAAAATTCAGAGAATGAAAAACATTACATCTGAAGAAAAAAGTTAAAAACAAAAATATCACCACCCCAATAATGGCCACTGTTAATATCTTGGTAGGACATCTGCACTCTTAACAAATCTACACAGAGTACCAACTATATGCTATGCTTAATTTAAAATAAGTTGGTATAGGAAAAAAGGCTAACTTTCTCTAAGTTAATTGCATCTACTGGTTGGATCACAGAGCCATAATCAATTAATCATTGCTCACATAACAGCAGTGTCCTAACTGCAGAAAACTCTAAAGAGGCAAAATCCTTTAGAGGGCAGGGTTTTCCAACCTAAGTCTACAAAGTACTTGTAAATGTGTTTTCTTGCAGTCAAATTCATTTGCCAGACAATTCTGGAGTACCTCAAACATGGCAGGCACACACAGGGCACTGCAGACACTAAGATGAAGAGGACAAAGTCCCTGCTCCTGGGTAGATAAAAGGCAAGGACAGGAACAGATATACAAATAAATAAATGGCAGTGTAATAGAAATTAGTGTGAGCTACTCTAAGGACAGAGGCCTGTTCATCTGCCTGTAAGAGCTGGGGATAGTTTGGGAGAAGATACTTGACATAGATCATAAAAGAAATTTACCATGCAAAGAGGTAGAGGGCAGGGCATTTCAGAGGACTGCTTATTCTACAATTAAAGATCAGTCAGCACAGACTTATTATTGACTGTGTACAAGTAATTATATGATGGGGTGTGGGGGAGAAACAGGGTAAGTACTACTGTCAAGCATTCAAAAAAGAGATGAATCCTCAAAATCAAAATACTTCTTTGATTAATTTAGCTAACTGGGAAAACACTGGCATTATTTAAAACAAGATTATCATTTCAGCCTCCTTCTGTAAACTTTTCCTTTGCAAACAGCCATCCTTAATTTTAAATGAGACTTGAGACCCCTTGAGGCATAGCTTGGAGATATTGAGGATTCAGTTCCAGACCACTGCAATAAAGCAAATACCACAATAAATGAGTCTTTTGGTTTCCTGGTGCATATAAAAGTCATGTTTACTCTATACTGTAGTCTGTTGTGGGTGCTACAGCATTATATCTAAAAAAAATATATACCAATGTACATACCTTAATTTAAAAATACATTATTGCTAAAAAATGCTACCATCACCTGAGCTTTTAGCAAGTCATAATGACTGATCATAGATCACCATAACAAACCTAATAATAATGAAAAAGTTTGAAATATTATGAGATTTACCAAAATGTGACATATACAAAGTGAGCAAATACTGTTGGAAAAATAGTGCCAACAGACTTGCTTGATGCGCGGTTGCTGCAAACCTTCAATTTGTAAAAGACACACTATTCTGTGAAATGCAATAAAGCGAAGTGCAGGAAAACGAGGTATGCATGCCTGTACTAAAAGCAAAAGAGAGGGCTTTGAAAACCAACTGAAAGGTCAATATACTTTAGAGAGGTGATACAGCATTGCAAATATAAAAGGGTCCACACCTGTGATAAGCAAAAGAAACAGAACAGGAAGCTTTAGAAGTACTGTGAGCTTCCAGCTTTCACAACTAGACAGGGTTAATCTGGAAAGGAAGGGAATTCCTGCTAGCACTTTGTTGGTTTCTTCCACCCATGTGAGGTAGAATCTAACAACCCTGATTTTTCCAACGGCTTTAAATGATACTTATTTGGGAAAGGTCAACTCATCCAGCGGTAGAGAAATGACTCTATTTCTTTAAAAATAAGTAATTCCTACAACAGGCCAAAAAAAGTAATGATGAAGGCTAACAGTTACCGAGAACCTACCACACGAGTGTGTCAGACATCACAAGGTGTCACTGATGATGCTTTGCCTCCTCCATCCCTCATTCAGTCATCTGACTCTGACCACAACCTCCCGTTCTTCCAGCTTGCTTATAAATGATCCCAGCTCTGCCCTGGTGATTCGTTCAATACAAATATGTGCCAGGCACTATTCTGGGGGTTGGGCCACATTAGTAAACAGAACAGATTCCCTGCCCTCATGGAGCTGTTAGACCTCCTGGTGACTCTGGTTCATTGACCCTTCTACTTGTTCCCTATTCATTAGCTTTTTACTTTCTTTGGTTCATCCTTATCTAGCTTATGGATCATGGCCTATCACTTCAACATCCTAAATTTCCTTGTCCATTTCTTTCCATCTCACCCGACTAGCAAAAAGCCTAGCCATATGTGAATGTCAACGTTCGCTTTTTCTATGCCTTCCCCACAGACCCGAATGCAGCTGAGGAAATCACACAACAGGGCAGCTTAGTAGTTCTCTAGAATACACTGCTACCAGCCTCCAAAGGATCCTCAACGGCCTGACATTCCTAATAATTTTCTGTAGTCAACTCCACACAAGGACTTTACAACCACATTACATGGGGACTATTCTTCAAATCTCCAATGCTCTGTCCTTTTAGTCACTTCATATCCAGCTTCACCTCAAATCTACCTTCACATAGAAAACAGATGAAAGTGGTAAAGATGGTAACTTTATAATCTTACAGCAAACACAGAAATAATCATAATGTCCTCTGCTCCAGTAACAAAGACAAATTGTTTTTCTTTTCTATCTGGGCTTTCGTTCTGTTCCATCTCCTTAGCCCATTTCAGACCCTTTTGATTACTGCTCCTTCTTTCTCTTAACGTCTATTGTCTTAAGGTGGAAGATTAGCTTTTTGATTTGGTATCTTTCCTCCTTTTTACTGTAGAAAGTTGTAACCATGAATTTCCCTCTGAACACTGCTGTACTTACATCCCACATTTGGTATGTTTGGTTTTCATTTTCATTCATCTCAAAAGAATTTTCTAATTTTCCTTGTGACTACTTTGACCCACTGGATTAAGAAGTGTTATTTAATTTTCACATATTCATGAATTTCCCAATTTTTTTGTTAGTGATTTTCAGTTTCACTCCATTGTTATCAGAAAACACTTAGTATGATTTCAGACCTTTTAAAATTTATTGAGGCTTGTTTTGTGGCCTGGCATATGATCTATCCTGAAGAATCTTCCTTGTGCACTTAAGGAGTGTATATTCTATTGGTAGCAGAGTATTCTTGAAATGTCTGTTAGATCTGGATGATTTGTAGTCAATACACTAATTTTCTTTTGGGAGGGGATGTTTTTTAGATCCTCTTTCTTCTTTTAATTTAAGTTTTAGTTAACATACTGTGCAGTATTAGTTTTAGGAGAATTCAGTAATTCATCACCTAAATACAACACCAAGTGCTCATCACAAGTGCCCCCCTTAATACCCATCAGCCACCTAGCCCATCCCTCACCCACCTCCATCAACCCTTAGTTTGTTCTCTATTTTTAAGAGTCTCTTATGGTTTGTTTCCCTCCCCACCCCCATATGTTCATCAATTTTCTTTTTTAAAAAATATTTTTATTTATTTATTTATTTATGGACAGCACAAGTGGGAGGGGCAGAGGGAGAGAGAGAATCTCAAGCAGACTCCATGCTGAGTGTGGAGCCTGACACGGGGCTTGATCCCAGGACCCCTGAGATCATGACCTGAGCCAAAACCAAGAATCAGATGCTTAAGAGACTGCACCCTATCTATTTTCTTTCTTAAATTCCACATGAGTGAGATCATATGGTATTTGTCTTTCTCTGACTTATTTCACTTAGCATAATACACTCTAGCTCCACCTACATCATTGTGAATGATAAGATTTCATTCTTTTTGATGGCTGAGTAATATTCCATTACATATATATACATACATATGTATGTATGTATCACACATACACTACTATATATATACATACATATACTACATCTCCATTATCTTTATCCATTCATGAGTTGATGGACATTTGGGCTCTCTCCATAGTTTGGCTATTGTTGAAATTGCTGCTATGAACATCGGGGTGCATGTACCCCTTTGAATCTGTACTTTTGTATCCTTTGGGTAAATACCTAGTAGTGCAATTACTGGATCGAAAGGTAGTTCTATTTTTAACATTCTGAGAAACCTCCATACTGCTTTCCACAGGGGCTGCACAAGTTTGTATGCCCACCAGCAGTAAAGAGGGTTCCCCTTTCTCCTCATCCTCACCAACATCTGTTGTTCCCTATGTTGTTAATTTTGGCCATTCTGACAGGTGTGAGGTGGTAGCTCATCATGGTTTTGATTTGTATTTCCCTGATGACGAGTGATGTTGAGCATCATTTCATGTGTCTGTTAGCCATCTGGATGTCTTCTTTGGAAAAGTGTCTATTCATAGTGTTTTGCCCATTTCTTAACTGGATTATTTGTTTTTTTGGGTGTTGAGTTTGAAAAGTTCTTTATAGATTTTGGAAACCCTTTATCAGATATATTGCTTGCAAATATGTTCTTCCATTCCAGTGGTTACCTTTTAGTTTTGTTGATTGTTTTCTTGTCTGTGCAAAAGCTTTTTATCTTGATTGAGTCCTGATAGTTCATTTTTGCTTTTGTCTCCCTTGCTTGTGGTAACGTGTCTAGTAAGAAGTTTCTACGGCTGAGGTCAAAGAAGTTATTGCCTGTGTTTTCCTCTAGGATTTTGATGGTTTCCTATCTCACATTTAGGTCTTTCATCCATTTTGAGTTTATTTTTGTGTATGGTGTGAGGAAATGGTTCAGTTTCATTCTTTTGCATGTTGCTGTCCAGTTTTCCCAACACCATTTGTTGGAAACACGGTCTTTTTTCCATTGGATATTCTTCCCTGCTTTGTCCAAAATTAGTTGACCATATAGTTGTGGGTCCATTTCTGGGTTTTCTACTCTATTCTATTGATCTGTGTGTCTGTTTTTGTGCCAATACCATACTGTCTTGATGACTAAAGCTTTGTAATATAGCTTGAAGTCTGGAATAGTGATGCCTCCAGCTTTGCTTTTCCTTTTCAAGATTGCTTTGGCTATTTGTGGTCTTTTGTGGTTCCATACAAATTTTAGGATTTTTTTGTTCTAGCAATGTGAAAAATGCTGGTGGTATTTTGATAGGGATTGCACTGAATGTGTAGATTGTTTTGAGTAGCAGGATACAAAATCAATGTAGAGAAATCTGCTGCATTTCTATATACCAGCAATGAAGCAGCAGAAAGAGAAATCAAAGAATGTTATGTCTTCTAAAAGGGATACCCTGACTTTCTTTTAAACTTTTATTTTCTAATTCTAAAAAGTTTCAGAAGAGGCAATATTTATGATTATGGTTTCTATAATGGGAAGATATTTATGAGGTGCTCACTCATTATATTTAAAAATGGTACAATGCTAATGAAAGAATGTATCTCTCAGTGTAATGCCATTATAGTTGTCACTATGATCCAAATTGTGACATTAACGAGGAACTCTCTAGCCACCCTATGCTTTGAAATATCAGCAAGTTCTCAATAAATAAAAGAGATAGTGTTAGGAGTACTATGCAGATATCAGCAGCTCCTATCAGGTAAGTGTGCCTAGTGAAATGCGTAACAGGAGTGTGTGTTATAGAGATTTTAGGGATACATCAGTGTTTATACAAATACAATCACAAAGACATAAAATAGGCTCTTTTAATATAAAAGAGTTTTCAAACGGTGATGATAATAACAGATAACAGATAAAACTGTGTACTTACTTTCAAGTTATTGACTGAAAAGTTGCATATAAATGTGTATGTTTGTTTGTATAATACACACATTTCTTTACCTAAATACACACATGTACATATACAAACATGCACATACATGCCATTTTATATTTGCAAAGTTGAAGCTGAGATTTGTGTTTTTAACTATGTTAACCAAAGGTTCATGTAGTATAATAGGAAAATACTTAGCCCTATTGAAAGAGACAGGCTTGGCAGATCGAGCTCTCTTCTTTTTACCTCCCCTGTAGAGAGTTTATTGTGAACTTTTCTGAGATAAAATGGGAGAACCAGTTCAAGAATTCATAAAAGATTAGAGTTACAAAAAATTAGAGGCTAAAGTACCAGTAAATGTTAAAAAGGAATGGAAGGAAAGAAGCCTACTCTGAGAAATAGGTTAAATTCACCCCCTTTAATAATATACCAAAGAGCAAAAGTTTGTGATTGCTTTTAATCTGCAGGCCTTACTGCTGGGAATCTTTTGCATCTAACTCAGGAATCCATTGTATTCTTAGCCTCACTTTCTAAGGGGAAGAGATGAGAAATAGGACTATGTTCCAGATACTTGGAAATAAGACTTATGTTCCAAAATCCATTTGTGTATGGATTTGATCAGAGAGACATGAATTATAGGGAACAATTCACAGCTTGATTCAAGCCTCATGGACCAACATATAGCGAAGCAAGGTGTAACCTGTGTAACGGAACTGCAGAGAGAACTAGTAAATCTGCTGTCAATATAAGTGACATTCATTCTTCACTTTACATACTCAACAGGTATCTCTTGAACAGTTGTCTGTCAGGTAACATGGAAATCACTAGGAATAAAAGATGTACAAGACAAAAATCTCTCCCTTGAGAAGGTCACAGTGCAGTAAGAGAAGGCAAACATATCATAAAGCCTTAGAGATAATGTGATGGGCAGTAATAATAGTAGTCTTTTGTGAGCCTCTGACACCACAGTGATCTATCTAAGTTTGCTAGGGTCAAGAAGTTTTACAGAGGAGGTGATGCCAAATGTGAGTCTTGAAGGAAGTATGTAGGAAAATAAAGGTGGAAAGTAATAGTCCAGACAGAGAATACAATAGGGAAAAGCATAAGAGCTTGTCCTCCTCTGACTCCTGCAGTTCATATGGATGGGCTAGAGCCCATGGCACTTGGGAAGAAATAGCAAGACAAGACTGCCATGCTAAGAGGGGTAGATTGTGCCATAGTGAGGAGTTGGATC
Source organism: Mirounga leonina (assembly GCF_011800145.1). Lineage (NCBI taxonomy): Eukaryota > Metazoa > Chordata > Mammalia > Carnivora > Phocidae > Mirounga > Mirounga leonina. The sequence continues at coordinate 643,463 of NW_023270504.1, read as the reverse complement.
TTCATTATACAGACAGGGGGATGCTACTGCAGAGTTTAAATAGGGGAGAGATCTGATCAGGTGAGATGTAAGGCAGTAGAGAGGATGGAGTGGCACTTGTCTGGGGGCAGGAGGACGTGTTAGAAGACAGATGGAAGAGCTGAGATGAGAGGTGGTAAGGATGGAGAGCGGAGGAACCACACACATTTTGGGGACAAACCTGAGGGACCTGTGGCTATTTAAATGTGGGCATTCTGGATCACACTCAGGTTTTTAAATTGTGAGACATAAAAGAACAGCAGCTTTGACAGGAAATCCAAAGATCGAGCTCTAGGGGTGTTGAGTTTGAGGTACTTATGAAACATCCAGAGAACTGGGCAGTTGGAAATATGGGCCTGGCACTTAGGGAAGGGAAACAAACTGGAGAAACAGTTCATGGAGTCTCAGCGTGTCGGTGATAGTAAAGGTCACATAAGGGTGATGCTTTGCAGCAAAAGTGTACAGTGTGAAGGGACACTGCCAAGAAAAGAAGCAAAGCAGAAAAGACCAAGAGGAGAAGGAAAAGACTAAGAAGCAGCAGTCTGAGGAAAGGAAGAAACATAAAGGGACTAGTGTTAAGGGGTAAGGAAGTGCCAGGAACAAGGGAAACACTGTAGGAAAATTTATCACAGATCAATAAATTAAGATTAGGAGAGCGCCCAGAGCTAACAACGAGAAGACCCTTGGCAACCTCAGAGCAGCTTTCACAAAGCGGTGAGGCATGGCCTGCTTCATGGAGTCAGTGCCAGCAGCTCCCCAGATTGTTAACATAATTTCCGATCACTTAGGTAATTTTTTTTTTTTTTTTTTAATTCTCAGAAGTTCCCTACTTACGCAGTCCAAATAAGGGAGAGGGGTCACTTGACATCCACACGTGGGCCAAGAAAGAAGGCAGGAGTCCTGGAGTTTTGTTTGTAGCACGCACGCAGACGCCCAGTCCTGCAGAGGGCTCCAGCAAGGCGGGCTGTCGTGGCCCCAACCCAGCCCTCCATCCCTACCACCCCCCACCCCCCCTGCCGGGGTGTTCTCTGGTTGATTTGGTTCCAAGTCACCCGCCAAAAGCAGCAGAGCAGTTAGGAGTGAGGAGAGGGTGGTAGGGAAAGTTTAGAGTAGCTCTCTTGGGACACAGAGTGCCATTATTGCACAAAGAAGGGTGTGAAATTCATGCATGAGGAATGAGCGAGTGAACACAGTTCCTCGCAGGCAATGGAATTGGGCCTGAGCCAGCGGCTGGCCCTCATGGCCACCATATGCTACCGCCGACTGTCTGCAGGCTAGGCCCTGCCAGAGACAGGCATTTTCGGACCAAACACTGTCCCTAATGCTCCATCTCTTTGGGTTTAACGACACATACTTAAAAACAAATGGACCGTTTTCTAGAGGGCTGAGTTCACACTCAACTTCACAGAGTGGAAACTAAAAATGTTCTAAGTTAACCCAAATCAATTTTTTAAAGATTTGCCGAGGAGAGAGAAGAGGGCACCTTCGGTTAAGGCCCTGGTGCCATGTGAAACATGTAAACAATTGATTAAATGAAAACACGCCGTCCTTTCTTTCCCTTAGACACTAAGCTACCTCTTATTCTGCTCTTTTTTACTTTAATTGGAAACATTTTAAAGTTTCAGGACCAGTTTTCTAAATATGTGAACACTTATTATTTTTCTCCCTTTCTAAAAAGTTCGGAGATTGAAAACTTAAATCTTCCTTCCCTTCAACTAGCAAGAAACAAACTGTTTGGTTCTAATTGTAATTTTATTATCTAGATTATATATTTTCCCATCTGTTTAGAGTGTCTAGTATGCTCTGCATTCAGTTCCCCTAACAATTTCTAGAAGAGCAGCATCATCAGCTATTATATAACCTCCCCAAGTGAAAGTATCCACAATCAAGAACAATAGCATGAATTCTGGGCACACTTATTTACCACAAATTCTCTCTAAATATCATAATGTCCTGGTACTAAGAAATTTCACAGGATGCGATTTAAAAGAGGACCCTCTCTTAATGTGGCTTTTTTCTTCAGGCTTCAAGGAAATTAGCCCTTCTAGCTGGTGTTTCTGAAACTGAGTTATCAAAATTACTAACCAATTTCATTTGGGTTGTGGACTGAATGTTTGCAAATTGTCCACTTTAGCCTCTAGCAGTTTAAAAACTGAGCTCAGGTTAAGGAACCCTCTGGCAATTAGATTGACTGTCTTTCTATTTCATTCTAAAAATGACTCAGATATTCACTTCAAGCCACCCACCCCCCAAAATTATTCTCCATAAATGGGCAGAACAGGCTAATGAACCTACAGTAATGCCTTGATTTATAGAGCTGTCATGCTTTGATTCATTCAATAAACATATTTTAAGGAACCAGCTTACAATGGGGTGTTGCAGATAACAGTTGATAAACACGGTCTTTTCCCTTGGGATATAGACCTCACAGTCGATTTTGCAAACCAGTCAGTAAAGAACATTGGAATTCTATGATGGAGGTGTGCACGAAGCAAAGAGGAGGGCCATCTCTATCAACTGTATTACACACTGATTTGTCTGAAATTTAAAGTATTTTGTATCAATAGGGAGGTATCCTCATTTTAATTCATTAATTTCTTTTATAAAGCACAGTCCTTTTGTAAATATCTTAATTCATTTCTTTTGTAAATTTAGTTTCTTAAAGTAGAGCACACTTATACTTTCTGCCCTTGAAATCAGCATGCAAGAGTAAATATTTGAGAGATGTCACAATATTATAATGTTTTACATGGTTAAAGTTTGTGAGAATGAAGACTTAGCGTATATGTATTTTTCTTTTTCTTTTTTCCCTTCATGTAGAATCTTGAACTGGGTAGTTTCTTAGAGATCATGTGCTCTTGAAATGGAAAACCTGAAGTCCAGAATTTAGAACTCACCCCAGGTCACAGTGTGAAAGAGGATAAATGGGGCCTAATTAGCCAGTTTGCTTTCACACAAAAATGTTTTCATCTGTGCTTAGAATATTCTTTTTTTCTTTTTAATATTTTATTTATTTATTTGACAGAGAGAGAGACAGGAGAGAGGGAACACAAGCAGGGGCAGTGGGAGAGGGAGAAGCAGGCTTCCTGATGAGCAGGGAGCCTGATGTGGGGCTCCATCCCAGGACCCTGGGGCCACGACCCGAGCCGAAGGCAGATGCATAATGACTGAGCCACCCAGGTGTCCCTGTGCTTAGAATATTCTTATGAGCATTCATCTAGTGCCACTATATTTAAGTTTTCAGCCTTTATATGTATAAGACGTGACATAAATTCATCAGGTCATGTTCAAGAAAGCCTTAAAGAGTAAATCACGAATAAAAAATAGCCATTTTTAGATGTTATTCATTTTTCATGCCATTTGTTAGAGCCACAGTTATGATATATGCTCTCTGTAAAAGGTCAATTAGCAGATTCCCCAGGATATTTAAAGTTTTGTGTTACCTTCTAAATGTCAAGTTGAAGTTAGAAATATTGTTACATTTGGGAGAATTTTGCCATAGTCTTTATGATGAAAAGAATTTCAGGTCAAGAATATGGTAGGAAATTTTATCTTGCTTCTGCAAGCCTGAGGGACTCTAAGTCCAAATGACTCTGTGGTGGCAAGGAAATGGAATACTGTTTCATACTTGGCCTCTTTTTACTGAGTGACCCATGTGAACCGGTATGGAGGGCAAGTATGGAGTAGCAGAGAGGAGAGCTTCTCAAGTTTTTTCAGTAAGGGAAAGGCTTGAGCCTGCACATTTTCTGTGGTATATTCTAGGAGAGGTTGGAAAGTAGAAAGAGAAGAAAATAACCAATTGGACAAGGTGTTGGTGCGGGTGAAGACCAGAGGGATCAAGGTTAAAAGCCCTGGTGGAGGGATGATATTTTGCAGAGCCTGGAAGAAAAGAGTGAAGACAGACCTGGCTACTGAGATCTTTGTTCATGTCTGAGTTTAAAGCTGAGAATGTTTCTACCTAGTCCCTTCAGTTTTCACCACAAGCAAGACAATGCCATCTTGTAAGAGATGGGCAGGGGAATAGGATTGGATTAGAGGAGAGTTGTGGGTGTTTGGGACATCAGTTGTGGGCTGGGGAAAGGCACCGACCAGTGACAGGTAAAAGTTCCCTGATTAGCAGTGAGGATCCAGCTGTGGTTGAATACTCTGAATGTGTACTTTTATCAGTGTGCCTGGCTGTGTTAATTTTCCACCAGTACAGAGCAACCTAGATGCAGAAAGAAAAGAAGATGGTTGGAAAGTGTCAAACATAAAAGTTTATAGGTGATATACAGAAGTACCAAAATACAAAGATTTGGAGGGTCTGGTTAGAATGGTTAAGGAGATTTCACCATGAAAGTGACAGAGAAGGATGAAGAGCCATGGAGTGACTGAAAGTTCAGGAAGAAAGGATATGAAAATTCTCTGAGGTAGAAAAGCAGTTGTCCTAGGATAAGGAAGTGAGATCTTGAAGGGGAAGGAGTGAGAAATATGCATATGTATGTATTCTAGATCAGGGATCAGCAAACTTCCTGTCAAGAATTAGATAGTAGATATTTGTGGCTTTGCAGGCCCTATGGATCCTGTTAAAACCTCTTGGCTCTGCTGTTGAAGCTTGACAGCCATCATAAACAGTAAGTAAACAATGGGTATAGCTGTGTTCCAGTAAAACTTTATTTGCAAAACAGATGGTGGTCTGATTTGTCTCAAGGGCTGTAGTTTCCCGACCTCTGTTCTAGATTATGACAATTTCCAGGATGTGACAAAGTTAAGTGTAAGTGCACAGACTATTAGAAAACAGGGGGCTAATATGCTTTAAGATTAGTACATCAAGACCCACAATTGTATGGTCAACTTAACTTTGACAAAGCAGGGAAGAATATCCAATGGAAAAAAGACAGTCTTTTCAACAAATGGTGTTGGGAAAACTGGACAGCCACATGCAAAAGAATGAAACTGAACCATTTCCTCACACCGTACACAAAAATAAATTCAAAATGGATGACAGACCTAAATGTGAGACAGGAAACCATCAAAATCCTAGAAGAGAAGACAGGCAACAACCCCTTCAACATTGGCCCTAGCAAATTCTTACTAGGTAAGTCTCCAGAGGCAAGGGAAACAAAAGTAAAAATGACTATTGGGACTTCATTAAGATAAAAATCTTCTGGACAGCAAAGGAAACAATCAACAAAACTAAAAGGCAACCATTGGAATGGAAGAACATATTTGCAAACAATATATCTGATAAAGGGTTAGTTTCCAAAATCTATAAAGAACTTACCGAACTCAACACCCAAAAAAACAAATAATCCAGTTAAGAAATGGGCAAAACACATGAATAGACACTTTTCCAAAGACATCCAGATGGCTAACAGACACATGAAATGATGTTCAACATCACTCATCATCAGGGAACTGCAAATCAAAACCACAATAGATACCACCTTACACCTGTCAGAATGGTTAAAATTAGTAACACAGGAAACGGTAGATGTTGGTGAGGATGTGGAGAAAGGGGAACTCTCTACCTTGTTGGTGGGAATGCAAACTGGTGTGGTCACTCTGGAAAACAGTATGGAGGTTCCTCAAAAAGCTAAAAACAGAACTACCCTACAATCCAGCAAGTGCACTGGATACAAAAATACAGATTCAAAGGGGTACATGCACCCTGATGTTTATAGTAGCATTATCAACCACAGTCAAACTATGGAGAGAGCCCAAATGTCCACTGACTGATGAATGGATAAAGAAGATGTTGACACAGAATGGAGTATTACTCAGCCATCAAAAAGAATAAAATCTTACCATTTGCAATAATGTGCATGGAGCTAGAGGGTATTATGCAAACTGAAATAGGTCAGAGAAAGACAAATACCGTATGATTTCCTCATGTGGAATTTAAGAAACAAAGCAAATGAGCAAAGAAAAAAAGAGAGAGAGAAACCAAGAAACAGAATCTTAACTACAGAGAACTCATGGTTCAGAGGGGAAGCAGGGACAGGGGGAGATAGGTGATGGGGATTAAGAGTACACTTATCATGATGAGTACTGAATAATGTATAGAAGTGTTGAATCACTACATTGTACAACTGAAACTAATGTAACACTGTATATTAACAATAGTGGAATTAAAAAAATAAGCTTAATTTAAAAAACAAAAGAATGTGTATTCTGCCAATTTTATTTTATTTTTTAAGATTTTATTTATTTACTTGACAGAGAGAGACGGAACACAAGCAGGGGGAATGGGAGAGAGAGAAGCAAGTTACGCGCCGAGCAGGGAGCCTGATGCAGGGCTCGATCCCAGGACCCTGGGATCATGACCTGAGCTGAAGGCAGACGCTTAATGACTGAGCCACCCAGGAGCCCCTATTCTGCCAATTTTAGATGAAATGTTCTTTATGTATCTATTAAGTCCGTCTGGTCTAAAGTGTTGTTTAAAGCCAGTGTTTCCTTATTGATTTTCTGCCTGGATAATCTAACCACTGATGTAAGTGGGGTATTAAAGTTCCCTACCATTATCATATTATTATCAATTTCTCTCTTTATGTCTGCTAATTGTTTGCGTTATATATTTAGGTGCTCCTATGTTGGGTGCATAAATATTGACAACTGTTGTATCTTCTTAGATTAATTCTTTTATCACTAGGTACTGCCCTTCTTTGTTTTTGTTACAGTCTTTGTTTTAAAGTCCATTTTGTCAGGGCTCTTGGGGAGCTCAGTCAGTTGAGCGTCTGCCTTTGGCTCGGGTCATGGTCCCGGGGTCCTGGGATCAAGCCCTGCGTTGGGCTCCCTGCTTGACAGGGAGCCTGCTTCTCCCTCTTCCACTCTCCCTGCTTGTGCTCTCCCTCTTTCTCTGTCAGATAAATAAAATCTTTTTTTTAAAAGAAGTCTATTTTGTCTAATATGAGTATTGTTACTTCAGCTTTCCTTTCATTTCCATATGCATGGGATATTTTTTTTCAGCTCTTCACTTTCAGTCTGTGTCTTTGGATCTGCAGCAAGTCTCTTATAGGCAACATATAAATGGATGTTGTTCTGGGGTTATTTGGGTTTGGTTTTGTTTGTTTTTTAAATCCATTCAGCCACCCTATGTCTTTTGATTGGAGCATTTAGTCCAATTTACATTTAAAGTAAATGTTGATAGGTATGTACTTATTGCCATTTTGCTAATCGTTTTCTGGTTGTTTCTGTAATTCTCTGTTCCTTTCTTTTCTTGCTTTCTGCCCCTGTGGTTTGATTTTTTTTTTTTTTTATTGTTATGTTTGGACTCCTTTCTCTTCATTTTTTGTATATCTATTGTTTTTGCTTTGTTGTTACCATGTGATTCATATATAGAAACATATATATGTATATATGAGTCTATTTTAAGCTGCAGTTGTGCAACTTCAAATGCATCCTAAAAGCACTACACTATAGGACACCTGGCTGGCTCAGCAGGTAGAGCATCTAACTCTTAATCTCAGAGTTGTGAGTTCAAGCCCCACATTGGGCATGGAGCCTACTTAAAAAAATAAATAAAAGCACCACACTTCTACTCTCCCCCACCACATTTTATGTTTTTTATGTCATATTTTAGATATTTTGTTTATTATTTACTGCAGTTATAGCTGATTTTACTATTTTTATCTTTTAAGTTTAATTCTAGCTTTTTAAGAATGGCTAATCCACTGCTTTTACTATATATATTGGCCTTTACCAGTGAGATTTCTTTCTTTCATATATTTTCTTATTTCTAGTTATGGCCTTTTCTCTTCCACTTAAAGAAAACCCTTTAACATTTCTTGTAAGGCTGGTTTGGTGGTGATAAACTCTTTTAGGTTCTGCTTGTCTGAAAAACTCTCTTCTTCAATCCTGAATGATAACCTTGCTGGTAGAATAGTCTTGGTTATGAGTTTTTTCCTTTCAGTACTTTAAATATATCCTGCTACATCCTCCGGCCTACAAAGTTCCTGCTGAAAACTCAGCTGATAGTTTATGGCATTTTCCCTGTATGTGACTATTTGTTCTTCTTTTGCAGCCATTAAGACACTCTAACTTTTGCCATTTTAATTATAATATGTTTTGGTGTGGATCTCTTTGGGTCACCTTGTTTGGGACTCTCTGGGCTTCCTGAACCCAGATGTCTGTTTCCTTCCCAGGTTAGGGAAGTTTTCAGCCATTATTTCTTCACATAAATTTTCTGCCTCTTTCTCTTCTCCTTCTGGGACCCCTATAATATCAATGTCAGTAGGCTTGATGTTGTCCCAAAAGTTCTTTAACCTATCTTACTTTTAAAAATTCTTTTTCTTTGTGCTGTTTTGAATGTGCTGTCTTCCAGATCCCTGATCCATTCTTCTATATCATCTAATCTGCTGTTGATTGCCTCTAGCATATTTTTCATTTCAGTTATTATATTCTTCAGCTCTGATTGGTTCTTATATTTTCTAATCCTTTATTGAAGTTCTCACTGTCCTCTTTCAAAGTTTGGTGAGCATCTTTGTGATCATTACTTTGAGCTCTTTGTCAGGTAAATTATTTCCATTTCATTAGGGTTTTCCCCCCTCCCTTAGGGTTTTACCTTGTTCTTTTGTTTGGAACACATTCCTCTGTCCCCTCATTTTGCTTGACTTCCTGTGTTTCTATGAGGCAGAACAGCTACCTCTCCCAGTCTTGAAAAATGTCTGGTGTGGTAGTGTCCCCTGTGCAGACTGTGTGTAGTCTGGAAGCTCTGGCAGGCTGGCTGGAGCTCAAATGAGCAAGAGCTGGGGATCCTGGGGTATGCCATGCTGGGACAAGGGGAACCCAAGGGGGTCCTTGGTGGGACAGCTGGTGGTGGAGTAGGTACAAACCAAGGGTGGGTCCTGAAGTGTGCCACCCGGGGCCACCTTGTTGGGATGACTGGATCAAGTGCAGACCAGGGGGCATGACAAAGTATACCATACTGGGACTGCCTTGGCAGGATGACAGCTGGTGTGGGCTAGGGTGTGATGGAGAAGCCCTAGCAGGTCAGCTAGAGGGCCTGTACCCTTCTCCTGCAAGCTCTTCAAGGTGGAAGGGAAATACAAAAAAACAGCTCTCATCAGCACTTCTGACCCGGGAGGGAGTTCTAGCACTTCCCCACCCATTTGGTGAATGCTCTACAGTGAGTACATGGATTTTCTTCACTTATAGTCTAGTTGCCTTTTAAACTACTATTTTTGGGGTTGTTTTTTTTTTTGCTGTGCTCCAAGGCAGGTAAGTCTGCACATGGGCCACTCAGTGATATTCCTGTTACAGTTTGTAGTGGTGGGGTAGAGTTCCTGTCATTATTGTGTCTCCATCTCTCCTACATTTCTTTATATGGTCCCTCTATCATTTGTTGTTCAGAAGCTGCTCAATCAGCCCTGAGTTCTTCAGAAGGAATTGCTCTACATATAGGTGTAGATTTGGTGTGTCCATGGGAAGAGGTGAGTTCAAGGTCTTCCCTGCTACCATCTTGGCTGGTCTTCCAACAGTGCTGGTTTTTCATACACAATTACATAAATTCATGACTATTAAAATCAACAAGAAAAATTAAATCAACATACCTACTAGTTACAAATGATTTCTAGATTATATGTTTAGAAAAAGGAATCAATTTTTATTCTGAACTAATTAACTTTTATTAAGTATCACAAAACGAAACTGCAACATATAGTACCTGCATTCTTTGTGAATGCACAATCACACTGACTTTATTTTCTTTTTATGAACACACAAAAAAATAGGTTGTTTTATAGTGAGCACTTATTTTTTTAAACTTATCGGTGGAAACACTTCTTAAAACTACATCTCTTTTGGGGACACATTTTTGTTCATTTGTTTGCTTTGATAATTGATGGTTCTCTGTTTAAGTACTGTCCAAGTATCTTCTTTATGCACCAAGAAACAAACATGGTAACCAAGTCTGTTTTATATTTTTCATTAACTACAACACCTGGCACTATGCTTATCATATCAGAAGTGCTTCATAAAGAAACAACAAAATCAAAAGGATAAATATATTGTGGCTTATATGGATTTGCTTATCAGTTCTTCCATGGTTACTTGGGAGCACTTTCTTATGTTATAGGAAATGATATGTCTGAATGTCAAGGACAATGTGAGTTTTGCTTGCAGAGTGAGAGAAACAATCAGCTCCCGGAGCCCCAGAATGATGTTTGATTTGAAAGCTGTGCTGTGTGACAGAGATGAAATGAGATACCCCGGAAGTCATCTCCCTGGATACAGTCATGTCTTCTGCTGTCTGCAACTCCATTTAGGGTAGAGCCTGTCATGCTGACAGAATTTCACAAAATTATAAAGAATTGAAGGTTGATGGAACCAGAGTTATTAGTAAAGTGATGTTGGGGGTATGGGGTAAAAATATTAATATCAGCACACAATGATTCTTCACTTTAAGAAAAATATTCAGGTTTTCTTGTGTAATTCATCTCCATAACTAGATGAAGAAGCAAGGAAGAGAACGGCATTCATGGTCATTTTCTCATCTGAGTGTACAGATACGGTCTCATTTGCCTAAAGGGTATTTCTTTGTAAGTGCATCTCATCTGTATTTGTTTCTAAATTACTTTTTCCATATTCATCTATTTGTATAACAGAAGCTTAAAAACAACCAAATACCCAAACAAACAAAATAAACACTGTAATTTAACTTGGATCAGATACTCACATTTAAAACTTGGTAATTCAGATCATTCTGCTGCTCTAAGGGAACCCAAGGTGGTGAACTGTTTAAAATATTTTAGAGTGATTTTACTTTATCTTAAGCACTTGCTTGTATACCAAAGATAGTCTGTGATGATCCTTAAAATAGCAGAAATTTTCTGAGCTGAATAAACATAGATAAATGAAATAAATGAGCAAAATTAAAAAAAAAATTTCTCAGAAGTATCTCAATTTCAGTGAATGAGTAAAAACACAGCAATATTTAGACCTACTGGCCTTTGATCATAAGGAATTATTATTCACTTTCCAAAGGCATGTGACACCCTCTCTGGGAAGGGGCATTCCACTGCTTAATTGGTAAATTTCAGAATGAAGCGTTTAATGGTGAAGAGCTGTGTTGTGTTCTTAAAGCCCACTTCTAGTGTCTGCTAAGCCATATGATCTTCTAACGTTCACTTAACTTCTTTAAGCCTCATTGTCATTGGTAAAAATGGGGAAAATAATAGCATCTGCCTCCGTTTTGCTAAAGGATAGGAAAGAGATTCCATGTAAAGCTCTTAGCATGGTGGTCAGCACAATGATGACTATATCATAAATAGTGGCTGCCATGACTATTGCTTTTGGATAAATGAGCAAAATACTTACTCAAATCGCTCATTTTGAACAAACATGACAAAGGGCAGCTATTTCACTTGCTTATGAGGCCAAAGAAATAAAACAAATGGCGATTTTAATGATTCTTTCTCTCTTGCAAAGCTGGAGGTAAATTATTGAAGAGGGCCGTATTTCTTGACACCTGCAAAGCTGACCTTAAGATTTCTAATCACTATAAAGAGAACTAAACCATGAAAATGTGTAGAGCCCTATTTGGTTAATTAATCCATCCTTTCTGCTGTCAAACAGAACCACTCATAAATATGATGTCTCTCTCTACTGCTATATCAAAAACTGCTAGTAGTCTATCCCTATATCCATTCTTTGTTTCCTCCTTTGTAAGAGAATCTGATTCTTAACTGGGAACACTCTGGTCCCCCTTCCTCTTCCAACCGCTGAATAAAAGAATACATTTCCTAGTCTCCACTACAAATAGAAATGGCCAGGGACTAATTCTGACCTGTGAGAAATACCGTGTGGGACTTTCCAGGAAGACTTCAAAGGGAGCTGATGCAGCTGGGAAGCATTATTCCTTCTACATTTTCTCCTTCTGGCCTGTTTCAGACCTGATGGTGGAGCTCCTGAAGCCATCTTGGACCATCCTTGTGAACTTGTGATGAATACTTGCGTGGGTAAAGCAAAAAGACAGGAGCCTGGATCCTTGATGATACTAGATCTAGTACATTTTCTCCAAACTCCCTACATTTTAATATATTTTACACAAGAGTAAAAGAAACTTCTCTCTTGTTTAAGCCAGTTATTTTGGGTTTTTCTGTTATATATAGCCAAATACAATTCCTAATGTTACAAGAGTATTTTTTCAGTGCTTAAATGTAAGTTTCTACTCACTTCTAAATATACTCTGAAATATCAGCTTCTGCTCAAGTACCAACATCTCTCTAAAAATGTGAAATGTGAGTATGGGTTCAAAGTGTAAATAAAAGCCAACCTAAGATATTGCCAACTTCTGACAAGGGGCTTTGTTTCCTTCACAGCTGGCTTAATAACTGGTAAATGGTTAGTATTCAGCAATGTAGGCCAAATAAAAACAAAATGTGGGTAAGAGTGGTGTGTGCCTATGACTGCAAGTTGGTAATGCTGATTTCCCCCACCATCTCAGTTAATGTCTAGTGGTGAGTAGGGCATTTAGTAAGCAAGCTGGTTCTTTCAAGCTACTTGAACACTATGAAAGGTGACCTAAAAAGTCTCAGAGTTGATGCCTCACTCCATTAATCTCACCCACCTAAGAATGGCTGAGGCTCCATGGCTGAGCACAACTCTTACATGTGAGCTTGAACTTGGTAATGACGATGATGTGAGTGCTCTAGCTTGTCAAGGTTATTTTTTTTTGTGATTCTGTTTTTTGAGGTGCTCATGACTATATCTTACCTCAGCACTTCTCTGATTGAGGTGGTAAATTGTTCCTTTGTGACTGACTCTTCCTTAAAGGGTAAACGAGCAGTTAAGCTGCTTTTTTTAGTGCTACAATTTCTGTTGCTCCAATTTCTCTCTGACAGGATAATTACTAAGTTTGTCTCTCTTGGAGTCTCAGAGATTCATGTTTATTTGAGTTTCATTTATGAGTAAATTTCTTAGCTTTTTCTCATATATGTTCAATTTGTTGCTTTCTGTCTTTTAAGACTTTAAGAGATCTTGTAGATTTTAAGTTACTTTCAGAATTATATAGCCATTCCTTTCTTTTTGTTTTCCTGGATAGATTTCAAGTCTCTGTTGATTTTTTAGGAAAAATATTCTCTCAGGAGTATTTTTTCTTCTCTCTTTATTATTTGTATATATGATTTTACTTTGCTCTTGCAGTTTAAAATCTTTAGATCCCTGTGTCTTTCCACATCTTCAAAATCAGTTCAACTGAGTTTATCAGTTCAAACTGAGTTTATCAGAACAAAACAGGTGAGTGCTGAAAGCCAAATGCAAGCATCTAGTTAAATGGAAACAAAAGATTATCAGTGTATATCCAGGCTTGAAGAGCAGTTATAGGGTACTACAAAGAACTTGTTTGAGAACCTTCAATTTGCTGAGGTAGGCATAAGATTGACAGAAAAATCTCTTACTGTATTTCCAAATCAGTTTATGTACTTAGTGTAGTTACAGAGGAAAACACGCAAGTTAACACCACAGTCATGCAAACATCAGGTCTCACTACTCGGTCAGATCAGTAAACAAGTACCTTATGATGTTAGTTGCAAGATATTTTTTTTTTTTAAAGATTTTATTTATTTATTTGAGAGAGAGACAGAGATAGTGACAGCATGAGCTTGGGAGGAGAGGGAGAAGCAGGCTCCCTGCTGAGTGGGGAACCTGACATGGGGCTCAATCCCAGGACCCTGGGATTATGACATGAGCTGAAGGCAGACGCTTAATTGACTGAGCCACCCAGGCTCCCCGTTGCAAGGTTATTTTTAAGAAAGGAAGCAAACTGTGGGAGAAAAAAGAGAAGAAACATAATTTCTGCTTTCAAGTTACAAATTTCTAGTTGGGAAGGCAAGTCATAAAAACTGGGCAGTTAAACTACATTAACAAATAACGTAACAAGTCATTCCAGTCACCAAGACCTGACAACATCTCATCCCTTCACTTTAGGTCTTAATTTAGACTCTTAAAGGTTTGTCCTTTTGCCATTTCTACTTTGTTGCCAGGAAGATCTTTGTAAAATACAAATCTGAAGTAACATTAATGTAGCTTCACGTATTTTTCTTTTTTTAAAAAGATTTTTATTTATTTTAGAGATAGAGCGGGGGGAGGGGCGGGGGGGGAGAGAGAGAGAGAGAGACTTAAGCAGACTCCAAGCTTGGAGCCTAACATGTGGCTTGATCCCATGACCCTGAGATCATGACCTGAGCTGAAACCAAGAGTCAGACGCTAAACTTACTGTGTCCCCCAAGCGCCCCCCACATATTTTTTTTTTAATGTGGGAGTTCAAAATCCTTATTTCTGGTATATATGACTTCTTATAATTTAAATTCCCAACAGGCTTGTCAGGTATATTTCTCACCAACTCCTACTTTTGTTTAGAGTCCACTCCATGTTTCCTGAATAGAATTATAGGCATCATCTATTTTCTGAAAATTTGCCTCAAATTCAATGCCTGAAAGTGTGAGAGACATCTGCTAACAGGGGAACTACCACAGGAGCCTTCCCTGGGATCCAGGGGGCACTGACAGTGTCTTCTTTCCAGAGGAAAGGAATTGGAAAGAGGACTTGAAAACCCCAACTTTTAAATGTCTAAACTAGCCCATGACAGACACCTGAAACAGGACTATGGGAAGGGTACTGGAGGGCTAGGGGGTGAGGTGGGAAGAGTCACTATCCTCCCCAGACACCACAGCCAAGGCCACACAGCAGGGGCAGGGCCTTAGCTGCTCTCCTCCACAAACTCAGGTGACTCCCGTGAAGCCGGCCCCATGTCCATCTGTCTAATGGGAGCAGGGGATGGGAAGGTGATTGGGTCAGGCCATGGCAAAGGATGCTCACTGACGATGTTGACTCTGATTTGCAAGGAAACCCCCTCTGCTTGAAAAAGGGAGAAAGGAAAGGGAAAGGAGACAGTTTTATTTTTTTTTCTTTTAAGATTTTATTTATTTATTTGAGAGAGAGAATGAGATAGAGCGAGCATGAGAGGGGGGAGGGCCAGAGGGAGAAGCAGACTCCCCGCCGAGCAGGGAGCCCGATGCGGGACTCGATCCCGGGACTCCAGGATCATGACCTGAGCCGAAGGCAGTCGCATAACCGACTGAGCCACCCAGGCGCCCCAAGGAGACAGTTTTAGACCATGAGAGTTGGAGAACAAGTGCAGCTCTGCGAAGCTCAGCATAAGCACTGTTAAGAACTTTCAGGCCCCCCTTCCATGGCCTATACTTTTTTCATGCCAGTGCCCTGCCCGCCATGACAGAGCTTAAAATTACTGCTCCTTGGGTCATCTCTAAAAAAATTAGCTATATAAGGCACATAGTTTAATGAAAGAAAAAATTGGATTCTGTGAAATTGAGCATCTGAAACTAGGAAATATCCTGTACTTGTAGATCCTACAAAATATTAAGCTTTCACTTGTTTGTGCACACATGCTACTTACTCCCTTTTGTCTGGAACGCTGTCTGCCCAGCTTTGGGAAACATTTCATACTATCCTAAAAGTCAATGGATTTTGCAATGGGTAGTGATGGAACCAAAAAAGAGTTATTATTATAAATCATAATTAGATGAATGACTTTTTTTTTTTAAGATTTTTTTTTCTCTTTTTATTTATTTATTTGAGAGAGAGAATGAGATAGAGCATGAGAGGGGGGAGGGTCAGAGGGAGAAGCAGACTCCCTGCCGAGCAGGGAGCCCGATGCGGGACTCAATCCAGAGACTCCAGGATCATGACCTGAGCCGAAGGCAGTCGCTTAACCAACTGAGCCACCCAGGCGTCCTGAATGACTCTTTAAAATACTGAGCTTCTCTACTGCACAGATATATTTTTCAACAATCTGGGTATTAAGTAAAATAAGGTAGCCTAGAGATATTAACAGAACAGACATAAAACAAGTACAATACTAACTCTTCTTCTAATTCTTCTGCAGTTGACTGATATGACACTGTCAGTTCACATAAGAATAAAAGGTCACTTTGGTATACACGCTGGATTCCAAGTACAAAAAGCAGGAATATTAATTTAGCATGTTTAGATTTCTGGTTTATTCTTATCCTATACAGTAAATCAACACCCACACCCAATATGAGAGATGAAAAGAACATTAACAAAGAATTATATCTGTGTTAACATTAGTACATGCTAACTGCCAGGAATTTATACATTCATTGAATTTTAAGTCTTTGCTGACCCACAGCATAATACATGATTGTAATAACATATGAATGAAGATAATACATATTCTTGCCAAATTTGATTACATTAACCAATACTTGTTTGAATTATCTTCAATTTCAAATGTTTATTATCTTACACTAAACTTTTGTGAAGATATGTATGACAGTCCCCATATTAATCATACAAAGATAAAAACAAGAAGTCAGTTAAGAGTTAAATATTCAGGCCCCACAGAGTTAAATGTTTGTATAAATACTAATCAATTAACATAAAGATTTCCTTTGTTTTCAGAATTGATAAAATTAGAAAATGCTAATAAGTTCTATGAAACACTTTTATTCCTGATTTGCCAAGACTAATCAGCATGGATTTAGGATATAAAAGTTAAAAGCAAACAAAAGAAAAGATAATAAGCTTAAAAAAGTTAAATTCTGACTCTCAGTTAGGTTACTGGCAATGAGTTTATGACACTGATAAAGTATAAAAATGAGCAGTGCATTTTTTAAGCCTCTGTGGAGGTGAGAGACTTTATTAAATCTACCAAAAAGCTGGTCCTAATGTACAACATCACTTCAAAAAAATTGTTCTAAGATGAAATTACCACAGAATTGACATAATCACCAATGCTAATGCCAAAGAGTAACAGGTTTCTACAAAAAAATGGGTAACTATGCAATATGGATGCACTGGAAGAAATACAGCTACACTAGATGTATCAAGTAAAAAGCAGTGGAATGAAAAACAGATTTGTATCATCAGCTACCTAATGATACAGAATATTCAAGACATGCTGAGCTTTGAGTTTATCATTGCATATTAAGTACTTCTACACAGTTTACAGCAGCTTTTCAGAGCGTACCTTCCAAAAATGATAGAATTATCTATTTCCCTATGCTGAGAATAAAAAAGAATGATATTCTTTACTCTTGTGTTAAAATATCGACTACAGGCAATTGTGAAAAAGCATCTTTCTCTTCTACACTCAAAAGTTCTGTGAGGGTAGGAACAATGTCTCAGTATCTTTTGTCCTCTGTCATCTCAGAACAACAGAGTACTGAAAGATGTTATGGAATCTGTTTTCAATTACAAGGGATAGTATGGTTTATAAAGGACTATAACACGGGTGGGTGGTTTTGGGTGTGTTAAGATCCATAAGGTGCTTATTAATGATTCTAATACAACTTGTTACAAACTTTGTATAAAATAAGTAGCTTGGTAAGTCATAGTGCTTTCATCAGATACTCATTCACATGGGTTAGTTTTTTTTCATGAGAAATAACATTCTATTGGGAAGAAGTAATAATGAATCAGTTTCTGGAACTGTTCTGGGATATTCTGGTCAAATTTCCCTTTATGGGCCTAAAGCCCTGTTAACACGGCAGTATAAACTGTGACTATAATCGATTGCTCCTGAGTAAGACCAAAATTCACACGTACTTTCTACAGTGCAACAAACAGAACTTAAAATGCTATACAATTCCTGTGAGAAATTTGTGTCAAGAAGTTATTGTCCTGCAGTGCTGCTTTAGAGAAAAAAGGGGACTTGTCCATTGAATGAACCTCAAAGAAGATAAGAAACCTATGGCTGACCACCACCACTGCCGATCATTTTCTAGTAGGAGGTAAGAAAAAGGGTCCGACTATCTTGCCCACCTGAAGCAACTGCCCAGGTGTACACACAAAGAACTGAGCTGAATTACAGGCACCTGCCTCTGTGTCTCCTATGCTCCCTCTGTAGGGGTCCAGAACTAGACACACTTTTGGGAAAATAAAGAAATCTCACCTCACCAGAAGAAGGCTGAACCAGTATGGGGGATAACTAAATGTTGTTTGGCATTCCTTTGGAAAGAACAGCGTTATGGTACACGGTCTCTAGGACTAGTTTCTTGATCAGTGTCCCCAAATTCCTAACCTCTTTCTTTTTAAAAAGAATCAAAAGCAAGTTTAGGAGAATGAAGGGAGTCCTCTCTAATTTTGATAAGGTCCTAAGGCAGGGATTTATAAACCTACTCCTTAACACTTCTAAGCTGGGCATTATTTTCTTTCCATAAACGATTCTCCTACAAGTCAGTAAGGGCTTTGTGAGAGCGTAGTATTTATTAAGGTACCTCTTATTTTGCTAGGATCAGAGATGTTGAAAAGGTGAAATGATTCGCAGTGATTTTAAAGAGTTTTAATGCTAGTTCAATTAAATGGCACCCTTAGGACAAAATTTAATTAGGTTGCCTCTGGTTTTAACAATTCTCATCACTTGATACTTGTTTTCAGGGAAGTATTTTGTTAAATAAAAACTTAGTATTTAAGTACCTGGCATTTAATGTGCAGAACTTATAACCCTTCCCTTTGCTTTTCGAGTAATAGATACCTAACCGTGTCATTAGAATACTCATAGATTTGGGTAGTACTGACACATATTCAAAGAAAGGCCGTTAGTTTGACTAAAGAGGGTGGTGGAGAGAACAAGGTGGCTCTGCAATTTACTAGTTCCATCACTCTCAGCAAGCTATATAAACTCTCTGAACCTTCTTACCCATAAAATTAAATAATGATAGCAACTTCCACGTAGGGAAACTTAAGGGTAATATGAGATTATATTCAAAAAGAATGATACCTGCATACAGTAAGAATTAAAAGAAACTATTATTATTTTTAAATAAAAAGCATGCCTGCAATTATGGTCCATCTATCTTCCTAGGCATATCACCTGGGATCATTTAACCTGCACTGAATATCCACAGAATTGAACTATCCAAACACAGTCTCTTTCCCTCTAACCAGTCTACTCCCAATCATATCTCCAAAGACCCCTTTGTCCTCAAGCTCACCATCCATGCAATAACTTCAGACTCCTGTTATTTCTTTCTGGAGGTCTCTGTCCTTTTCTCTCAGTAAGTCCCCTAAAATTCAAGCAGAAAACTCTTTCTAAAGCTCAAATTTGATCATGTTACTTCCTTGCCTGATGCTGTTGAATGCTTTTCATCAACTACACATTTTGACTTATATAAAGCCCTGCCCTTCCTTCTACCTCATCTCATGACCAGTGTCCCTTCACCAACATTACCAAACTTTAGAATTCCCTGAAGAGCTAATCTGTTTGACACATGTCCTGGGGGCCATCTCCACTTTCACTGGTCTGAGAAACTCTTACCCTGGAAGAATAAGATCAAGCTTCCTCCTATATGAGGACTTAAATACAGGGCTATAAACTCGGATGAGGAAAAAAAAAATTACACCTTATTTCATTAGCCTTTTACTAAAATTTAGCATTTCCTTCAGTTATGAATGTAGGCAATAAACTACTGACAATAGAAATCACATATATTTTCATATCCCATTACAGTAGTTGCAGAAATCACAAAAACCATTTACATTCACTGTGGTTTTGAAACTACTTAGCTTTGCAGCTAGATCTATTAATGTTAGTGAAGAACTATATACATTACTATATAACAGGTTTATTTAAAAAATATTTGGCAGTCATATTTCAATATAATTGATTTCCCGTGTATTCATATAATTTATTTTATGCAGCTGAGAACATTACTCTCAGAAGGCGTCTAGAAGAATGTTAAGGTTAAGAACCCTCCTGTGTGAGGCCTTCTGTGATGGCCCCAGGAGAAGTGAATTATGCCAGGGCATGCTCTGATACATCCATCAGCCTCGATCACGCTACTTTGCAATTATTTATTTGCATCTTCCTCCCTCCTAGCTGTGAATGTGGAGTAAGGTTTCCTTTTTTCCCTTTAATCTCAGTATCCCCTGACCTACTGTCACTCTCAAAAAATGCTTATTAAACAATGAACTGACTACAAATTCATATACATATTTTCCTAAAGTGCCATATTCTTTGATGTGCTAAAGTGTGTAGAATCATACAACAACCAATTGCTGGATGTCTGCTTCTAAAACCAGGCTGTTCCAGATACCTGATTTCATTTTTCTAGTCTTCTAATTTATTCACCATATAACCTGGATGTTATAGTCCAAGAGGCATGTGTCATACCATCTTGTTTTGTTATCTGCTTATTAATACGAGGAAAACATTCTCTTGTTACTACCAAGCAGCAACCTGAAAAATTCACTGAAGCATTACCTGCGCAGCATTTGACTCGTTGAGTGCCCAGAGATCTTCCCAACTAAACTGCGGAGTCTTTTAGCAGGTCTACAGAATGAATCAGTCATCGTGCTGTAGACATGAGTGGAGGTAAAGCCCAAGCACTTTGAAGAAACAAAGGCTTGGAAGCTTCCTACACTGGCAACTATATATAGCAACAGAGTGTTGCCAAATTTTCTAGCAAATATACCTAACTCCTAGGACTATGAAATTATACTAAAAACTTCCTTCCGTCAGTACATCACCTGCCTTCTCTCAACTCCAGCCAGCCAACCCACCTCATCCAACCACCCACCCACCCACCCAGACCACAAAGATAGTTTCCAAAGTTACATTCACTAAAGAGAGTCTTTTAACCACATTGCTATGCTTTGTATTAAAAAAATAAAATTTTTTTTTAAAGGATGGTCCACAGTGATAGGTAGGGCAAACACAGAAGGGGCTGTGTAACATGCTTTTACATTGTGATGGAAATGCTTCAATTTAACAAACCAGAATGATTTAGTGTTAATACCTGAACTGTTTTCATTGCTCATTTGATATCATAATTTATAAGAAAGTGATCTTATTTTATTTAAACTTAATTAGAGAATAGTTAAGTGTTTTTTTTTTTTTTTAGAAACTCCATTTAGGGGCGCCTGGGTGGCTTGGTCAGTTAAGCGTCTGCCTTCGGCTCGGGTCATGATCCCAGGGTCCTGGATCGAGCCCCACATTGGGCTCCCTGCTCAGTGGGGGGCCTGCTTCTCCCTCTCCCTCTGCTCCTCCCCACTGCTCGTGCTGTCTCTCTCTCTCAAATGAATAAAGTCTAAAAAAAAAAAAAAAACTCCATTAGTATTCATTTTATTTGTAGTTTCCTTGGCCTTTATTGTAAGGAAATACCCCAGTGGTTATGGCTGCAGTCTATTCCTGTCACAGTACTGGAGAGTGTATTCTTTTTGTTTACATGGAACAAAGCAGGGATGATATTCTAAAGTGGGTTGGCTTGAAATGTGAACAGAACTCCTCCAGGTTGATTTTATTTATTCATTACAATGACCAGAGCTCTTGAATGAGACAAAAGGTCCTTATGGGTTATCAGAGATACATGTTTTTCCCTTTGCCTTTTTGTGTTACTTCAAACCTAAATAGACAAGTTCATAAGAGCTTTTCTCCAAGTCTTCTGAGGTCCAGAAGGAATGTTTCAAATAAGAATATGAGTGACAGCTAATACTAAGGACTGTTCTTACTATGTAACTGCTATATTTAATTGGAAAGCAAGGGAAAGACTCTGTAGAGTTATACCCCAGGAACAGTGTTTCTGAGAAGTGGATGGCTGTGAAGTTTCAGATCCCTGGGCTCCTCTCACCTGAGTACGATTCTAACCCTGCCTAAAGTATCTGTCCCTGTATGTCATCCACCCAATCACCCAGCCCTGTCACTCCCTTCCAAACTATTGAGTTTTTGTGTCTCCATGGCCGATGTCAACTTTGCATTACCTCCTTCCTAGGCTCCTGAGCTCTCTTACCTCATCTCCCTCTAGCACCCTTTGTTGTCCCTCTATCAGTTCTCCACTCTGCAGCCAGAGTGATCTTTTATGTTTTTAAATTAAATTTTTTTTCAGAGTCATCTTTTAAAAACACAAATCTGATTATGTCATTTCATCTCATCACCCTTCAAAGGCTTCTCAGTAATCTAAGATGATGTCCTGAATTCTCATGGTTTATGAGGTCCCGGCATGGTCTGTCATCCAGTTTATCTTTGTGGCATTCTCCTGCTTGCCCGCTATGACCCAGCCTCACTAGCACACTCCTTAAGAAGCCAGGCTCCCTGCGTAGGGCCTGTCTACAGGATGTGTCTTCTTCCTGGGATGTTCTTTCCCTACTTTGCACAGCTAAACTAGAGTCCTCCTTTTTGCCTTTCTGGCTTCCCAAGAAGCACTTCTTGATTGTAGAAAACACAAGTTTATATAGGGGATCCTGCTATTGTGGGTGTCTTTGCAGGTCCCTTGCCAAATGCCAAGGCATGAAGATAAAAAGGTCATGAAGAAAATGAGAATGTCCCATAAGTGACCAACTTCCTCCAAGAATCTCTTCCACAATTCTCTCATCCAGGCATCAAATTCAGGCCTAGGTATTTAAATCTAGCAAAAGACATGTATAACCATTTGGAGATAAGGGTACATGATAAGGTCAGGAGGTTTTTGTTTCAACTCTCATTTTCCCTTTACATACATTTATCTTCATCTGAAGTAGGTCTATGGATATTATTCAACAGACATATTGTCCTCTGTAACCTCAAAGAATATTAGCCTATACAACCAGGCCAAAAAATTAAAATAAGTTAATTTTAATGGAAATCACTAGATAGAAGACAAAATTTGACAAAAATGGAAAGTTGCAATTCATAGTATAATACTATATTCACTGTCAAGTTGCTAAGAATTACTGGATACAAACACATCATCACCAGGATGCCAAACACTGGAAAAAAAAATTAGGGGCTAACAGGGCTTCTGCACATTCTAAGTTTTATAACTAACAGCTTTATAGTGTCATGCCAACGTGTGCTAAATCACACAAGGTTGGCAAAAGGAGAAGGAAAGTATAGTGATTGCCAAAATATTCTTACTGTAACTAAACTGTGAGGAGCTACTTAGGCATATACAGTTTCTCAAAACTAGTGTCATTATCATAGGGAGCAACAGTTTAGAAATTTTAATGCTTGTAAACTTCATCTGGAGAGGAAAACACAAAAATATTACTCAATAGAAAAAGAACCACATTGATTATTTTTGTATGCTTGCTTTAACAACATTCAAGGGAAAAAAAAAAGAAATGAAAGGAAGCTGGCAGTTAAAAAAATTGAAGCAGGGCACCTGGGTGGCTCAGTTGGTTAAACGACTGCCTTTGGCTCAGGTCATGATCCTGGAGTCCCAGGATGGAGTTCCGCATCGGGCTCCCTGCTTAGCAGGGAGTCTGCTTCTCCCTCTGACCGTCCTCCCTCTCATGCTCTCTGTCTCTCATTCTCTCTCTCTCAAATAAATACATAAAATCTTAAAAAAAATAAAAAAATTGAAGCATTATGGTATGTGATTCTTAATAGAAGATGTACTAGAATCAGCCGGGGGAGTATTTCTAACATACCCTCCACCATTCTGCTGAGGCAGATCCATGGGAATGAGGGATGGGTAGCTTTAAACACTTCCTCAGATGACTCTAAGTAAGATTCTCAATTGAGAAATTTTAAAAGGGAAAATAAAAATGAATTAGATACACAGCCTTTTTGTCAACTCCTACTAAAATATAGTGATTGCCTCACCCAATAACCACATTTCGTTTTCATGATCTCTTCTACCTGGTTGCTCATAGTTAATCAATTACTTATTTTTAATTGCTGTTGATTTTTCTCTCCTCAATATATTTAGGATTTGTCCTACCTGTTCATCTTCAATATTGCCACCATAGTTCAGGCAATTATCGTCTTTCTCATAGACAACTCTAATAACCAGTTTCCCTACATCAGCATATGCCCTCTGTGCATCCCACCCCCAGAGAGAAAGTTTAGACTTGAAAATCTGGTCAAGCCACTACCCTACTTAAACTTCTCACTGGGTTCATGTTCCTAGACTGAAGATCAGAATCGTTCACATGACCTTTGAGGTCCTGCATGAACCTGGCTCCGCCTACCTTACCCATGTTCTCTTAAGCTCCTCTAATTGCAGTAGCATTCTTTCAGTTCCTTGCACTTGCCAAGTTCTCTGTGCCTTGCATGGCCTTTGTATACGCTGTTTGTTCTGCCTGCCATGCTCCTCTCCCCCTTTCAGAGCTCAGTTCAAACAGCCAATGCTCAGGGTAATCTTCTCTGAAAGACTACCCATCATCCCATGCTCATCTCCTATTATAAGCTTTATTAATTATAACAATGGCTACATTATTTACTGAATGCTTGTTATGTGCTAGGCACTGTTTTCTTATATTAATTTATCCTTACTATAATCCTGTAAGTAGGTGTTCCATAAATATTTTTAACTACATGCATGAACACATGAATGAATGAATGAGATTAAAACCCTGAAATTTCACATATATTTTAGGAAATATCTGCCTACTTTGAAGGATTTTATGATAGCAATTTGCATATACTGAGGTCACACTCAAAACTAAGAAGATGTCAAGAATTTGAGGGAAGTGTTACTTAGGAAAGGTATGAATCCTCAAAGCTTTGATAGCTCTCATTAGAAACTATGTTTAATCGGATAAAGAATACTTGGCCGTAACTGGGATGAATACACACTCATTGCTACAGTCTATAGATTTCTACAAGCGGAAGTGCTGAGTCAGTAGGTGTAGGCATTTGACTCTTATTAGGCAGAATTGTATTCCTTCCAAAATGGAGAGAAATTTACAATCTCATTAATAGTATACATTTTTAAGATAGATATTAAATCAATTTCCCTTTTAAATCTGTTTTATTTGTTCAATTTTCCTATATAGATCAATCCATGAGGAAAGCACAGTACCTATATTTACAGCCTAAACTATTACTCATCCTATGGTACTGTATTACAAACATGACTTTCATGCTTATCTTAAAGAAAGGGGAAAGTGTATACATAATTTTAACAAAACAAGAACACAACCAGGAGACTAGAACAAAATCAGTATGGGGAATGCAGGCCTATTTTATATAATCACTCAGAATATATGTATGTCCTATCAAATTCCCACAAAGCATAATATGTAACTGAAAGATGGTACACAACATATAACTGTTTTCATATTCACTGTCTCCCAAAGGACATCTAAAATTTGGTTCTGTTTTTAAAACTACTGCCTGTTTTTGTGATGAGAATAAAATTAAGCTGTACCACTTCTACTCCATTATACTTTGGTATTGAAATCCTAGGTAGATGACAACTTAGAAGGATCAGAAGGATTAATAGGTTGGTAATCATAAACTGCTATGCAAACTAACTAGGGCAATAAATATTTTTATTTAAACTCTAAAAGTTGATGTCAAGAAAACTACTTTATTATGACAATCATTCAAAAGTTTGTCATTCTTTTCCTGTATCAGAAGTTCATAAAACTTTTTTCATACTCTGGCTAACTTTCTGCCTTTAGATGCCCTGACCATGCGTGTATCAGTCTTATTCTGAATCTAAATTACTCCATCTAAATCAGACATCATATATCGGAGTTGTTGCTCAAACAACAGTATTTTTTTCTTTAAGGTTTTATTCATTTATTTGTCAGAGAGAGAAAGAGCACAAGCAGGGGGAGCAGCAGAGTGAGAAGCAGGCTCCCCGCTGAGCAAGGAGCCCAATGTGGAGCTCGAGCTCAGGACCCCAGGATCATGATGTGAGCTGAAGGCAGACACTTAACTGACTGAGCCACCCAGGCGTCCCAACAACGGTAATATTTTAAATAACTTGCCAGAAGTAACTATGTTAAAAACATTTTACTTAAAATATCTATCAAGAAAAAATCAAAAGCAGAGCACGCAGAGTTCTGGTAATTGCTCTATCATCTAGCAGTTGATGTGGGATGTTGAAAGAAAGTAAACATCACTACATCTAGGAATAGTCTATTCTAAGGTTAACTTCTTTTATCAAGACATCTTTAAGTCTTTTTTAGAACACGATAAAGAATATTAAAAAATCAGTAGGCAAATATATAAGTAAACTTATTAGTAAGAGGAAGGAGGAGTATAACCATTTACTTCTAAAGGAAAGTAAATATCAGAATTTGGGACCTGGAAGGCATAATATATATCCTCTCATTGTTGTAATGAGAAACCACCATAGATACAATACCCACTCAATATGAAGTTCCAAGTGGATTCCAAGTGGAATTTAGTGTATCAATGTAATGTTTTAATTTCATATAGGAGTATATAACTAAAAGTTAATAAATTAATAAATCATTTACCCATTGACTTGAGACTTGTGTCCATTTAGCTGAGGCTGAAGGACTATCATTTTTTGTTTTTAAAACTAGGTCTTGGGGCACCTCGGTGGCTTAGTCAGTTAAACGTCTGACTTTTGATTTCAACTCAGTTCATGATCTCAAGGGTCATGAGATCAAGCCCTGTGTTGGGCTCCACAGTGGGTGTGTGGAGCCTGCTTAAGATTCTCTCTCCCCCTCTCCCTCTGCCCCTTCTCCACCCCTGCATGTGCATGCGCTTGCTCACTCGCTCTAAATAAATAAATAAATAAAGACAGGTCTTGTTCTATCTATGTATTTTAAAGGGGCTGCTAGCCTTTTCAACCACTAAAATGAAGTTAATAAACTTTGAAACTCTGCTGCCAGATACATTAATTGACCTGTTCATTCAATCTCTTAAGTAATTCATTTGTGCATTCTTTAGTCCATCTGTCTACCCATCCATCCATTTCTCCAATCATCTAATCACATAGTGTGTATACCATTAGACTTAACATTAGAGCTCCTACACCTGCAATTGGCCATCAGAATTATTTCACTCTCTCCCACCATCTCTTTCCACTTTTTAATGTTCTGGAAGAACCCCAGCAGTGAAAGAAAACTTCCTTTTTTGCTTACATGAATGAGAGGATACTTGTGAAATTCTGTGAAGACTGTTAGAATACACAGATGATAATCTCTTCTATCAGACATGTACATCATGGAAAAGTTTAATTACTGATTATTTATTTTACCTGGAATGTAGATGCCACTGAGTCATACACATATGATCTAAAATGGTTTCACAGTATTCCTGCTTAGATTCCATATCAATCCCAACTTCTAACTTCCAGAAAGATGTCAATATTGTATCTAATACTTTTCCTTAAGCAGTTTTGTCCTCGTGTCTTTGCACATGCTGTTCCTCCTGCTCATGGTCCCTCCCCACCACCCTTCCCATCATCGTCTTATCTTCCTTCATAAGCAAGGTTCTACTCATCTCTCAAATTTTAGAAAAGGTAAAAGCCAACAAAAAAGTTATTAGAGTTAGGTTAAGGCAGGGGAACCATTATGAAATCTCACCTGTATCTTGTGCAAGTACCGTTCTGTCCTGATGGAGCTACTGGTTTAAAAGTGATGCGTGGGGAAACCTGTGCTGACAGTAGAAATCCCAAAGCAAGAACTAGGAGTGCTACAGTGGTACCTAAAAAAAATAAAAATTAAAAAAATTAAATTAAAAAGAAGTTTTACATCAGAGAATAGTTGGCAACATTTTTCAAAGCAGACTGGGTTTGGCAAGACATACCTCTGAAAAAAATACTTTACTTTCATTGGATTATTAAAAAAAGAAAGTTCCTAATATATATACAGATTATCAGAAAAAACTCACCAGCACATTCACTGTGAAACATGACAAGAGTGAAATTCAAAGCAAATATATTTGCTACCAAGCAGAGGACTGGTAATGATTTTCTTAACAAACCAACCAAACAAACAAAACAAAACAAAAACAGGGGTGCCTGGGTAGCTCAGCTGGTGAAGCACCTGCCTTCAGCTCAGGTCATGATCCCGGGGTTCTGGGATCAAGTCCCACACTGGGCTCCTTGCTCAGCGGGGAGTCTGCTTCTCCCTCTGCCTGCCGCTCCCCCTGCTTGTGCTCTCTCTCTCTCTTTCTCTCTTTTTGACAAATAAAAATCTTAAAACAAACAAACAAAAAAACCCTTGGATTGCTGACAGTCTCACAATAAACTAATGCAACCAGCGTGACTGAGTACCCAAGATGTCAGAAGTATCAAAGGCGACAGACTCACACCAAGTGTTGCTCATGTTGCCAAGAAAATTGTTCTAACGGTGTTCA
Organism: Mirounga leonina; assembly: GCF_011800145.1. Classification (NCBI taxonomy): domain Eukaryota; kingdom Metazoa; phylum Chordata; class Mammalia; order Carnivora; family Phocidae; genus Mirounga; species Mirounga leonina. The sequence continues at coordinate 615,439 of NW_023270504.1, read as the reverse complement.
CTGTTTAAGGTCCCAAATCAGTCTGAACATTTCAAAAGCAGCTGAGAGAACATTTCTTATTAAAGAGGAGTAGCATTCTTTCCTCATGAGTTGAAGGTGCCAGAAAGGATCTAGCACATGTATTCATTTCTTTCCTGCTGGGGTCTGGAAGTAGAATCTTTCAATTATAGAAACAGTGATTATGCGTATCACTTAAAAGGCTCACTTTTGAGTCCCGGAGAGACAGTCTGACAGTAAAAAAGAAAGTTTTCCAATTTCTGACTATTGTTCCAGCCACTGAGAGGATACACAGTCACAGGAAGAAAGAAAATACGATTGTAGTAATTCGTACAATTAATTTGAATGGGGCAATGTGTTTAAAATAGGGAATTTAGGGAGGGCATTTCGAAGTTTTTATTGATTAAACTGGGAGGTAAATTTAAGTTATGACCAAAAATATTATTAAATGAATGGATAAAAGGAGAACTTTGGGAAGCACTGTGCAAGCGCAGTGGAATTATATAATGGCTGAGGTGTGTATGTTTAAGATGCAGCGGATGTGTCCAGTTAAATGCTGCGGTTACATCCAGTTCTGCCATTTCTTGACTTCTGTGATCTCGGGCAAGGCACAGGACCTTTCCAAACTTCAATTTTGTCTTCCATAAAACGGGGCTTAGTGAAAATACTCACCTTGCAGAACTGCAGCGAATTTTAAATATCCTAATGCATTTTAAGGATTTTGGTAATGCTAGAAAATGCTATCGTACTATCATAGTCGTTAAGAAGCAGAAGCATACTTTCAAAATTGTAGAAAAAAGCTGAAGGAAGGGGGAGGCCTGAAGGGGAGATAAGAAGTCTGTTTTTGCCATACTGGGTCAAAAAAGCCATGAACCTAAAATCCAGCTTGTTTGCCCCTTGCTGACTTAAAACTCAAACCAGAACTAGGAATATTTGAGGCATTTCTTTTCTGAAAAGACTATCAGAGCCCTGAACTGGGAAACTGAAGTCTTTTAGAAAGAGAGGAGATATATTAGGTTTATTATGAAAATCATCCCTCTCTCTTCAAACAAAACAAACCTTGAATTTTACTGTAAATTTGCCTATCACAGAACCTGGGTCCTTACCTATTTCTACAAATTACTTCCATGGCATATTGTTGTGGGGCAGGGAAGATTTTTTTCAATCTGGGAATTTTGATACTTTGAGATATGAAGGAAACATGATATGTTTCTTTCATAATGCTTATTAAATAATCTGTCTTCATGATAAAATATAAACTCTAAGATAGTATGCCTCGCACATACTCACATACATCTGGTTCTAAGGCCTGGAATATGGTAGATCCCTAGAAGTACTGGTTGCATTAATGAATGGACCATAGCACCACAGATTTTTGTAATATTGAATATTTTTGGGAAAAAATTAAAAAAGAACAAAATCTTTTTTTTTTAATTTAATTTTTTTTAAAGATTTTATTTATTTATTTGAGACAGAGAGAATGAGAGAGACAGAGAGCACATGAGAGGGGGGAGGGTCAGAGGGAGAAGCAGGCTCCCTGCCGAGCAGGGAGCCCGATGCGGGACTCGATCCCGGGACTCCAGGATCATGACCTGAGCCGAAGGCAGTCGCTTAACCAACTGAGCCACCCAGGCGCCCAGAACAAAATCTTAGGACTACCCAATTGAGGTCATAAGGTTAGAATGTGGTATATAATCTAGTGAGAGTTCTGCAGTATATACAATGTGTCTCTTGCATCCATCTCTAAAAAGGTCCAACTTACTGCAAAATATGGTGAACTGACCATTCTGGATGCACAAAATTCCTGAAAAGCAGGCGATTCAACCCTTCTTAAGCACAAATTTTATTTTATCTTAATGCATTTTGGATGACAGTCCTTTAAAAGTCAGTATTACACCTTTACATTCTTTATTATATATAGCAGTGTTTCTCAGTCCTGATTTCCTATTGGAAGCAAATGCTTGGAATGTATATAAACCTCTGACTCAGAGTCTCCAGGAAATGGGGATCAGATACCTGAGTTTTAAACAGCTCCCCAGGTTATTGGGCATCCCATATGCCTGGGCATAACTTAACTTATACATACACACAAACACACACACATATATATGATATATATAATTTGTAAAATAAACTCTTTTTAGAAAGATTCATTTATTATTTGAGAGAGAGAGTGTGACAGCACGTGCGGTGGGGTGGGTGAGGGCAGAGGAAGAGTTGAGTCTTAAGCAGACTCCTCCCTGAGCACGGAGCCTGACGCGGGGCTCCATCTCATAACCCCAAGATTATGACCTAAGCCGAAACTAAGAGTTGGATGCTTAACTGACTGTGCCACCCAGGTGCCCCAATAATAACTTGTAAAATAAACTTTTAAGATGATAAACTCCTTAAGGGAAAGGCATGGTATCTTAAATGACTTTATTTATGGAATAAATTTTAAAATGATCACCTAGTCCTGTCATATACCCATATACCTTTAAAGCTTAAAACTACTTGAATTATTTCCTTTAACAAGTTACAGATGTTTTATCAGCCACCTGTTAGTGTTCAGATTATTATGGTTACTGTCGACTGATCATTACTCTAACCCAGAGTTGAGTTCAATATAGGAAGGCCTTGGATCGGGGCATTTAGCCCATTTACATTCAGGGTAACTATTGAAAGATATGAATTTAGTGCCATTGTATTGCCTGTAAGGTGACTGTTACTGTATATTGTCTGTGTTCCTTTCTGGTCTATGTTACTTTTAGGCATTTCTATACACCACAACAAGACAGAAGAAAGAGAAATTAAGGAGTCGATCCCATTTACAATTGCACCCAAAACCATAAGATACCTAGGAATAAATCTAACCAAAGAGGCAAAGAATCTGTACTCAGAAAACTATGAAATACTCATGAAAGAAATTGAGGAAGACACAAAGAAATGGAAAAACGTTCCATGCTCATGGATTGGAAGAACAAATATTGTGAAGATGTCAATACTACCTAGAGCAATCTACACATTTAATGCAATCCCCATCAAAATACCATCCACTTTTTTCAAAGAAATGCAACAAATACTCCTAAAATCTGTATGGAACCAGAAAAGACCCCGAATAGCCAGAGGAATGTTGAAAAAGAAAATCAAAGCCGGAGGCATCACAATTCCAGACTTCAAGCTCTATTACAAAGCTGTCATCATCAAGACGGTATGGTCCTGGCACAAAAACAGACACATAGATCAATGGAACAGAATAGAGAGCCCAGAAATGGACCCTCAACTCTAGGGTCAACTAATCTTCAACAAAGCAGGAAAGAATGTCCAATGGAAAAAAGACAGTCTCTTCAACAAATGGTGTTGGCAAAATTGGACAACCACATGCAGAAGAATGAAACTGGACCATTTCCTTACACCACACACAAAAATAGACTCCAAATGGTTGAAAGACCTAAATGTGAGACAGGAGTCCATCAAAATCCTAAAGGAGAACACAAGCAACCTCTTCGACCTCAGCGGCAGCAAGTTCTTCCTAGAAACATAGCCAAAGGCAAGGGAAGCAAGGGCAAAATGAACTATTGGGACTTCATCAAGATAAAAAGCTTTTGCACAGCAAAAGAAACAGGCCACAAAACCAAAAGACAACCGACAGAATGGGAGAAGATATTTGCAAATGACATATCAGATAAAGGGCTAGTACCCAAAATCTATAAAGAACTTATCAATCTCAACACCCAAAGAACAAATGATCCAATCAAGAAATGGGCAGAAGACATGAACAGACATTTTTCCAACGAAGACATCCAAATGGCCAACAGACACATGAAAAAGTGCTCAACATTGCTCAGCATCAGGGAAATCCAAATCAAAACCTCAATGAGATACCACCTCACACCAGTCAGAATGGCTAAAATTAATAAGTCAGGAAATGACAGCTGTTGGCAGGGATGCAGAGAAAGGGGAACCCTCTTACACTGTTGGTGGGAAAGCAAGCTGGTGCAGCCACTCTGGAAAACAGTATGGAGGTTCCTCAAAAAGTTGAAAACAGAGCTACCATACGACCCAGCAATTGCACTACTGGGTATTTACCCCAAAGATACAAATATAGGGATGTGAAGGGCTATGTGAACCCCGATGTTTATAGTAGCAATGTCCACAATAGCCAAACTATGGAAAGAGCCAAGATGTCCATCGACAGATGAATGGATAAAGAAGATGTGGTATATATATATATATATATATATACACACACACCGCATACATACATATATATATATACCATATATATATACTGCATACATACATACATATATATATATATACACATATATATACACACCATGGAATATTATACAGCCATCAAAAGGAATGAAATCTTGCCATTTGCAACGATGCAGATGGAACTGGAGGGTATTATGCTGAGTGAAATAAGTCAATCAGAGAAAGACATGTATCATATGACCTCACTGATACGAGGAATTCTTAATCTCAGGAAACAAACTGATGGTTGCTGGAGTGGTGGGGGGTGGGAGGGATCGGGTGGCTGGGTGATAGATATTGGGGAGGGTATGTGCTATGGTGAGTGCTGTGAATTGTGTAAGACTGTTGAATCACAGACCTGTACCTCTGAAACTAATAATACATTATATGTTTAAAAAAAAAAAAAAAAGATAGCAGGAAGGGAAAAATGAAGGGGGGAAATCAGAGGGGGAGATGAACCATGAGAGATTATGGACTCTGAGAAACAAACTGAGGGTTCTAGAGGAGAAGGGGGTGGGGGGATGGGCTAGCCTGGTGATGGGTATGAAAGAGGGCACGTACTGAATGGAGCACTGGGTGTTATATGCAAACAATGAATCATGGAACACTACATCAAAAACTAATGATGCGGGGCACCTGGGTGGCTCAGTCGTTAAGCGTCTGCCTTCGGCTCAGGTCATGATCCCAGGGTCCTGGGATTGAGCCCTGCCTCGGGCTCCCTGCTCGTCGGGAAGCCTGCTTCTCTCTCTCCCACTCCCCCTGCTTGTGTTCCCTCTCTCACTGTGTCTCTCTGTCAAATAAATAAATAAATAAAATCTTTAAAAAAAAAAAACACACTAATGATGTAATGTACGGTGATTAACATAATTTAAAAAAAGCAAATTTCTTCAATAATATCAATTGAAGAAAAAAAAAAAAAGGAAGGCCTTGGATCTTCCCCAGTGCTCTGTGCAGTTTGGGCACATTCTTTATGTTTTAAGAGAAGAATCTCTTATAACTAAGTATACTGTGACATTTTGGGATTCTGATATAATTTTCCTAATAAGGATGTTCTTCATAGGAAGTGAAGTGTGTTGGATAAATAACATGCTCAAAAATATCTGATGCAATAAGTTACTATAACTACCTGATGCAGGGCTGAATTATTAGTAAATACATAGAAAAAATAGTAATTCCCCTTTCCATGACTCTAATAAAGCACACTTTGTTGTAAATAAGTATCAGCTGGGGAACCTGTTTAAAGTGTACATGCTCCAGACCCCCTCTTCAGAGATACTAATTTAGTACATCTGGGGTAAGGTCCATGAATACGTATTTCAAAATAAGTGCCCTCTGGTAATTCTGATGGAGACAGCCTATGAGTGATGTTTTCAGAAATATTCTACTACCAAGATATTTGGGGAAAAATGACAACAGTGTTCTGGCTTTCTGATTAGTTACAATAAACTTATGTAAATATAGACCTTATTCTATTAAAGAATCAAGAGGCTATCTTTAAATGTGTAATATTTATGAGAAAGACCAGTTTTCTAAGCAAGCTTTAAAAATATTAAAAGTCACTGGGGTGCCTGGGTGGCTCAGTTGGTTAACATCTGACTGTTGACTTTGGCTCAGGTCGCGGTCTCACGGTCATGGGATTGAGCCCTGTGTCAGGCTCCCTGCTCAGTTGGGAGTCCGCTTGAGACTCTCTCCCTCTCCCTCTGCCCCTCCTCCTGCTCTCTCCGTTGCTTGCTCTCTCTCAAATAAATAAATTCTTTAAAAAATTATTAAAAGTCATCTATATGTACACGTAAAAGAGGAGACCTGTGACAAGAAAGTAGGCCTTTTCCCTCCTAAACCACTGTAATATCTACATCATCACTTGAATTGGCCACATAACAAGGAACTCAGGTGTCTACATGATGGAAGATCTCCTTCATGCTAGAGCAATGACTGCATGGTTTTAGCAGTGTGCACATCTGGGATGTTGGCGGTTTTGGCTGAAAAGAAAACAAGGCAGGAAAGAAAAGTGCCGCCGGGTTGCTCATAAAAAGCAGTCCCTGAAATCTCTGACATCGGCTAGAAGAGTTTAGGAAAGTTCCTGGATTCTGGGGATGCAAGTTGATTTCACATTATGGTTAAAACGACAAGGAACCACTCTGTCAGCAATAATGCTGTGGTAGCTAAGATGCGCTAGGCACCTTATTATCTGTGTCAGGAAGAGTTTTAAATGCTTTATGTGTATAAATGTGTTCAGTCCTCTTCATAACCCTATGAAGTAGGGACTAGAATGAATTGCTTTTTACTAATGAGAAAATGGAAACTTGCCTAAAGTCAGAAAATTCAAACCCAAGCAGTATGGTTCTAGATCTGCAATGCCTTAAAAACCTTCAGAACTGATGAGAAAGTGTCTCTTGGAATACAACAAATAAAGGGACTAGACTACTAGAAAAAATGTTTTCCTCAGCTCTCAAAAGCCGAATCCCAAATTTAAGAAGACCTGAAATTCTATTTAAAAAATAGACCTCTTAAAAGGTAGCAATATACAGAGGCCCCGTTCAAAAGGAAGGGTAACTATCTATTTAAAAATGTTTAAAGCAGCTATTACCTCTTCTTAGGGTTGAACTGCACCTCAGGAATCAGCAAACCCAATTTCTAGCCAACTGTAGGAATTTATTTTTTGGTACAACACTACCTGATGGTCATCTACGCTTTTGTTGAGAGTTTACCATCCTAATGAGGCAGCCCAATTCACTGTTGGATAGTTCTGATTATTAAGACTATATTTCCCATATTAAGTAAAAATAATGCCCTCATGACATCTACCATCTGCTAGAATTAGGTATCTACTGGGTAACCCTTTAGTCTTTTTTTCCAGACAAAACACTTCTGGTTTCTTCCACAAGCGTATGAATGAATGGTTTTTAGCCTCCTTGTCCCTCCCCTTTCCTCACTTACCCTCCTGCTTCCCTGTGTACCCTGGCTGTTGAAATTACCTTTGCCTCTTAATCAGACAATCTCTGCTCACCTTCCCCTCAGTTCAACTTATATTATCAGACTCAAGTCCGTCCACTGCTTAGGCAAGAACAGAGGGTGGAAGCATTCCACGCTTCCTTCTGGAAGAAGGGGTGGGAGAGACTCTGTGTTCCAAATAACTGAGTTTGGAACTCAGAATGTATTTTCTCATTAAAATCTGGGACAAGTGCCGGAAGCAGTGCTATTAGATCAATGTCTTAAGGTATAATTTGGTGAAAATAGAATTTAGTTCATGCCAGCCTGGAAACGTTACATTTATTGGAAAAATGAATTCTTACTCAAATTAAACTTATAAAGGAGCTATCAGAAGACAGCTAATTGATAATTAGGAATCTGTAGATATGAAAAAGATAAGAAAATTATATGGTGAACATGTGAAGACAATGGCAAAGGTGGGTCTCATTCTGTCAAGTGAAACAGAAATAAATAATGAAATGTCAGAATTTAAAGACAAAAGATACTTGAAAGTGAGAAAAGTTTTGTCTTATTTAGCTATTACAGAAAACACACTTCACCAACCAGAATTTACCTTAGAATTTGAGCCTGGTTCAAACACAAAAAGAGTCTATCGCTGCTTTGTGAAGAAATTATATTCTACTGTTGAAAGAGCCTTGAAGAAAAAAATGCCCCAAATTTACTTCCATATTATACCAAACTTAAAAATAAAACATGTTGAAAAGTGAGTTTATGAATATCAAATTTTTCAAAGAACAACAAAAACCAATTATTCTTTTCACTTTTGTACCTTTGAGCAGAACTCAAAAATAACAACAGCAGAATGTTACCCTCGGTAGATTCAAGTTGTTCTTACAATTCCAGTTTCTAGTCACATTCTAGTTACATATCGTAACATTCAGTTCTTTTTTAAAAAACGTTTTGTCTAGAAGAACTCTATTATTTGGCTGAGAGAACAATATCATAAGTGGACCTGGTATTTTATTTTGGAAGGTGAACTTGTCATCATTAGAGAAAAGTTTATAATTGACTTCTCCATCCAGTCACCTACCTGCTAAGCTCCCAAAGGTAAGCTTCCTGCGGCCCACTTTCTCGACAAGCCAGACTCCCACAAGCGTGAAGATGAAATTTGTGAAGGCTGTCACTGAAGCCAGCCATATTGCAAGTCTATCATCTTCAACACCAGACATCTGCAGAATGGTTGCACTGTAGTACCTGTGAGCAAAGAATCAAACAATTGTTGCTGATAGTTATTCAAAGAAACAGAATTGTTCCTGGAGAAAAATACAGTAAACCTAAAAAGACCACGAGTAGCTACAGTAATGGCATCAAGTTAGCATGGGAATTCATGCAAAGTATTCAGAGGATCACAACACTGAGACTCTGTTCAGATAAATTTTGAACTTTGTATAATCAAGAAAAGATACTCAAGCAAGTGGGTAGAGGGTTGAAGGCTTTAAAAGTGAAAGGTACTCTGCAGCTAGGGACAGGGCAGCGAGTTGTTTCACTAAAACCTACTATACTAATCAAGGATAAGCTCCAAGTCCATGGAACGAATTAGAAGTCATCATACATTGTAAATTTATGTACTTAAAAGAATAAATAGACATTGCACACAATAAGGAAAGTGTGATATAATGGCAGATACCGGGTAGAAGGAACCTCTTTAAAGAGGAGTAAGAATGTGTCCACTTATTTGGCATTTTGTAAGGTGATGAGAAACTGACCTGATGTGCATGAGAATGGTTTTGTGTTTTCTAGAAAAGTATAATCTTTGGAGAGGTAACTCTCTAGCACAATCTACATGATAAGGCTCTATAGACTCATTTTTGTTCTAAATGAATTCCCTGGAGACTAGCTCTAAAAAAAACCATAATGCCAATTTGTTGATGCATAATAGGAGATGTCTCTGATACATTTAAAGAAGACAGGTTTCTTACAGGACATTTCTTTTCTGATGAAAATATCAGTAGCTAAATCAGAAGATTACTTTAAAGCTGTCCTTAAAACAAAGGAAGCAAAATACTCCTGGTGAGTCACCTAAGAAATGTGACAGAATTCAAATCCTGAAGACATTCTGAACCATGGCTTTGCCTAGCTTCTGAGCCATTCTAAAACATGTTAGCTTATCCAAATCAGATAGTGGGCATCCAAGCAATGTTCAGTCAAGCTGGATATGTCTGTAGCTAGAATCTACAGTTTCCAAATATTTATCAACATTTTCATCGTATTTCAAAAATAAAAATCTGTTTTAAATACATTTATGTTTCAATGATTTATCAATGGCCTTCATTTACTAAATTAATGATGATCTTCTAACATAAAGCAATAACACCAACGCACTCATTCATCTTAATAAAAAGTGTTTTCCTTTTTAAAAGTAGTAAGCCAAACTTATAAATTATTACGTAACATGAAGGATGTGTTTTACTGATCACACTAAAAATTATGCCAACCATTTTAAGATTCTGAATTCTGACAGCAGTTGTAAAAAAGAGAAATCCCCAGTGGAATTATTCCCATCATCATGAAAATTGTGAACATTTTACAGTCACAGTGTAAAGTGATAATAAAAGTTATGAAAATAATTCATTCCTTCTGAATAGGGTTTATAGTTTCCAAGCTCTATCATACACATTTTCAATTTCATAAAGACTTGTGCAGCAAGGTCAGACCTACATGTAACCACTGAGAAATAAACATGTAACAAATTTAAAAAGGCAGAAAACAGAAGTGCTGAGAGAAAAATTCAAGTATTTAAAGTCAAAGGAATAGCCATGCTATTTGATTACATTTCAGTCTTCTCGATATTTTCATAATATTTAAATAAATAAATATAGATCATCACACAAAATAATAATTTTTTTTTTAAGATTTTATTTATCTGAGAGGGAGAGAGCAAGTGCATGAGTGGGGGGAGGAGCAGAGGGGGAAGGAGAGGGATAAGCAGACTCTGTGCTGAACATGGAACCCGATGCAGGGATCTATCCCAGGGCCCTGAGATCATGACCTAAGCCGAAGGCAGATGCTTAACTGACTGAGCCACCCAGACGCCCCAACACACAAAATAGTTCTTGCAAACAGATCCATGAAAAGAAACTAAAGAAGACAGAGAAACTATTTTCATGTTTTCATTTTGATACAATAAAATCATGAAATTCCAAGTGTTAAATTAAGGGATAAAGAAGGGGAAATGGTATCAAACAAAGTAAGCTGGTCAGTGTCAAAATTTTACTTAAAATGAAAATGTTCCCTAGGTATTAAAAAAATTTTTTTTATACTACTTAAGTTTTATTGGCAGAATACAACAAAAGACTGGCCTGGGAATCCAAAATCTGCATTCTAATGATATCTCTGTGGTAGGTTGGCCAGGTCAGGTAACATAATCGTTTGTTCACTTCATATTTATTTACTAAGTACCTACTGTATAAGCTATGTGAGTTACTCAGATCCCATAAATATATTATTAGACCTACTTGCTATCTTCAAGAAACTCACAGAATGAAACAGAATGAAATGGAAATAATTTTAAAATCACAGTGTATACAAGTCATAATGTGACATAAAGGATAGACCAAACAATTTTATTTGATGTGGTATGTTCCTTGATTTTCCAGGGAATTTAATGTTTCGTTTGAATCTCAAAGAATTCATAGGGAATTGCCAGCCAGTGTGATCTGGGAGGACACTGGTGGTAGAGAAAATGAAATGTAGGAAGAATAAAAGCGCCAAACACTAAGCCAGACTCACAGAACATAAGTACTTTACCTTGGTTAACACAAGGTGCATAAGAGAGAGAAGTATGACATGGGCTGCAGCCAAGCTTCTGTTGTCGAGGGACCTTGACTGCCAAGCTGTATGTGTGGGCTTTTTTCTCTAGACAATGGAAAATCATAAAATGGACTTTGAAGAGAAATAACATAATTAAATCTGTTTCATGAAAAGCTCACTCCAATGATAACCAAGCAGGCAGCCTGGAGGCTGAATGAAACAAAGGTATAGTGTTTTGAAGTGTATTTCAGTTCATTACACTGGCAACAGGCACCTGTAAATTTTCTGCATTAATAGGAAGCAATGAGGGCAGGGTGCTGAAATTCACTGATGGCCTTTTATCTCCTTGCCAGCAAGCACTGCAACTTCAACATTACACTAAATCTTTTCCTGGATGGAGTACCCAGAGTTTGATCTTCGTTCTTCCTTTCTTGGAACACTGGTAAATGTACTTGTTTTTATTGTTGCCATAACAAATGATCACAGGGTTAGTGGCTTAAATCAACAAAAATATACTGTCTAACAGTTCTGTAAGTCAGAAATCTGACATGAATTTCACTGGGTGTCAAAAATCAAAGGTGTCAGGAGGCCATTCCTTTCTGGAAGCTCAAGGGAAAACAGGTTTCTTTGCCTTTCCTAGGCTTTAGAAGTTTCCATGTTCCCAGGCTCGGGGGTGGGGGTTGCAGGGGTGGGGGTGGGGGGGTGGGAGGCCCTCCTCAACCTCAAGCCAGGGAAAGTGGTCAAGTGTCTATCATGTCACATCACTTGTCATCTTCTACATTTAAGGACCTTTGTGAATACACTGGGGCAACTTGGATAATCCAGAATAATCTCCCCGTTTTAAGGTAAAATGATTAACAGATGTAATTCAATCTGCAACCTAACTTCCCTTTGCCATGTAATGTAACATGTTCATAGGTTGTGGGGACTAGGATATGTACATCTTTGGTGTGGAGGGGGAGGGCATTATTCTGCATATCACACACAATAAAAGTGTTAATAAGCAGTAAAATAAGCAAAAGGCCATCAATTAGAAGGAAAAGACAAGGACATTCAGTTAAAGGGCAATCTGTTCCAGAAAAATTCAGGCAATAACTGGATTCTCTTTCATAGGGCAGGGGATGACATATCTAGGGCAGAATAATTCATGAACCTAGTTTTTCAGTCAGGTCGTGGTGAAAAGATACATTGAATTTACATTTTAAATGTGTGAATTCCAAGGTTTTTGTAAATGGTGCTACCGGCCAACCACTTATGGAATGGACTACCATTTGTATTTACAATCTTCTAAGCCTTTTGGTAGTAGTTTGAATGTTCAAGGGACTCGGTGTTTGTTTAAAAGTTGCACAAAGCATAGAGTCTTTTTCATAAAAGAACAATATGAACAACCAAAAAAGGCTTTCTTTCCTTTTAGACTATAGTAGGGATGCCTTCTCTTTTCAAAATCATTTTAGAGTACCTATCAGACAAACTATCATCTTTTTCAAGGACTCCCTGGGCAACCTTTGGTCACCTCACACATACCAGCTCGTCCCCAGAGTGAAGCTGAAAGGCTTGAGGGCAGTGTGTTCTCACAGAAGACGAGCTTCACAGCTCTCTGTGGACATCTAAGAACAGAAACGGCTGGACTCTCTGTGCACTGTTATCTCAGAGATTATTTGAGACCCGTTGGATTTTAACTCTGAATAAAACAGAATAGTTCTAGAAAACATCTAGGCTTTGATAATGGCCATCTATCTTGATGAGGACTTTAAACTAGCAATAAAAGAATAAACGTGCACTTTACACGCTTAGCAAAATACATATATTATTTTCCTTTATGCTATATTTAAACAAAGCATTTTCTAAGGATTTCTGAAAAAAAAATTTTTTTTTTCCAACTCCTTAAAGCCATACCTGTCAGTTTCACCATTGCCAGGTCAAAAGACTTAACAACGTAAAAAGTAAGTAATCAATAGTTGTTGAGTTTATTGAATTTATCCACCACCAAGTTTCAAAAGGGAATTAAGAATATTTATAATATAAAACACATGATAGAATCCTTAAAACAAAAAGACTGGTAAGAGAGGTAGATGATGAAGATGATTATATAAAAACTGTGGCCACAAAGTAACGACAGGCTAGCCCTAAGATTCCCCGTAGCCAAAGCAGAGTAGTAAACAATAGTTTTAACCGTCTGACAAAACAAAACGTATCAGTTCATAATAAAGACAAACTTTTTCTGGTATGAAACTATAGAGACTTTAACTTCCCGAATAAAACAGATGTGGAATATACTCCTTCCAGTGCTGCAGACAGCTTCCAAATTCGGTTATCTGTGAGCCTTGTCTTACTCAACAAACTTGTGGGTTACTTTCACACTTGGGATAAAGACCAAGCTAAATGAGAAGATAATGAGAAGATGGGAACTTATGGAGCACAGCTGATTGACTGTAAGGCCTGGAAGATTCTTATTAGCTAAGTTATATTGTTTGGCTCTTCTAGTTCTGTATTATAAATATATTTGTATCATATGGCAAAGTCCACTGACTATAGAATTTAAAATGCCATTCTTATAAAATATGTTATTTTAACTGAAAAAAAATTATTTTCCCACTGGGATGGTATTTATACAGTTAAAAACATGGATAACTATGGAAAACACACCGATAGCTTTAAGAAAAAAATATTTCACCTAAATACAAACATCTTAAAAACTGTTTAAAAAATGATTAAGATTTTCAAACCTATCTTATGTACTTTGTACAGTAAAAAATTAGCTTTCTATATTATTGGGTGCAAGCCATAAAGCAAAAAATAGAAGTTAGAGGGCGCCTGGGTGGCTCAGTTGGTTAAGCGACTGCCTTCAGCTCAGGTCATGATCCTGGAGTCCCTGGATCGAGTCCCGCATCGGGCTCCCTGCTTGGCAGGGAGTCTGCTTCTCCCTCTGACCCTCCCCCCTCTCCTGCTCTCTCTCTCAAATAAATAAATAAATAAAATCTTTAAAAAAAAAAAGAAAAAAAAATAGAAGTTAGAAAAGTAGAAATTAGGATTTCATGTATATCATACATGTATTTTGAGCTAACACATTATACCATACTATGCTTAAATCAAACAATAATCCAAAATCATAATGATCCTCAGAAAGTATAATTATTAATCACATTTAATATTTTACAAAGCATTTTTCATAATTTAAATTATGTCATGAGTGTTTGGAGAAGAACAAAGTAAAAATGTGTTAAAGAAAGTTAAAAGGGATTCTATAGACCCTCAGTGTTCCCACTGTGACCTACTTTCCGTCTCAGAGACCACCAATTCCTTCACCCTGGCTTCAAACCTCTGGAAACTTCAGGAGAGATGTCCTCATGTCTCACCCACCCAACTCAGCCAGATCATTGACCTTGCTCTAAGCAACACTAAGAATAATGATAGAAGCTCTCTATTCTGACTTGCAATTCAGCAATTTGTCAGATTAACCTATTCTTTCTATAAAGCATATGCCTACAGGAAAATGAACATGTGGGACTTCATGCAGGCATGCGTCTCCCATCTGTTGAGCTGTATGTAAATCAAATCAGGTGTGTTTTTTTCCCAATCCTGTTTATGCCCATTATATTATGTAATCAAATAACACAAAAAGCAATGGAACATAAGATGCTTTAAAAAGAGGTATTAAAAACAAAACTGTATGCTTTGGAAAGAGTGAATAAAGGTGAGTTATTACAAAAAAAAAAAAAACAACTGAGTGGGCAACACAACTGTAAACAGTCGGGGATGAAATGTAAAAGTCTAGAAGATTTTGCCCTTAGGTTTCTTCTCAAGTATCTTTCAGTTCTTGTTCTGTGTGAAAGGAACCTAAAAGCTGGATTCCATAGGTAACAATATCAAGTGTGATGTATGCAAGAGAAACAACCTGGAATTTCAAGCAGTGGATATAAGTAAATATCGTACAACTAAAAATAAAATGTTGAAGGTATGTATGCATCATTTCCTCATAGCCGTCTTTGTCAGGTAACTAAACAAGTGCTGACCCTCATCCCATCAGATGCCAGGGCTTTCACCTTGCTCTGTCATGTCTCACACACCTGCTTATTTCAGCAACAAGCAAGAGTCCAAGAGATTCAGGTCAGCCGTTTCCACCTGGTCATTTACTTCCACACTAACCTGTACATTCACTGATCTGCCTCAATCTTCCTCTTGTCTCTGCCCTCCCATGCTCTCCCTGTGCCCCATGAACGAAGTCTGGACATGAGGGCACCACCTTCTTACAACTTGGATGTGGGATCCTGGCTGTTATTCTCTTATATCCTATATACTTGAGGAGGCCTGAGGAGCTAGAGAGATGACAGGAGCGAAGAGGTTAGCTAGACTATCCCCTAACCTTCCTTCTTCAATGCTGCCTACTTTCTGGTCACTCCTCATTCAATGGTGACTTCTGTACCTGCTTGGCAGTGTTATTCTCCACTTCTACCTCTGTGTCATGATTCTTGGTGAGAGTAGCCTCAATATGGACCACCCAGACATCACCTGAGTCTCCTACCTGCTCCACTTCTGAAATCCTTCAAGGATCTTAGTCTCTCACCTAGTCTCTCAGCACTGCCCACCCTCACGGCTCACTTGAATTCTTCTACTTTCATGGAGAAGCTGAGCCATGCACACACTTTCCTCTTTTTAGTTATCTATCATCACCCATTTCTGCTCCTTTCCCATAATTGTACTTAATGTCTCCATCCATTTAGATTTCCCAAACCAGTGCTTCTCAGGTCCAGATGTGCTACAGAATCACCTGGAGGGCCTGTTAAAACAAAGCGCTGGACCCAACCCTGAGTTTCTGATTCAGTAGGTCTAGGACCAAGAATTTGCATTTCCACCAAGTTTCCAAGTAATGCTGACACTGCCTTGAAAATATAGTTCCCCAAACCATTATAACAATCATGTTCTTTTCACCATTCTCCAATTCCTTGGTCTGTTCCCCCTTTATCATATCCATGCCATAAACACCAACTGTGCTTACTTATACCCAATTATTCTTCTACTCTGCATTTATACCTAGCAGCTGAAAGGCTCTAGACAAACACAATTTGAATTCGATTCATGAACTTGGGAATTCCCTAAGATGCACATGCTAGAGCTCTGCAAAGGATGACTTCATGGCACCTCCTTTTTTTTTTAAATTTTCTTTATTTTTTTTGAGGTGGGTAGAGAGAGAGGGAGGGAGAGAGGGAGAGCATGCGCAAGAGCAGGAGGAAGGAGAAGCAGACTCCCCACTGAGGAGGGAGCCTGAAGCAGGGCTTGATCCCAGGATGCTGGGGTCATGACCTGAGCCGAAGGAAGTCAGACACTTAACCAACTGAGCCACCCAGGCCCCCCCACCGCCTTTCCTTCTAGTGTCCCAATCTATCCAGCCTCAGGTGAAATCTTGCCTAATATTCACTGAGAAAGTGTGAGCAATCAGAGAGCTACTTTTTTTATTTTACCACCATCAAATCTACCAACCTACTGGATCAGTTCTACATTAATCCATGAAAACTTGATTAGCACTCAAACATTTCTTTTCTAGATTCCTTCTTCAATATTGCTTCTGGAATTATCAATCTTCTGCTTTTCCTCAGCATTTTGTCAACACTTCTCTTATAACACACACAAGTTTCCTTCTGCTACTAGACTTATTTCAATATACATTTTATTTCCTCTGTTAGACCATAAACTCCCCAAAAAACAGTCTGCATGTGATTTACTTTTGCAACTGACAAAGCCAGCTTATGACTATTTCTTTTGACACTTAGTAAATGCTTATTTAAATGAATGGATGGAGTGGACTTCTATTGTTTTTTTTTCTTTTGCCTTATTTTATTTTTCATTTTTTCAATTCTTTAATTATGTTCAATTAGTCAACATACAGTACATCATTAGTTTTTGATGTAGTGTCCAACAATTCATTAGTTGCATATAGCACCCAGTGCTCATCACCACACGTGCCCTCCTTAATACCCACCACCTGGTTTCCCCCTCCCTTCTGTAACCCTCAGTTTGTTTCCCAGAGCCCAGAGTCTCTCATAGTTTGCCTCCCTCTCTGATTTCTTCCCATGCAGTTTTCCTTCACTTCCCCTGTGGTCCTCTGAGCTATTCCTTACGTTCCACATACGAGTGAAACCATATGATAATTGTCTTTCTCTGCTTGACTTATTTCACTTAGCATAATCCCCTCCAGTTCCATCCATGTTGATGTAAAAGCTGGGTATTCATCCTTTCTGATGGCTGAGTAATATTCCATTGTATATATGGACCACATCTTCTTTAACCATTCTTCTGTTGAACAGCATCTTGGCTCCTTCCACAGTATGGCTGTTGTGGACATTGCTGCTGTGAACACTGGGGTGCATGTGCCCCTTCTTTTCACTGTATCTGTACCTCTGGGGTAAATATCCAGTAGTGCAATTGCTGGGTCATAGGGTAGCTCTATTTTTAACATCTTGAGGAACCTCCATATTGCTTTCCAGAGTGGCTGTACCAGCTTGCATTCCCACCAACAGTGTAAGAGGTTCCCCTTTTTCTATATCCTTGCCAACACTTGTTTCCTGTCTTGTTAATTTTTGTCACTCTAACTGGCATAAAGTGGTATCTCATTGTGGTTTTGGTTTAAAATTCATATTGAGAATTTTATTAATTTGGGTCCTTTCTGTTTTCTTTTGGGTAAGTCTGGCCAGTGGTTTATCAATCTTATTAATTCTTTCAAAGAACCAGCTTCTAGTTTCATTGATCTGATCTACTGTGTTTCTGGTTTCTAATTCATTGATCTCTGCTCTAAATTATTTCTCTCCTAATGTGTGGCTTAGGTAGGCATCATTTGTTGCTTTTTCTCTACTTCTCTATGGTGTAAAGTTAGTTGGTGAATTCGGAATTTTTCTATTTTTTTTGAGTGAGGCTTGGATGGCTATGTATTTCCCCCTTAGGACTGCCTTTGCAGTATCCCATGGGTTTTGGACCGATGTGTTTTCGTTCTCTTTGGTTTCCATGAATTGTTTAAGTTCTTCTTTGATTTCCTGGTTGAGCAGAGTGGTCTTTAGCTTCCAAGTGTTTGAATTTCTTCCAAATTTTTTCTTGTGATTGAGTTCCAGTTTTAAAGCATTATGGTCTGAGAATATGCAGGGAATAATCTCAGTCTTTTAGTATCGGTTGGGACCTGATTTGTGACCCAGTATGTGGTCTATTCTGGAGGAAGTTCCATGTGCAGTCGAGAAGAATGAGTACTCTGTTGTTTTAGGGTAGAATGTTCTGTATATACCTATGAGGTCCATCTGGTCCAGTGTGTCAGTCAAAGCTCTTGTTTCTTTGTTGATTTCCTGCTAAGATGATCTATTGCTGAGAGTGGAGTATTGAGGTCTCCTACAATTAACATATTATTATCATTATGACTCTTTATTTTGGTTAACAGTTGGCTTACGTAGTTGGCTGCTCCCATGTTGGGGGCGTAGATATTTACAACTGTTAGATCTTCTTGTTGGATAGACCCTTTAAGAATGATATAGTGTCTTTCTGTGTCTCTAAGTACAGTCTTTAGCTTAAAATCTAATTTTTCTGATATAAGAATTGCTACCGCAGCTTTCTTTTGAGGTCCGTTGGCATGGAAGATGGATCTCCATCCCTTCGCTTTCAGTCTGGATGTATCTTTAGGTTCAAAATGAGTCTCTTGTAGACAGCACATGGATGGGTCCTGTCTTTTTATCCAATCTGCAACCCTGTGCCGTTTTACAGGAACATTTAGGCCGTCCACGTTGAGAGTGATTATTGAAAGATATGAATTTATTGTCATCATTTGCCTGTTAAGTCCTTGTTTCTATAGACTGTCTCTGTAAATTTCTGTTGTATATCACTCTTGGGGTCTTTCTCCCTTTATAGAACCCTCCCCCCTTAATATTTCTTGCAGGGCCGGCTTAGCGGTCACATACTCTTTCAGTTTCTGCCAGTCGTGGAAGCTCTGCATCTCTCCATCCATTTTAAATGACAGCCTTGCCGGATAAAGTATTCTTGGCTGCATGTTCTTCTCATTTAGTACCCTGAATATGTCTTGCCAGGCCTTTCTGGCTTGCCAGGTCTCTGTGGATAGGTCTGACGTTATTCTGATGTTCCTCCCTCTGTACGTAAGGAATCTCTTCCCCCTAACTGCCCTTAAGATGGTTTCCTTGGTTCTAAGATTTGCAAGTTTTACTATTACATGCCGGGGTGTTGGCCTGTTTTCCTTGATCTTAGGAGGGGTTCTCTCTGCCTCTAGGACTCGAATGTTTGTTTCATTCCCCATATTAGGGAAGTTCTCAGCTACGCTTTGCTCAAATACATCTTCTAGTCCTCTCTCTCTCTCCACTCCCTCCGGGATTCCAATTATTCTGACATTGGAACGCTTCATGGTGTCACTTACTTCTCTAATTCTATTTTCATGGATTCTGAGTTGTTTTTCCCTGGCCTCCTCTTTTCCTTTTTTATCTATATATTGTCTTCCAGGTCACTTATTCGCTCTTCTGCCTCAGTTACCCTAGCTGTTAGATTATCTAGATTAGATTGGATCTCATTGATAGCATTTTTAAATTCTGCTAGTTCAGCTTTCTGCCCTTAGAGACTATGTTTCCATTAATTGATTTCTCCATTCTAGCTATTGTCTTCATACTGTTACCCTGAAGTCCATTTCCGACATCTTGGTTATCTGTATAATTCATATACCAAAAAATGCAGCCTTAAAAAAAGCATATAATGCAGTGGTTTTTAGTATATCTCAACTAAATTTTAATCTCTTAAATAATTATAATAAATGTTCATAATAAGGTATTTAAAAAATCCAGAGGGTTTAAAGAAATAAAGTCTTTGGGGTGAGGTGAGAGGGAAGGGTAGAAGGTTGTGTCCTGAAGGATTTAGTTTTAACATATTCCTCATGCTTTCTGAATTCAGCTATAATCCATTCTACCTTACAGGCCAGTCCTGAGTTCCCAGGTACCCTCATGGCTGGGGAAGAGAATATTAAAAATTGACTGTATATGACTTGTGAGATTTTTCAGTCAAACAATGATACAAGCTAGTCTTTTTTCCCATCATTTCTTATCTCTCTAGTTCCAAATTGTGTTCATCTAATACCTCATTAAAGCAACAAGAGGAAAAAAGGAAATAGTCTATTTAAAATTCCTCTCAGGAGGCTTAAGAGCCTGAGTGTGAAAAAGGGGCAGGTCACAGCATTTACTTTATGAAAACACTGCTCTTGGCACTATCAAAAAGGAACAAAGCAGTACTTTATCTTATGCTGCAATGGAGTCCAAGGTTTGTTTGTAAGCAAAAGTTTGTGAAAACTTTTAATCTATATAAAAGCAACACTTTAGAGCATGGTCACACAAAACTGGGATTATGCAAAGATATGTAGTTTTATGCACATTATTTATAATTCTGAATCTCTGTGGAATCAGACTGGGAAAACAGATCAAGAGCATACAAGATGAAGTGAAAAAGGAAAATGCAAAATTATTTAGAGGGTAGAAACTCAACTATTAAAATTAATAAGACAAATGAATACACCAAAATGTTAAGACACGCTACAGGTGGTGAGATTTCAGGTGCCTTTTCTTCTTTATATGTTTCCAATTTTCTATAGTAAGCACACATTATTTAAAAGTTTTGTTTAAGGTGTTAAATTTTGGTATATCGAACACATGATACACCGTATTCAGGCACCATAAGCCTCCAACTCTGTGAACTAAATTCAATATTATTTTAAATAAAACAAACATGAAATAATCATGAGCAACTAATATATGTGTTTGTCTTCAGAGAAAGATACTTATTTTTTTTCCTTTGCCAAACTTAATATTTTCTTAAATGAAATAATCCATGCTTTTTACCTCTCGGTATCCAAAACAGTACAAATACACCACTAATAAATACTTGGTTTACTCTCTCAATTCAAAAAAATATTTAAACATGATAATAGTAATAAATATTTTAATGAAAAGTATATAATGGCCAAATGTCTCAATTATATGCAGTTAAAATACATTTATTCAGGGCCTCTTATGTGCCAGACACAGTGGGAGATAAAAATACCAGTAGTACCTGGGACTGTCTGGGGAGGGCAGTGTCTCTATTTCCACGGAAGGAGACCACCATCCCCCTAAAAATTACACCTCTATGGGCCAAGTTAGTAGAGAGCAGTAAGAGTAAAGTGCTAATGGAACATAAAGGTAGTGATTAACTCCACTTACAGTCTAAATAATTAATTAGTGACCCCAATTAACCATATTACTACTACCCATATTCCAGGATTGAATTACAAATTCAAAGAGGCAAGGACTTTACGATGCTAGCTACCACAGGGTTAGTCAGGGAGAGCATTCAAAACCAGCTTAAGGATCAGGCACAAAAAGAACCGGAAAGGGCTTAAGGGACTGTAAGTCATAATCAGGATGACAAATACCTGTTTGGTTCACTGACTAGAAAAAACTGCAATGGCAGGGATGGATGTTGTGGCCAGGAAGGAAATTCTAGATCTTGATTTCATAGGAGAGGGCAATGATTTGTGACTACATTTAGGTAAGCCTTTGATGCAGGGGATCCATGGTAAGTGGAAAAGGAGCGCCATCCACTGGTGTACATGAGGACAAAGAAGTGAGTGGCAGTAGGCACACTGGAGGAACAGGATACTGTAAACAAAACTGCTCAGGTCTCAAAGACTAAGAACAACACCCAGAATGATCCTTGACATTCCCTCATATGCTCATTCTTTGACTCTCTAAGTGATGATTTCATCTCCTTGTAGAACAAGAATAAGCAGGGAAGTAGAACACAATACTATGAGCAAGGTGTCAAAGTAATCCTACTTGATTGCATCATCTAACAGATAAGAAGTATAAAGATAATTCCTATTTCCCTCTCTCCCCTGCTATAGATGGGTGAAGCAATTATACGCCATGACTTAACTGTTGGAGACATCAAAGCCAATACCTATGAGTTTAGATGATTACAACAAACTTTCTATGAAATGATAGATTAATATGAATGGATATTATATTACCACCAAAGCACTCAGAGAGAAATTCTTGAGCTTCCCTAAGGCAATTGATTGGTTTCTATTTTAGGGACACTGAATCATGTAATAAGACATGTCTGCCCTTTTTTTTTATTGGCTGCTAAAACATTAAGAGCAACAGGATTCTCAAATTTTACTGTGACTAAGAATCATCAGGAGATGGTAACAAATGCAAGATTCCCACTTGTCCATGCTCTCTGCTCATCCCCACCCACTCAGCCCCAACCATCCCCACCCACCCAGCCAGGATTCTGAGTCATTTCAAGAGATACTAACGTGTGTGTGTGTGTGGGGGGGGGGGGTTCCAAGACCACTTTGAACAAGATAGGCTTTGTGACCTAGTTCACACAGACACTATTATACAGCAAGTTCCTTGTGCAGGAATAATCTTTTCCTATTTTGCTCTATTGCCTAAATCACTAAATTTAAAGTTTATTGTATCTATTGCCTCTCCATACCTTCAATGAAGCCCTCAAACTGTTTCTGCAGGAAGGAAGAGCTGAAGTGAATACAGTCTTTTGAAGTAACATGAATAAATCTTATTTATCCTTTTCCAAATATTGGGGAAAGAAAGCTAATCAATTTTTTAAAGCAGAGGAACTAGTTGAGCTGTAACAGCCCTGAGCAAAAAAGACTGCAAAGAGAGGCCTGACACGCCAATGTATTACTAAATAGTAAATAAGGCTGCTGACTTGATGTAGGCACAGTGACAGCACCATGTCCTTTGATGTTCAAATGGAAACCCCGAAAACTACACTTGGTTCCAGTGCATGTAGGCAGCACCAGGACATACGTGCTCCATTTTCAGTGACACTGCAGGACCTTTCACACATGACAAAGAAAAATTCTGCCTACGTATATACATGAAATAGGACCTGAAGAAGGAAAGCAATTATAAAGAGTCAGCATACATTTATTGAGGGAATAATACATGAATTCTGAAAAACCCGAATCAGAAAAATATTTTGAGTTAAACATTTTTGCTTAAATTGATTGCCCTGTCTTAATTCTCTACTTTCCTTTATGCGTGTAGAATTATATTCCTAAAATGCCCCTTTCACTTCTTGTTTCTTATGATGAAAACACTAAGGCTGCTTTATAAGAAAATACAGAATGGAAAAACAACAAGAGTAATGGCTAACATTTATTGAACATTTTCTGAGTCTGTGAAACTCAATTTGAAAGTTGGAATTGATGGCAGAACTCTCATCTCCTGATAAAAGAGGAATGGCAGAAATACCATCTATAGAGTAATTACTCTATGCTAAGCAGTGTCCAGATAGGTTTTGCTCATGTTAATCACCACAAACACCTTATGAAAGTGCAAACCTGAGAAAAGTCAACGCTAATCATTTTTACAGTGTAATTAACTCAACATAAAAACTCTACATTCCATTCTTACACATACTCAGGATTCCAAATAAGCCATTAGGGAAATTCTTACTCGGTGTATTCATTCTGCATACAGGGCAAAACATAAACCCTTACTCACATTTACCACACTACGTATCTTTTGTCTCTGCATAAAAAGTATTTTCATTGTCTATAGCTAAAGTCTTTCATTTAGGTGTAGCACTTTTGCTGCTAAATAAGTTGTCATCAGTAGTGAAATTCACAAAATATAAAAATCCTAAAACAGCATTTAGTTAGAAAGAAACCTCCAGAGATGGGCTGACGGAAAGGCAGCCAGCCTGTTACAAGGGGTATCTCTGAAGTGTGCTCTCCCCTAAAGGGGATATAGAGCACCAGCCTGTCTCAGAGGCTCATAGCAAACTCAACTCTCCACTGGGAGCTCTAGAATGGATTAAAATAAATTTAAAGAGCAGAATCACAGGGGAATATAAATAACAGAAAGAACATCTTTAGAAATTGTTGGTTTGCGGGCGCCTGGGTGGCTCAGTTGTTAAGCGTCTGCCTTCGGCTCAGGTCATGAACCCAGGGTCCTGGGATCGAGCCCCACATTGGGCTCCCCGCTCTGCGGGAAGCCTGCTTCTCCCTCTCCCACTCCCCCTGCTTGTGTTCCTGCCCTCACTATCTCTCTGTGTCAAATAAATAAATAAAATCTTAAAAGAAAAGAAGTTGTTGGTTTGCAACCTCCTCAGGGCTTCCTGGGTGTAATTTGAAACTGGGGCCCCATTTTTTTTTTTTAGATTTTTTTTATTTATTTATTTGAGAGAGAGAATGAGAGAGAGAGAGAGAGCGGCAGAGGGAGAAGCAGACTCCCTGCCGAGCAGGGAGCCCGATGTGGGACTCGATCCCGGGACTCCAGGATCATGACCTGAGCCGAAGGCAGTCGCTTAACCAACTGAGCCACCCAGGCGCCCTGGGGCCCCATTTTTAATGAATAGGGGAACGTATGAAGCCTATTTTGGGCAGCTGCAAGATGACTAGTTCTCCACACCTGTCCACTAGAATCTTAAAATTTTATATAGAGGCCCAACTGGGTTCAGACATGTACCCAGTCCAAACAGCCTCAACACCACATTTCTATCTCAAGGGTGTATCCTTGGGGCAGCTTCTGGGAGTGGGGAAGGCAAGTGGAATGCACATTCCAAGCCCTGGGGAGGAGGTGGGGAGCCTCCAATGGCCAGGCTCTGGCTCAAGGGTCTACACTGGCTGTCTCATCTTGATAATCTACTCCAACACTAGAAGGGGTTGGGGTGGGGTCCTGGTCTGGCGTGCCCCAACCCTAGTCCATCACATGCCTGATAGCGCTGCCTCCCCCAGGCAACATGTATAGGATGCACAAGCTGGTCCAATTCCTAAAGCTGTTATATTTTAGGCTAAATCTTTTTTCTTTTTCCTCTCCTCTCCTCTTCTTTCTTTTTCTTTCTTTCTTTTAATTTCTAGAAGTTCTTTCTACTTGGCAAGGAAGACACAGAAGTTTAGAAGAAGACACACTGGTTCAGAGAGGAAAGAGCATAAATTTGGAGCCAAGAAATAGTTTTTGTTCTTGTTCCTGAGGCCCTTCTTCTGTGCTCCTTCCCCTTACCAATTAAATAAGGCAGAAGCTGGAAGGAAGTGGTGTGAACAGATTGCTGATCAACAACGCTATTGATTCTAATTTCAGGAACCTCCCCAAAGTAGTTTACTCCTCTTTGTACTCTATCTCTGTGCCCCACTCTCAGTCTTGTGACGGAATGCTTAGAAACTCATATGGCCTGATCTGGGGGGTCCCCAATGATGAACTGATTGGGCTGACATAGCAAAAACCCCTGGGGGACCCATGTTCTCCCGGAGAAGTGGCAATGCCATCCAGCCAGGCTGCCTCAAATGCCCAAGTTCTGCTGCTTGTCTAGTTCACGGGAGAAAATGCTTACGTATTTAACCATTCTAGGTTTGTTACTTAAAACATACAACTTACTAAGGTACTTACAATTCAGGACAAGATGCAAAACTTAATGCTTTTGAATAGTCACCCTTTACCAGACAGCAGAGAATTGCCAGAGGCCACCGAACTAACTTGGGGATCATTCTTCACTCATACTTTGTATATGTTCACAGAACACCCCAGCACAGAAGTTAGTCACCATAGAGATCCTTTTGTAAATACAGTATTTTCTTCCATTTAGAATCCCTAGAATTGAAATTTTATGATACTAATAACTGATAGGACTTAACTTACATCCTGACTCATATGGCTATGATCTGCTTATATCTGGAAAAAAAAAAAAAAATTAAAATTATTCCAGGATTTCAAATAGCCATAAATATTGACCTATTTCCTTTCTAAATAAAGTATTTACTTTTCAAAAACACAAATAGGGATTAATTAAAATGAAAACTCTCCCTACACTGAACAATATAACTTAGCTGTGATACTGTGGTTTTAGAAATATTTACAAACATAAACCAGAGGAAGGGAATGTTCTTATTCCCGCTAAACGCAAACCAGACCCCAGCTCATGTTATAGCATACCACATCATTCTAAAGTATGTTAGGCCTAGTCTATCTTTCTGCAGATCATTTATATATTACCGATTCAAAACCCACATTAGAATTATCAATTTCATATTTGTTGCTAAATTTTTCATTACATATTTCTAAATGATTACTTTATTCTCTCAGGATGTGATATATTTCTCTCAGCATTTAACGTATTTGCAGATTCTTGTGTTTTTACACTGAATGAGAAATTGTAAGGTACATTACTATAAGTATGTACAGTCTTACACTCTGACAAGTTACTCTATATTTTATAATTATCAGAATGTGATGTATATAGGGTACTCATACACACTATACACTTGAAGTGAGTTCAGGCAGAGTTCATACTTAGTGGTGAAAGAAATCTTACTTTGTCTAAAACCTCATTTGTTCTTATTCAATGCTTTACAAAAATCCCACATGATTATTTCAGCTGAGAAATAAATATCATTCTTCATATATTTATCAGCTTCCACTTCTCATTTGCCTCTGGCCAATATTTTGTATTTCTACATAGCAAACTTAACTTAAAATTGCTCCCGGTGAGTAGGAACTCTACAATCTGAAAAATAACCCCAGTCACTAATATGAAGTAATATATGTCTGGATCACTCTTTCAGTCCTCAGCAGACAAATATTAAGTAGTATATAAAATCTGGAGTTCTATTTAATAAAAAAGCAGATAATTCAACTTAAGCAAAAAAGGTGGCCATCCGTTTTCCTTTAAAACACAGAGATGTAACTAAAGATTCATGTAGTAGAAAGTTCCCTAGAGCATCATCATTATTATTATACAATTTACATTATTTATAAAACTGAAAAAAATAAAACTACACTCTGGCTGGCAGAGTAATGGCCTCCCAAAGAGGTCCATGTCCTAATCCCCAGACTCTGTGAATATGCTATTTTACATGGCAAAGGAAAATTAAGGTTGCAGATGGAATTAAGGTTGCTAATCAGTTGACTCTGAGATAGGCAGATTAGCATGGATTATTCAGGTGGGCCCAACATAGTCAAAAGAGTCTTACAAAAGTGAAATAGTGAGGCAAAACAGTCAGAGGGTGATGGGACTATGAAGGAAACAGTCAGAGGGTGATGGGACTACGAAGGAGGTCAGCGATGTGATGTGAGGACTCAACTCATCATTGCTGGCTTCGAAGATGTACTTGGGGGTGGGGGCATGAGCCAAGGAATGCCTTCAGAAGCTGGAACAGGCAAGGCAATAAACTCTCCCCTAGAGATTACAGAATGGAATGCAGTCTTGCTGACATCTTGATTTTAGCCCAATGACACACCCGTCAGATTTCTGACATACAGGATTGTAAGATAAAAAAATTCTGTGTTTTTTTTTAAGCTACAAACTTAGGATATTTGCAGCAGCCACAGAAGACTAATACATACACTGATAGCCTACACTGTGGTTCTGGTTAAACAAATTATAGCCTGGCCATACAAAGATCTCTACAAAGCTATTAAAAACACATTTTAAAATAATAACATGGAAAATACTAACATTTTACTATTAAGTAAAAAACTTATAAATGGGCATACACTACATGATCTTGATTTCTGTAAATCAAAGTATAAACACATGAAAAGTGAAATGTCATCTCTGGAAGGTGGGATTATAGTTTTATTTCTTTATACTTTTATCGTAGGTTAACAATTCATCATAAATATATTTTTAAAAAACAGAAAATGGTAACAGAAAACAGAAATAGAATAGAAATAAAAAATAGAAGAGAAAACAACAGAAAAACACTGGGCACCTAAATTACTAAGAGTCTCTCAAAGTTGCAAACGTACTTGCTTTAGATCTAATTTTGAAGATGCATGTCAGATGCTGCTTCTTTGGGAAACATTTACCAATCACTCCCAGTCCCCTCAGCCATTTCAATCAGGTTACTGAGCTCCCCCCTATGCTCTGTGACTACCATTCCCATACATCTCTGAACTGACTCCTCCACTGAACTCTCACTGAACTTGAGGAAGGGCACTCTATTTTGCTCATCACTGTGTATTTCTAATTCACAGATTTTAGCTCACAAGTAAAATCAAGAATAGCTTAGGCCTAAGAAGACGGGAGGTTTATAACTTATTTTCAGAAGGCATATGAACACCTTTCTATTTACTCAAACCTACTGCTTCTTCAATTAATGAATTCCAGGAACAATAAAAGTATGTTGCTTCATGAGTTCTATAGTGAGGATTAAGACAGGAATTTAGAAATAATGGATGTCATTTTCCACAGGCCTATTTTACTGCCAACTATCCTTAAGGTAAGCATTATTATAGCAAGTCTACATATTAGAAACCTGGAGACTGAGAGAGGTTAAGAACTTGCCTGAAGTTAGTGGCAGGGATGGGCTCAGATCAGGGTTCATTCCCTAAATCACACTGCTGACTGAATATATATGCGCTCAACATTTATCTACAGCCTCTCTAGATATTCAGCTGAGAACATCTCTCTCCTTTACTGTGAAATTACCATTTTTATAAGTGGTCTAATCAACATCATTAGTTATCTATGGTTCTGTTTTTTTTGTTTTGTTTTTTTAAATAAGTTTGTAGGTACCATAGGAGGAAAATAATCCTTATCCTGGGAAATATGTTTATCTCAATAATGAATATAGCTTTTTTTTTTTTAAAAGGTTTTATTTATTTATTTGAGAGACAGAATGAGAGACAGAGAGCATGAGAGGGAGGAGGGTCAGAGGGAGAAGCAGACTCCCTGCCGAGCAGGGAGCCCGATGTGGGACTCAATCCCGGGACTCCAGGATCATGACCTGAGCCGAAGGCAGTCGCTTAACCGACTGAGCCACCCAGGCGCCCCTGAATATAGCTTTGTTAGCAGATTTACTAAAGCCTGTTAATTCATACCTTAATTCTACTCTCCTGTGGAGAAGAGCACACCCATTAGGTAAATTCTGTCCTCAAAAGCTGGCAAATAACCAAAGACCATGCACTCTGGTTGCAGTTTACATTTCCACTTGTACTCCACATAGTATACAATTTATATCGTAAGTAATAAAAAGAGCCTGAACTGACAGAAAGCCATGGTTACACCTCTGTAATTAATAAGGCTATTTCATTAATCTGCATGTTTTGCAGCAGGTTGGCAAGGCCACCATTATTCATCCTTTCACTTGTTTGAGTCACAGGGGCAGATATGCTAGCTCATGCATGTCTTTACTTCTTCCCAAGGAGACCTATGGAACAGCTGGGCTCCGCCACATGACCTATTATTGCGTCCTATTATAACAGATTTCACTGGATGAGCACTAACTTGCCTATGGCTTTATCCCTCTGACTTGATTAGTAGAACTGTTGAAACTTAAACTCTCGTAAAGAGAAAGACGGCTATTTTTTTTTTTTTTTTACTGTTGCTACCCTAATTTTAATTTTCATTGCTTTCTTGTTTTTTTACTGATAAACTGGGTGCATTAAACAATAAACCTATTTCTCATGAATCTGCCTTTCATCTCTACCACTGAAAACAGCAATTAATAAATATAAATAGCAGTCTGGCCAATTAATACAGACCTAATTTTCTTTTAAAACTAATAAGCAATGTCATTTGTTCCAAACTAGTGACAGAAAAGCTCTCTGCAGTGGAGGAGATAAAAATTTCTTCCAAATGAGGCTACAGACATAAGATGAAAAAGAGAAAGGTAAAATCATTCAAAGTCAAAAAGCAACGTTGTGACATTAGCAAAGAAAAAAGAATGCAAGCCCTGACATTTATACTCATAAATTAACAAACCTTAAAATCAAAACATAAAATCAAAAATTTTAATTAAGATTCTAATTGTGATATTACAATCTGATTCAAGTTAATCTAAATTCAATTAAGATATGTCCATATTATTGAGATGAAAACCATGATAATGTAGTCTTGCATGTCTACTGAGAAAGGCCACAAATATATGAGAAACCAATCACAGTTATCAAATATAAGAATGCAAAACGATATTCAGTCATTTAAATTAGGTTGGCCAATTTTCTAGAAAAATGGTTAGTGCAATTTGAAGTGGATAGCTTTTTTCCAATAATTTATCCATGTCTATTTTATAGAAAATAAAACATTTATTTGAAATTTTTCCACTCTTCCTTAAGAAAAAGAAAATTCAGGGTTGACTTAAAAGTAAGAAGTCAGGGGTGCTTGGACAGCTTAGTCAGTTGAGTGTGTGACTCTTGATTTTGGCTCAGGTCATGATCTCAGGGTTGTGGGACTGAGCCTCATGTTGGGCTCTGCACTGAGCTTGGATCCTGCTTAAGATTCTCTCTTTGACCACTGATTCCCCCCCCCCCACACCCTCCCCCACCCCCACCCCCACCCCCGGCTCCTGCTCATGCTCTCTCTCAAAAAAATAAAAAAATAAAAGTCAGATTTCAATTATAAAAACTGAACTTTTGTGCAACAAACTAATATGTGCTTTTCTTGGGGTGGGGAGTGTTTGTGGAAAGAATCCTAGAGTCGTTTTAAAGTCTTCATTTTCAAGTTATTTATTAATGAAGTTGAAAAGAAATATATTTTCTGTAATTTATTAAAGGCCACAATATCACACCTTGAGATTCTGTTAATAACTTAAAGTTTCAATTTTTAAACTCACAATCAACATGGAATCGAAAAAGTAAATCCATTCTTTTTGTTAAACTAGTTTTTACAACTAATTAATGTGTTAGTAGGGAGTAATGTAAATGTTGAAAAAAATCATGAAATGTACAGTATTTCAAAAAGTAATCTATTTTTAAAAGTTTTAGAATGTTTGGTGGGCAGTTAGTACACTAGAGTAACTATTTAAAATAGCACATTTCAATAAATGTTTTTGCAAACATTTAGTAAGCACAGTCATACCAGCATTCTGCTAGCTATCATCCTGTCCTAGGTCTTTGCCCACAGCGGCAGTTCTATTAACTAAACTGAAGATGAAGGACTCTGAAAGCCCTGAAGTGCCTTCAGTTGTTATCGGTAAGAAATATGGCATCAGAGCTTCTGAGTTAATTTTTATTTTGCTTTATTTGTTTAATTCTAATTCACCAAATACTGGTTATCCACATGTTGAATCTGACTAACAGAACATTCACAAACATGATGAATAAAAGTAGATCATAGCAGTAATATTTTTGGTTGAATTTTTTCTCTGATCCATAATCAATACTCAGACAAGCTACTAAACCTTTAAAGAAAAGATTTACTTGATGTAAGAAAAGAATGTCAAGAAAGGATAAAATGACCCTTCAAGTCTACAAAAAATAATCTGTCCTGCGGAAATGATTTAGCTTGGATATTGGAGCGGCTAAACCCAGACCATATTTGAGACAGATTAAAAATTCAAACACTGAAGTGATTAACTGAAAAAAAAAAAACAAAAAACAAAACAATTTTTTTTTTTTCGGGCTACCTCAAATGTACACCTTTTAAAGTAAGGGCAAACAACTAAAACAGACATTAACAATCATTAAGTTCAAGGTGAATCTAAAGGGCTAGTGAGGCTCATAGGAGAATGCTGGCCTTGGGTGGAAATAAAAAGAATGAATAAAGCAGATGTAGAGATTAGGGAATAATGCAACAAAGATAAGGAGAGGGAAAGGAAGCAAAAGGGAGAGAGGAAAAGAGAGAAAAGAAAAGAAATGGAGATGAAACCAGAGTACTAACAAGAACTGTTCTAATGACTGCCATGAGGAAAGCTGATGAGCAGAACCCATTACGCCAGTACTTTAAGAAGTACCCTAGGAGGGGTGCCTGGGTGGCTCAATCAATTAAGCGTTGGACTCTTGATTTCACTCAGGTCATGAGCTCGGGGTGAGATCAAGCCCCGCGTCTGGCTCTACACTCAGCATGGAGTTTGCTTCAGATTCTCTCTCTCCCTCCCGCTCTGTCCCTATACCTACTCGTTCACACGCATGCCCTCTATCAAAATAAATAAATAAAATCTTGGGAAAAAAAAAATACTCTAGGACTGACCTAAATCTTGCAGAAAGGAGAAGGAACTACATCCAGCAGCAATAGAGCCCTAAGTAATAGGCAGTAAGTCTGCCACTCCTGGATGTACCTCAGGATGTGACTGAAATGCAGAAGTTACTTTTCAAAGAAAACTATAATTTCTAGCAGGAAGAAACAATGCTCAATGGGGTTTAAATATATCCCAGTTTTCTCAGAAATTAAGACATCAAGTTAACTGGAATTAAAATTAAAACTTAAAAAAAAAAAGACTTCAAATATTTTACAGTATATCCTGGTAAAACATCTTGCCCTTTGTATTTATTGCAATTTTTCACATAACCAAAGCTTATAAAGTTATATATATTTTTGCTGAGAAACAAATTATTTTGCCAATAGTGAGTTAAAAATATTTACAGTTTTTATAGTTACAGCAATCAAGTTACATGCATGCGGAAAAAAATGTCCTTTTCTCATCGACTGGAATTTCAACTTGTGAAACAGTGGAGTAGAAATATGATGGTATGTCCTCACTTTTCTAATTTTTACTACAAAGATGGAGGTGTAGTTAAAAACAAACCAAAAAAGACACCGCCTGCCCCCAAAACACATACACTGAAGAAGAGTCAGACAAGTTGTGACTCTTAGTTCAATGCTTATTTTCCTGAGGGCAAGCAACTGATCTTAATAGTTATTTCCTCATCAGTATTCCTCTGAATTAAGAAACCTCTGGAGTAGGAGACCGATTATGCTTTTTGGTCAGTCTTTCTGAGACTCCATCTTTCCATCCATTACAAAAGAGAATGCTGACAGTTGATATGCATATGACTAGCAGATGTTAGCCCAGACCAAACAATCTTTGAAAGAACACAAGCTGCTGCCAGCCATCACAGCCTGGAAGGTAAACCCAAATGCAGCTTCCAATTTCACAATCTCATCACCTTTGCTTAACAGATATGTTAAAAAAAAAAAAAAAAGAAGATAGTAGGAAGGGAGAAATGAAGGGGGCAGAATCGGAGGGGGAGACAAACCATGAGACTATGGACTCCGAGAAACAAACTGAGGGTTCTAGAGGGGAGGGGGTGGGGAGATGGGTCAGCCTGATGATGGGTATTAAAGAGGGCACGTTCTGCATGGAGCACTGGGTGTTATATGCAAACAATGAATCATGGAACACTACCTCAAAAAAAAAACAACAAAAAAACCCCAGACAGCTGCTGTTAACAGTTCCCAGCTACCTACTGCAAGTATGTAGGAAGAGATGTAGCAATTCCATTGCTGTATCTAGTAAGGTGGAGATGTTTTAATGTTTCTACAAGGAACTGCTGCTGGACTACAACCTTTAATTCAAGTCAGGCAGCCCTGTCCAACAGAACTTTGTGTGATGACAAAAAATATTTTGTATCCGCTCTGTCCAATATGAGAGCTGAAAGGTGGAAAGTCCTACTGAGAAAATGAATTTTAAATTTTATTTAATCTCAATTTTCATTAAAAGATACATGGTCAGTGGTTATTCTATTGACAGCACAGTTAGAGAATCTGTAACTAATGGCCCAAATGAAGTATTATCTTCATCACAAGATATTTTTAAAAAATCACTTTCTCTTCCTTTGGCTATCATTATTTACATTTGTTATATTCTTCTAGATTTTTTTCCTGATATGCTGAATATATTCATGAATTTAAATATGTATACATGCATACATTAAACACATACAAATGCATATCAGACATTTTTTTTTTTAAAGATTTTATTTTTTATTTATTTATTTGAGACAGAGAGAATGAGAGACAGAGAGCACGAGAGAGAGGAGGGTCAGAGGGAGAAGCAGACTCCCCGCCGAGCAGGGAGCCCGATGCGGGACTCGATCCCGGGACTCCAGGATCATGACCTGAGCCAAAGGCAGTCACTCAACCAACTGAGCCACCCAGGCGCCCATATCAGACATTTTTAAAGCAGATCTACAAAATCCTATGGCTGTTAAGAATTATTCTACATTAATACAATAAACCCTTGATAGATAGCAGCCATTATTATTAATGACTACCTAGTATAACATTATAGTAAGGTGGCATTATGAAACAGTCTGTCACTATTGGGAATTTAGGTTTTTGTTCCTATTTTTGTTCTTATAAAAAGCCCTGCAGTGAACATATTTGTGTATCTATTTGTTCCATTTATAGGAATATTCCTTTAGAATATATTTGTGGAATTGGATTTGATGGGCCAAATATCTCTTTTTCGGACTATGGAGAATTATTACCAAATCACTACACAGAAAAGAACCAATGAAAAGACAAAACTCTTTTGAAAATATAAACCTTACAAACCCCTATACCGGGATCATTAGGGAAAAGAGATGATGGTGATGATGATTTAATCATGCAGATGATCAGTTTACAAAGATCCCACCATTACCTTAAGAAATCCTTTGGCTTATCCTGAAATTACAGTAAACAGTATTCATGTGTCCTTTTGGAGACTGACATGCTACATTCTGCCACTGAAGAGCTCCGTGGGAGCAGGTTCCTTCCCTCTATCACTGAACAGATTACTACGCTCCAGTTAAACACCAGGCAAAGCAGCTGGTTTGTCTCTAGGGCTATTTTATATATGACATATTTATCTTGAAATTAAGGAATCACACTCAAGTCAGCATTACATTCACATTATGAGACATACAGGGAATTGAGACCTCATGAGAAAACAGCAGATTGCAATTTCCCACTTTACTGCTCAATCTAGGGCATATGTTCATGGAATGGAACCATAGTCACCCACACTATTTATATCTCTCTGGATTATTCTTTCAGCATAAACAAATTAAATGTGCAAATGGTGTGACTTTATAGGATGTTTAACACATTCTATATTTTTGTGTGTAAAATGAAAGATGGAAGAAAAAGAAGGAAAAGAACTGAAGAGTGAAAAAAAAAATGTGTGTATGCACGAGAGAACTATTTTTAAACCTGAAATGTGTCCTCTTCTCCCACTACCAATGTGCAGTATTATTTCAATGTTCTGTTCATACTGCTGGTAATAAATAGTGGTTCATCCCCAGAACACACCAGGTAAGATCTCATGTTGTTTTCAAGCTCTGCCAGGTATACTTAAAATCACAAATGAGAAGGAATATTCCTTTTCTTTACCCAAGTGAAATCTAGAAAAAGTTATGTCTAAGGTAAGCTCAACAATTTAGCAAGGCAAGAGGTTGGCATTTTCTTGCATTGCCTTGGAACTCCTATATCCTTTTTGAGTCATCTTCATTTACCGTATAGGCTAACAGAAAAAGATAATGGGATTTAAATATAATGGGGTATAAATGGGATTTAAATATTTACATAATTTGTATCATTTTAGTTATCTACTGTGAATGAGGTAAATGGCCCAGCAGTTTCAGGTCCAAACTCAAAAGAAATAAGCAAATGGGAAACGCATTCTCTTAAGAATTCAATGTCTTATTCTGCATCTTATTCCCTATTGTGTTGCATATAAAAGGTCGACCACATTCCAGGAAACATTTGTTCATAAAAAGCTCATTTCCTTTCTTCAAGGCGATGGGAAGTTAAATTACTGTGCTTATGAGGCAAGTAATAAGGGTAAGAGACAGAATTAAAAGGCCACAGGACTACAGTAATAATTTAGAGTCTAATTAGCAAATCTAGATGGAAAAATAAGGTGAAAATCTAAATTGATCTGATAGGCACAGGCTCAATTACTTACGAAAGACAAAGTCTGAATAATATTCTGAACCTGAATGTGAAATTTATCCCATTAATTAAGGTACAGGACTTAATTGAAATACAAAAAGATTCCAGAAGTGGGCACTAAACTATGTGATCAGTCCTTTAATCAAAATACTGTACAGGATAGATTACTTTTTTTTTTTAAGATTTTATTTACTTGAGACAGAGAGAGAGAGAAAGATAGCACAAGGAAGGGAAGAGGGAGAAGCAGACTCCCCGCTGAGCAGGGAGCCCAATGTGGGGCTCGATCCCAGGACCCTGAGATCATGGACCTTAGCTGAAGGCAGATGCTTAGCCAAATGGGCCACCCAGGTGCCCTAATTACTTTGGGCAGAATTTCTCCAAAAGGCACAAAAATACTGAAAACAAAGCTATAAAACTCACCAGGTAGGCCAGTGATTTTTAAAATGCGATACATGTATAAATTGTAAGATACTGTTAACACATCTATCACCTCATAGTTTTAATTGTGTATGTGTGTGTGGTGTGTGAGAACTTTTAAGACCTACTCTCAGCAAATTTCAAATATACAATGCAGTATTAACCATGGTTACCATGTTGTACATTATATATAACTGGAAGTTTGTACCCTCTGACCACCTTCACTTATTTCCCTTCACTTGGCAACTGCCACCAATCTTTTTTTTTTTTTTGATTCCACATGTAAGTGAGCTCATACAGTATTTGTCTTTCTCTGACTTATTTCACTTAGCATAATGCCCTTAAAGGTCATTCATGTCTATGTAAATGACAGGCTGTTTCCCTGTCTTGGCTATCGTAAACAATGTTGCAATGAACATGAAAATGTACCTATCTCTTCCAGATAATGATTTCGTTTCCTTTGGAAATATATCTAGAAGTGGCATTGCTAGATAGTATGGTAGTTCTATTACCAATTTTTTGAGGAAACTCTATACTGTTTCCATAGTGGCTGCACCAGTTTGCAGTCCCACCGAGAACAGAGAAGGGCTCCCTTTTCTCTATATCCTCACCAGCACTTATCTTTTGTCTTTTTGATAGTAGCCATTCTAATAAGTGTGAGTGATATCACATTGTGGTTTTGATTTGCATTTCGATGATGATGAGTGATGTGGAGCACGTTTCCATGCTCCTGTTGGCCATTTGTATATACACTTGGGAAAAAAGTCTATTCAAGTCCTTTACCAATTTTTAAGTCACATTGTTTTGTTCGCTCTTGAGTTGTAGGAGTTCTTTATATATTTTAGATACTAATGCCTTATCAGATATATAGTTTGCAAGTATTTTTTTCCCATTCTGTAGGCTGCCTTTTCATTTTGCTGATTGTTTCTTTTGCTATACAGGAGCTTTTCATTTTGATGTAGTCACACTTGTTTCTTTTTGCTTTTATTGTTGTGATTCTGGTGTCATATCCATAAAATCATTCCAAGACCAATGTTAAAGAGCTTTTCTCTATGTTTTCTTCTAGTTTTATGGTTTCAGGTCTTATGCTTACGTAATCTTTAATGTCTCATGAGATGATTTTGGTGAGTGGTGTAAGGTGGGGGTCCACTTTCATTATTTTGCATGTGAATATCCAGTTTTCCAGCAGCACTCATTGAAGAGACTATCTTTTCCTCCATTCAATATTCCAGGCTCCTTTGTCAAACATTCATTGACCATACATGTAGGGGTTTATTCTGGGTTCTTGATTCTGTTTCATTTATCTATGTGTTTTTTTAATGCCAGTAACATATTGTTTTATCATAGCTTTGTAATATACTTTGAAATCAGGAAGTGTGACACCTCCAGCTTCGTTTGCTTTCTCCATATTGCTTTGGCTGTTCAGGGTCTTTTGTTGTTCCATAGGAATTTTAGGATTTTCTTTTTTCCGTAGAATATACCATTGGAATCTTGATAGGGAATGCACTTAATCTATAGATGGATTTTGGTAGTACAGCTATTTTAATAATATTAATTCTTCTCCACGGACATATCTTTCCATTTATTTGTGTCTTCTTCAATTTCTTTCATCACGGTCTTAAGAGTTTTTAGTATACAGATCTTTCACTTCCTTGGTTAAACTTATTTCTAAATATTTTCTTCTTCCTGATGCTATTATAAATGAGACTGTTTTCTTTCTTTTTCAGATAATTCACTGTCATTGTATAGAAATGAAACTGATTTTTGTATGTTCATTTTGTATTCCATAATTTTACTGAATTCACTTACTAGTTCTAACTGTTTTTTGGTGGAATCTTTAGGATTTTTTATACATAACAGCATGCCATCTGCAAACAGAGACAGTTTTACTTCTTATTTCCGATTTGGATGCTTTTTATTTCTTTTTTTGCCTGACCGCTCTGGCTAGGACTTCTAGTATCATGTTGAATAGGAGTGGTGAGAGCAGGCCCTTTTCTTCCTGATCTTAGAGGAAAAGCTTTCAGCCTTTCACCATTGATTATATCAGCTGCAGGCTTGTCATACATGGCCTTTATTGTATTGAATACATTCCTTCTATACCCTCTTGTTACTAGTTTTTATCATGAATAGGTGTTGAATTTTATCAAATGCTTTTTCTGCATCTACTGAGATGATCAGTGATCCCTTCAATGGTGGGGATGGTGAGGGTAGTAAACACTGGCTGTGATGGTGGCCTCTCACTATACTCCACTTCTGGAAAATATTCTTAATCTTGATTTTTTTAGGGGTAGGGGAGGCTCATGCCAATTCCCTTGGGTGGGTGGGGGCTAGTGCTCAGTATGTGGTTCATATGGGCACACAGCAAAAACTGAACTAATGAGCTCTAATTTTCAACTTCAGTTCTTCCTTGTCATAAGAAAGAATACGATGCTGGTGCTGCAACAGCTTTCTTGTGACAGTAAGGGAAGACCTTGTTGGAGAAAGTGATCAGCAGAGCAGCAGCGGAACCCAGAAATGGATACACCAGTCAACGTGAGCATCAAACTGAAGCAGGCTCTATCCCAAGACTGTTCAGCTATGAGAATCAATAAATTCCCATTTAGCTTCAGTTTCCCATCACTCAAAATTAATGGGTAGGGAGGTGGGAAAAGCACAGTAGACTGAATGTCTCTTATAACTGTCAGGAGAAGTCAAGAAGAGACATTTCATACTGGATCAAAATCTCTTGGAGTCTCATAGGTGGACTTAATAGATGAGCTACTGCTCTCCTTCAGACTCCCTGCTGCTACACACTGGATCAAAATTCAGATTCTGCCTTTGTTGGGAGTGCCCACGACCACCCTCAGGCTCAGTGATTCACTAGAGGGTCTCACAGGACCCAGCAGTTGGGTTTGATTTATGACTGTTATATATTACAGCAAAAGGACTCAAAGTAAAATCAGTAAAGGAAAAGGCTCTTAACGTGAAGTCTATAGGAAACCACGCATATGCTTCCAAGAGTCTATTGGTGGAGTTCCATAGGATGTACTTAATTTCTTCAGCACAGAGTTGTGACAACACCTGTGAAATGCTGTCTACCTGAGAAGTTCATTAAGGAATCAGTGCCTAGTGTCTTTATTGGGGGCTAGCCACATACGCATTCTCTGCCTAGAACATATAAAAATTCAGTCTCCTGGAGGGAAAATAAATGTTCAGTATAAACCACACTGTTTGTAAAAACAGTTTAGACACAGTACACTATGAGCCACTCCCGCCATTTATAAAACGTTTTAAATCACTGTAGGCAACTGTTTATCATTCAAGTTCCCAAGCACCAGCCAAGGGCCAACCTCACAAACCAGCCTTTCTAAGGATATCAATCTCAGGCCTGGCATGCTAACTCTTCTTTGCACACTCCTTTTCTTTCTTTGGGATACTTCAGGACTTTGAGTTAGGGCAGTTTCTCTTCTAATTGCCACCCACCACATTCTGTGGACAGTGTTCTTGTTTATTAGACTGGATATCACAAATACTGCAGATAAATTCAATGTCCTGCCATCTGCCCTCTTCTGATAGAAGGATGGACCTCATTTCAAGCTCTAGTCTGTCTTTATGTGCCCTCCTCTGATGCAGCCAAGTAAACCAGACTACAAGCCACTAGAGAACAAGGCAATGTTCTATTTATTTTTATATCCAGAGTTCTTACTGCATCTTGCTTAATATACATCAGTTGGATAGATACATTCTAAGATGTAAACCTGCCATGCTCCCATACTAATGGATTGTCTGCATTGCTTTCTGTTGTATCCTTGTTCCTTTGAACATATGAATACATACTTATGCACACACAAAAGGCACACCACTTGCTGACACAAGTAGGCAAACTAAGCAAGTCTCAGCATTACAAAGGCTACTTCAGTTTACTGCTATAGCTACAAGTCGCTAAATTAACTTGAAGAACACAAACATGCCTACAGAATAGAACTATTGTCCATATAAATAATTGTAAATCATAAAATCAGTTGCTGGACTTAGAAATACAATAAGGAATATATATATATATATCTTCCAAACACTGTACTGAAGAAAAGTGGTGAGCATCAGGCAGGTAGGAAACCTCCACAGAGAATAGCCTGCGATCGGCATTTTGTCTTGCTGCTCTGGCTGCTCGTCACAGATCCCAGATGTCATGAGCTCGTAAGTAGCCCGGTATACTGTTCATCCAAGTTGCACAGTGTGCTGTGAGTATGGAAACCTCCCTCTGTGGGAAGCACAGCTGCAGATGACTAGCTGAAAATAAAACTGAACTCCAGGGGCGCCTGGGTGGCTCAGCCGGTTAAGCGTCTGCCTTCAGCTCAGGTCGTGATCCCAGTGTCCTGGGATGGAGCCCGCATCCAGCTCCCTGCTCAGCGGGAAGCCTGCTTCTCCCTCTCCCTCTGCCACTCCCCCTGCTTGTGTTCCCTCTCTCGCTGTGTCTCTCTCTGTCAAATAAATAAATACAATCTTTAAAAAAAAAAAACAAAACTGAACTCCAGGCTGAATATATCACCATGATTTAAATTAAGTGTCTGAAGAGCTGCTTCATTCCTGGCATACTTTCCCCCCTGTCATATTTACAAATACATTCTAAGAATACAGTGACCCTAGAATAACACAGGTTTGAGCCACGTGGGTTTTTTTCATTAAATACAGTACAACAAATGTATTTTCTCTTATGATTTTCTTTTCTCTGACCTGATTGTGAAAATAGAGTATATAATACATATAACATACAAAGTATGTGTTAATTAACTGTTCATGTTACTGGTAAAGCTTCTGGTCAACAGTAGGCTATTAGTAGTTAAGTTTTTGGGGAGTCAAAAGTTATACATAGACTTTTCAACTATGCTGGGGGTTGGTGCCCTTAACTCTTATGTTGTTCAAGGGTCAACTGTACTCTCCTTAGTAAATAAGTAAATTTAGTAAATAAGCCTTTCTGAATAAAAGTACAGTACAGAAGTAAAGCTTCCTCCATTTAAGTCTTACAAATGTTGCTGATTTTAATACAGAATGTTACTCTTTAAGACATTTAATAACCATAAACATCAATATTCTAAAGCACACTGCAGAATCACACACCAAGAGAAATCTCAGGAAGCAATCATGCATATCCTTTTAACCTAAAGAAAAAAGTCCTGCTACAAATTCAAACAGACGCTGATATGGCCCTAGGCTTTTATTAAAATGCCTAGAAAAAATTTCTTCTGTACTTCCATTTGTAACTCATTCCACTGCCTCTCACAGATGAGATAATCCTTTGGAATTTTTAATCAAAATCTCTTTGGCTGTGATGAATAATAATTTCTGGTAAGTTAAATTATATCTGGCATAAGCAGTATACTTACAGTTTTACTTGTCAAGTGAAATCAAACATCTGATTAAAAAGATTCTTATAATCTGAAAGCCATCCTAAATTCTGAAAACACTTCAACAAACTTGTTTGTGATTAAATTCACCTACATTAGATAGGCTCTAATTCTTGCATATAAAGAACAGCTGTTTTCAAGTGCAATTACTTTATACAGCACAGGCTTTCTATTGGCTTTTATATCCTTCCAAGCCCCAATCCCTGAAGGCAGTAACTCCAGTTCTCATTTCCTATCTTAAGGAAAGAAATCCAGGCTATGGGCAAATTACCACCTTAATTACTTACTGAATCTCTATTTAAATAACTAAGCAAGCTTGTTAACTAAATTTCATCAGAGGTAACTGTCCCTACTGCTTATGGGTATTAAAATTTTATGTACATACATGCATACTCACACGTATTAGATATATAAATCAAAAGATAACTTTCACTGGTGTTTCATCTAATCTGAAAGAAACAGTTTGATTTCTGTGATAGTTAAACCTGCTTTTTTGTTCCTGGGTCTCTGCTTTGTTCTATGTTGCTGAGCAACCAAGAAGATGAGGATGGGGTGCTGGCAGAGAATTTCAGTGGCATTATTCAGGCCAAGTAAATATTAAATCACTTACTAAAATTCTTATTAAAGTGAGCACTACTAAAATGTAGGCAGTTCCTATATGTTCTGTGATTATTTTAAATTAAAGGTTGATAACGTGGAGATGATTGCAGTAACGTTTTTCCCCTCACTTCCCTTGAAGTATGAAAATAGGTGAAGTGATTATGAGGGACGACAAGTAGATAAAATTTGTTTTGCAATGTCTATTAGGTAGTAAAAATGTACACTTGATCTTTTTATAAATAGTCAATTGCCTTGATTTTTGTCTCTCATTTAGATTTCTTTCGTTTTATATAATGAGACATTTATAGGAAGAAACTGAGCAAATTAAAGCATAAATCAAGGTAAATGAGCAGAGGTTTACTACATTTATATGCTATCATATTGATGCTTAATTAGTTGTTTTTATTGCATTTTTGTAATCCTTTACAATTTTTTTGTAATTAAAGTAATACATAAACCTTCTAAATAGGAAAGCCATTCTATTTTATTGACTTATAAGGGTATGTATTTAGTCTTTCAAATATTTATATATTCATAAAAATTCATCAATATATAAAACAATGAAAGAGAACACACATGTATTATTTATAAACCTAGTGGGCAAATTTAAATTGTTTATGCTGATTTCCTTATTTAATTTTCTCAATTGAGAAATGAAATATATGTTCACTGACTTTACGAGCTGATCTCTAGTTTACAAGATTCCAAAAATTTAATTGTGGCACTCAGTATGAGTTTTCCCATAGAAAAAAAGAAGCTAGAGGCCCAGGGCTCTCACTAAACTCTATTAAATCCATAATGTAGCTGATATATACTACTAATAGGATATAGAACCTATCCACAATGTGAAGTGATGTTTTAATGGGATGTATTAAATGATCAGTTTTGAGTACTATGGTTATATATCCCCTACACATTATCTTGGAAATAGAATCAGACCCATCTCACTAATCACCCTACAGTAGAAAGCCCTCTGGCCTATGAAACAGAAATCTCTAAATGTCTGAGAAGTATGTAGATTGGATACTTGTCCTGGAAGTAATTTCTCTTTTACATGCCATTGGAACTGGCCCACCTGCTTCCTTCTCCATTGATTCTGCATCTACTTCAGCCCAGGTGCTCTCTCTTTCCTTGGGTACTGGAAAGAGAATGGAGCCTGAGAGTCTACATTTCCAACCAACTTTTTAAGAACTAAAAAAAAGCATTTAATTTTATTATATTTAAAAAGGGGTATAATCCACAAGGACAGAAACAAGTAGTGCTCACAAGGCATCTCTGGCATACATATATTTTCCATGTTTAGAAACCTCCAGGATAGAGAATACCAAAAGAAAATTAATATTTTATACTAATCCATTTTCAAATAAAAATAGATTATACTAAAATCTATACACTGGTGTGAGATCTAAATATATAAATTTTCCAATCATGCAATTCCTTGATAAGTTACTTCTTCTAATTACCAAATTCTATTTTGAATATGCTTTTCTTTTCTAAAATTAGTTTTATGAGAAGGAGGGCCTTTACAATATGACTAACAAATTTACCCAATAACAAAATATGAACAGCTTGTATCTGTCAATAATGTGGCAAAAAAAAAAAAAAAATCACCATTCAATTTTTTTGATTCCATACTCTCTGCTTTGCCTACCATGAATATTTCAGAAGAAAGTGTTAATCTTTAATTTATCGCCATGATATTGAATACTCATGATATACTTAGAGATATTGCTGAATGCTCATGATATACTACTTATAAACATATCCAAAGCGGCCAAAGAAATCCCCCCAAAACAAAAAACAAATCACCCTTGATCTTAGCCAAAAGGCCGAGAAGCGATGAAACAAAAAACAAATCAAAACACAATGCTGACTCTATGAGTAAATGCAAATCTTTGTGTAGAAAAAGAGATTTGAAGATACAGAAATAATGACTATTTAGAAGGTGAATTTGAAGGTCTTTAGCTGTGAAGTCAAGGTGCCAAGAGGCTTAATTTTAAATTCAGCTCCATTTTTTTAAAAAGATTTTATTTATTTATTTGAGAGAATGAGAGACAGCATGAGCTGGGGGAGAGGCAGATGGAGAGGGAGAAGCAGACTCCCCACTGAGCAGGGAGCCCAATGTGGGGCTTGATCCCAGGACCCTGGCATCATGACCTGAGCTGAAGGCAGATGCTTAATTGACTGAGCC
Organism: Mirounga leonina; assembly: GCF_011800145.1. Classification (NCBI taxonomy): domain Eukaryota; kingdom Metazoa; phylum Chordata; class Mammalia; order Carnivora; family Phocidae; genus Mirounga; species Mirounga leonina. The sequence continues at coordinate 571,243 of NW_023270504.1, read as the reverse complement.
ACCCAGGCGCCCCTAATTCAGCCCCATTTTTAACTGCAGCTAAGTTGTTTAATCTGAGTCTAAGTTGTTTAAATGGTGGTAATAAAATACACTTACAAAATTCATTGGGAAATAAATGAGAAAATGCAGGTAATGTACCCATGTGGGTATTCAATGAATATCAGTTCTCTCATTTCTCTTCTTTCAGGTTTTGTTTTTTTTTTGTTTTTGTTTTGTTTTGTTTTTGAGGGCGGGGGAAGAGAATGAGGGTAAGTAACATAGAAAGTGGCTCCCTAGATATACAGGGAATCCATAAATGTTTAGTTCTTTCCTCTCTGCCTTTCCATGTCCCCAGGTTTCAGTAACAAATAACAGGTGTTTGAAATAAAAGGCAAGTTAAAACGAGCTCTGGCATTTTACCATAATAAAAAAAAAATGGCGGAAAGGGAAGGAATTTTTCATCTGGGGTAGTTAAGGTACTACTATGTCCCCCTTTCTAAGAAGGGTGCTTTAGAGCCCTTAGAAGGACCCAAACCTGGTTACCTGCCTCCCTGTGCAGTACTGTCTACTGTGTCATATGCAAATATATTTCCTTCTTGAATAATTGAAGTTCAAACATACTAGCAATCCTAGAAAGTGATATTACATGAATATGCCAATTTTTAATAACTGCTACACCATAATAAACATATCTGTATTTTTATAATTTAACCATTTCTTTGAAGCAAATGTCTTTTAGTCTATACTCACAGATAGGTGAACTATGGATTTATGCTCTACCCACCTCTATGGTATAGTTAATCCTAGGGTAAACCTCAGTGATTTTTTTGGTACTTTTTTTCAGACCTAACCATTGCCTGGCTTTAATACATGAATACATTTAGAATACTAATATGCCTGCCTCCTGTTAGATGGATATTCTCTTCTGTTCTCTTGCACTCCATCTGTTATGGTAGAGGAAATCAACAACCTTGGGAACCCACAGAACACGTCTGACAGCTGCAGGACTCAGCTTCTCAGTTCAACAAATCGTGATTCACTAAGACTCTCTGACAGGAAAAACATTTTCTACTATAACCTAGTGGGGCGATGTGTTAGTGTGTGTGAGCCTGAGTGTGAGTGTGTATGTTATGTGTGCGGTTTAATTAGTTTAGTGAAAGGAAGAAGAATATGCCCCCCATTTATTATTTTAATCACAACTGGTATTTCATTGCTCTTTCATGAGCTTAAGGCAACACTGTATTCTATTGTATGCTCTTACTACACCCCGAGAGCACATGGCAGAGTGATTATGTTCAAAATCTCACCCTGGCAAAAACATCCTCATCTTGACTAAATTTACAATAAAATTGTGTCTTTTATTAATGCCCACTTTTTATTTACATCAGAACATCACCATTGTCTTAACGCTTTCTTTCACTTATTGACATTATTTTAAGGTCAACGGTTTTGTTTGGTCACTAAATATGAATACTGTTTTAGGTATACAACCTGTTTTGCTGTTGTTTTATGATACTGTTACCTCATCCTGCTGTCCTTGGTTCTAACTAGATTTAATACAAATTAGGGAGCCAAAGAAAAATACAAGAGGAATTATCAAAAAGGGTTTTTATACAGCCTTTGCCCTTTCTTGGCATTTGCTCCACCCTCTAGCTTATATTATTTTTTCAATGTAAAATCAGTACCCAAAATTTACAGTGTTTTTTTCTTTTTTTCTGGTTACTTCTAGACAAACGTCCACTTCCACAGCCTTCTGCAGGGCTGGCATCCTTCCCAGAAACAGGTTTGAGAAGTTTCTGAATATCAAGGAGATTACTGAGCAATAAACTAGGATGAAATCCAAAATTAAAGTCTTTTACCTAAAAATTAAAAAAAAAAAAAAAAAAAGACTCAGGGGCAGTAAGGGTGTGTCCAAAAATTAGGACTGCACAGACAGGAGTAGTAAATGGTTTAGGATCAAAGGTGTGTAAGGCACGCTGCCAGGTTGCTGGCAGATGGACAACACGGTTTAGTCACATGCAGCTGCTCTTTATGGGAGCTTCCTGCCTCTGCTTCTGCAGAAATTCAGGGCTGCTTCTGACACTCTGACCAGAGGATGCTCACTCAGTCCTGACTCTTGTGATGAGCTGGAAGTAGGAACTGGCCCAGCCTCCTGGAACCATGTAGAGAAGGGCACCCAGTGAGCCTTAGCTTCTCCCCACAATGGTTAATTCCCTTAGGAGCTTAGCAGATAAAACTTCCCTAAGATTCTGGTAATTTCTAGGCTTAGGGACAACATACATAATTAAATTTCATACCTTTCCCCTCTCAAATTAAGGATGTATTGATAATCATCTGTGAAAACTCTCTTGGCATTGATTCTCATTTGCATCTTCATCCCATAATAATAGTAATTAATAATAATAAATAACAATCAGTTCTACTAGGACTACCAATTTTGGACAAGATGAAGAACTACCACAGGCTGCTGGACTCCTTTTGCAGACGAATCCCAAATATATTACAGATAATACTGAATCTTAGTGGTTTTCAGAACCTTACTTAGCAAAGAAAACAACTATACCAAAAAAATACCAATAGACAAGAAACCCCAGGAGAGGGGCACCTGGGCGGCTCAGTCGGTTAAGTGTCAGCCTTCGGCTCAGGCAGTTCATGATCCCAGAATCCTGGGATTGAGCCTTGCATTGGGCTCCCTGCTTAGCTGGGAGCCCACTTCTCTCTCTCTCTCTCTCCCTCCACCCCTCTTCACCCAACACTCCTCCCCCGGCTTGTGTTCTCTCTCAAAGGAATAAATAAAACTTAAAAAAACAAACAAACAAACAAAAAAAACAACCCAGGAGAGCACGAAGAAGCTCCCCTAATATGGATGGCAAAGATAAACTCTAAAGAGGCAGAGTCAATAGCCACAAAATGGAGATGGTCTGGGAAGGGCTCATTCTGGCCCTTTTACTCTCCCAGAGCTTCCTGAATAAAATATCAGTTGCCTAGTCATCATGATGTGACAAAAAAAAAAAAGCAGCCCCTCCTGCCGAGTATCATTCAGAAATAACAAGGTAACATCATGGCAGCTCCAGAGTTCTGCTGGAGTGTGGAGCCTCTACCAAAGATTGCAGGCCCAGGTGTTCTCTACCCCTCTCTTCTGCACCTATGTAAACTCCAGAGGGCAGAGACTTTTGTTGGTTTTCCTTCCTCAGACTGAGGGTAATACCTGATACATAATAGGTAACCACTAAACAGCCGATGAATGAAAGTGATTTTGGATGTGTCCACAGATGCCTAGCCTATAGGAAGAGGTACCAGTCTCACAAAATGTACCACACAATGACAGGTCCTCTTTGAAAAATATCTTGCAGGATGTGTTATATCAAGAAGAGAAATGAATTCCAGATCAAACAACAAGGGAATCAATGGCAAGAAACTACTTTGTAAATTTATTGTTACGTGAATAAGAATAAAAAATATAGAACAGGGTTGCCTGGGTGGCTCAGTCGGTTAAACATCTGACTCTTGATCTCAGCTCAGGTCTTGATCTCATGGTCATGAGTTTAAGCCCTGCACTGGGCTCCATGTTAAGCATGGAACCTACTTTAAAAAAAGTACAGTTATAGAACAAAAACTCCGTATGATGCCAACATGAAAAGAAGAGAGGTCATAGTAGAGAGGTGAGTTCAAAGACTGATAAGATTCTTATTGAGGGGGAAGACAGAGATATTAAGTTTTACACATTAGAAGGGAAAAACAAATAAAATCAATCTTAATAAGTTAGAGATATTGGTCAGAAGAAAAAAGACAGAATTTCTAATTTTCAAACAAAAGAATAAAGCCTGAGTTGTAAACAACAGAAAGTAGGAAAGGGGAAAAAAAAAAAAAAGGAAAACATGGTGAATAACAACATGAAAAAAGATGGCAGAAATAAGTGATGATGACTAAGTCATTAGGACGAAAGGAATAGCATAGGGAATGTAGTCAATGGTAGTGTAAAAGTGTTATATGATGACAGATGGGAGCTACACTTGTGGTGAGCACAGCAGAATGTAAAGAGTTGTTGAATCACTATGTTTTGCACCTGAAACTAATATAACGTTGTGTGTCAGCTATATTTCAATTTAAAAAAAAGGCAGAAATAAAGCCTTCATACAATAAATATAAGAATACATTTGTCAAATTCAGTGATCAAAGACGGACTCAGATCAGATTTACAAAATATCTAGCATTAAACTGTCCACAAAAGACAAAAAAAGATTGGTAGAGGAGGTGGAAAAAAAAAAAATATATATAAGATAAATGTTAACCAAATGAAAAATTTAATATTAGAGCAATTTAAAAAGACACATAATTTCCTCATAAAAGGTGACATAAAATAATATATATCAATAAGATATGATGCTCATAAATATATGTCCACCTAATATACAACCACTAACTGATAGAACCATGATGAGAAATAGGTGTAATTTTTCATTGGAAATTTTAATACAACTCTTTTAACATGGAGTAGAAAAATAAACAAATACATAGTAAATGTGAATTACACCAGTAACAACCACAATCTAAATATATATTGTATAAACTTTACCCAACATATAATGCTTATTTTTTTCAAGAATATACGAATGTTTTATGTATTAGACTAAAAGGACATCTCAACGAATTCCAAAAAATCAACGTATACACCATTATCTCTACATAAAATGCAATAAAACTTCACATCAATAATAAAAACAAAAAGGTCAGGAAACTAAATAGTTAAATAAATTCATAGATTTTTTTTAAGTTTTTGTAAAAATTTAAATTCAATTAACATATAATGTATTATTGCTTTCAGAGGTACAGGTCTGTGATTCACCAGTCTCGTATACTACCCAGTGCTCATTACATCACATATGCTCCTTAATGTCCATCACCCAAATGAATTCACAGTCAAATAAAGTGGACAAATTAAAAGTTAAAGAACACTAAGAGTTGAATGACAGTGGAAGTTCTACATGTCAAAGGCTGTGGGAGATGCACCTGAAGCAGTAGGGCGAAACGCAGAGCTCTAGATTTTTCACATTAAATGAAAGAATGAAAACATACAAGCTAAGCAGTCTACATGAGAAATTAAGAAATGGAATGTCTGTTTACAACAATGGTGGAGTAACAGGTACGGAATTTCCCCAACTACCTTAAACAATCAGAAAATCAGGTGAAATATAAGAAACAGAGTTTCTCAGACTTTGGACAACAGGCAGCACAGGTCAGAGAACTCAGAGAAGGGGAGAAAAATGAGGTAAGCTGCACAAGTGCCCCGGCCAATTTTCAGACTGTAGCACGGGCAGAGAGAACTCAAGAGTACTGAAGAGGAGAGTGGCACAGAGGGAGAGTACCCAGAGGTCTGCATCCGTTCTCCTGGAGTCTCTGGTGAGTAATGCTCAGTGCCTGTGTGTGAAGAAACTACTGAGGCCAGAGAAAGAACCACCAAATGAGCAGGTGAGCTCCCAAAGCTCAAATGGAGCCAAGAATAGTTTGTGTACCCACTCAAAAGAGTGGACACACAGGGCACTGAGTAAAGTCCTTAGCAAGGTATTGCTCAGTCGTGGAACAAGACTGAAACTGGTTTCAGAACTGTCTTGACAAAGCTTAAAAGCAAGCCTGGAAAGGACCATACTAACTCCAAATAACTGAATTATGTCCTGTCAGGATCTGTGAAGGGTTTAAGATTTTACCATACCTGTATGCTAAAAATTAGCCCGTTACTGTTTCATGGATGCCATAGCAGAAGACACAGACTCCCGGGTCAGAGATACAGAACTTTACTGAAGGCAGAGCAAGCAGCAGGAATATCATATAGGTTGGCATTGGCTCTCCCTTGACCTCTAAGTATGCTGGGGGTAATACAACTGTCTATATGGATGCCTGCACACCCAGTGGGTACCATTACTGGAGGTAATACAATACAACTTTTATAGCAAATGGGAACAAGCTTGCTTTTTCTCTGCAGGAGAAGTATTACGTATCTCTCAAGATTGTTTGCTGCAAACACCACCTTGAGAAATGGCCTTATCCCTGGTAAAGAATATATAATATATATTACAACTAAATTAAAATAACTCCTACAATGCAATAAAATAAGGGCACAACATTCAGACAAATTTTCACCTAAAAAAGATATATGGGTAGTGGAACCAACGTTCTAGGGCAAGGATGTCATAGTACAGAAGTCTAGACCAAGACACAGGAGGCTTCTGAATTGCCCTTCTCCCATGGACACACCAAATGTATACTACAAATAGAGCAATTTCCACTGAGAAAAATCCAGAAACAAGTTGAGTGTCTCCTACGCATCAGGTGACTGAGAAAATACCAACATCAAAATGGGTAGGAAAGGCTAAAAAACACTCTTGCCATAAACCCCAGCCTTGACACAAAAACATACAATTAAGAAGGAACCCTTGACTTCCAGCTTCTCCCTGAGAAGCCAAGGTTTTGGGCCATACATCTAGTGCCCCAAATTTTAAGGCTGCCACCCAAGGGACAGACCTCCAAAAGACCTAGCTCTGAAAGCCAATGGGCTTGCATACACTAGTCCCACAAGACTATAGCAAACAAAGAATTGGTTGTTAATGGGTGCACGAGTGTTCCCCTTGGCTATCCCCCAGGACTGAGCACAAAAGGAACAGGCAGAAATGTCCACTCCCAGTCTTTCCCTGTAAGGAGTTTAACAATATACCTTATCAGCTGCTGCTTCAGGGCCTAGCTTCTAATCAGCCTGCACCTAAGTGCTTAATGCCATCCTCTTTTTGAGACATCGACAGGTCTTGGCACACCTTCAACTACCGGGAGACACTAAGAACAAACATGGTGGTTTGGACAGTCATAAAGATTTGAGAGGAAACAAGGAGCTCATGTTGGGTGATCAGTGAGTTTTGTCTCTTATATAAGACAGAAGATGCCAAGACTAGAAGATGTGACTGTTTTATCTAATGTGCAAAACCAATACAGAGTGTCAAGGAAAATGAAGGAACAGAAATATATTCTAAACAAAAGAACAAGATATAGCTCCAGAAACTGATATTAATGAAATGGAGAAAAGTGATTTCCCAATAGAGATTTCAAATTAATGATCATAAAGAGGTTCACTGAGGTCAGGAAAGCAATGTATGAACAAAGTGAGAATGTCAACAAGATACAGAAAACATAAATAAGTGCCAAACAGAAACAAAAAAGCTGAAGAACAGAGTAAGTAAACTGAAAAATTCAAAGAGGGATTCAAAAACAAACTAGATTAAGTGGAAGAAAGGATCAGAGAACTCAAAGACAGGACAATGGACTTTATGAAATTAGGAACAAAAAGAAAAAAAAATAAAAAGAGTGAAGATGCTTAAGGGACTTATAGGACACCATTAAGTGTATCAAAAATGTATCATAGCTGTCCGAGAAGAGAAGAGAAGAGAAGAGAAGAGAAGAGAAGAGAAGAGAAGA